>NC_090812.1:140408165-141008165 GCF_000390325.3 Nicotiana tomentosiformis
ACTCAAAAGTCAAACCTTGGTCAACTCTTCCAACTTAAAGCTTCCAAATTGAGAATCACTCTTCCAAATCAATCCCGAACCTGTCGAAAGTCAAAACCAACCATATACTCAAGTCATATTGCATCATATGAAGCTACTCAAGATCTCAATCTCAGTGTTGTCAAAGGCGAAAAACTCTAAAAAGCGCTCTAGGTCTATTTGGGCTTTAAGCGCAAAGCGCACAGAAAGTGTGAGTTAAAAAAGGCGCAATGAAGGAAATAAATAAAAATTTATATGTATTTTAAGAACAAAGTAACAAATTCATTTATAATGTTTCCCTTAGCAGGTAATACACTTATTTCTGATTATAATTGTTTTTTAGTGCCTCTTGATTCAAGAGAGAACGCATGGGCGATGAGGCGCATGCCTTAGTGCCTTGCCTTACACTGAAGTGCAACTAAAGCGAGGCGAAGCGCCCTCCTTGAGCTTTTTTGAGCTTCAGGGTTTAAGCGCGCCTTAAACGAGCCTTTGACAACACTGCTCAATCTACCGAATGTAATGCTAGAGCTCAAAACGACTGGTCCGATTGTTACACTCACCCTGCTCACCCTTCAAGAGAGATTTGGCCACTAACAACCTTTAAAAAGAATGGCTAGCCAAGCTGCAAGCCAACATTATGGTCATTTGATTCTTCTATCAAAATGTGATGTAGGTAATTTGTCTTTACTTTTGGAATCCCTAGTTGCATTGTGTTGCAATGTGAAGTTGTTTCTGATATGCTTGTGGCCTTAACAGGGCAGATTGGAACCTGTGCCAACTTATATCAAGAAAAATAAGAGAGGCTTGGGAGCAGAGAAGTCAAAGAAGGCAGCAGAGCACCATAAAAGTTCCGGGCTTTCCTTGGGCGGGAGGATTGTAAAAGATGGGGAGAAAGAAAAAGTAAGTTTCCATTGCTCTGAATGCGTATTATAGCATTTGTTTCAAAATTGATGCTATTTAATGCATTTTGCTCTGTAGTTTGGGTTGGCAGGCTTAAGTAGAAATTTAACATGCCTTTACGAATTCCAAACATAAATAACCTATACATATGATCCTTCCATTCTCTTCAGTGACAGGGATAGATACAGTTGCCACATGTGACAAAAAGTGCTTGATGTTTGTAAGTGCAACAATTTTGAACTTTGCTAAAGGACATGTGCTTTGGCGGGAGGGAAAGTGATGTAGGAAAAAGTTTTATTAACCTACAATAGGGAAAGGGAATAGCTAACGGTCCTTTGGCTGAAATAGAGCTGATCTAATGTCTGGGTTTGGAGAAAGTTGATGGCCATAGAAAATAGTATGGAAGATCCACCTAGATTTCTTGAAATTTGACCCTTTAAGGTGTGGTTATGTAAAGCACCAATTAAGAAGTTCTCTTAACATAAGCTTTAAGCAATGAATATTTTGGAATATTTAACATGAGATGCTATAATGCTTTAATACAATTCCATAGAACTTATCTTTGCACTGGTGAGATAATAGATTCTGTGACCCATACTTTTGGAGGCTTTTCGACAAGGCTAGAATAATTTTTTTGTAGAATCCAGTTTTACAGTTATATGAAAGTTGCTTTGCTTTTTTTTCCTCCACTTATATCATTGCATACTTTGTCCCGGTCCATGTGAGAAAGTAAAAAATAGGGAAAAGGCATAAAGCCCCTCCTAAACTAAGGACGGATTTTCAGTTACAAAGCTCATCTTTGTGAGGATCTTATTACCCCCTCTAAACTATTTCAGAGTGGAATTAATTCCCCCCCCCCAAGCTCCAATGTGCCAGAAAGAATGTATTTTACTCTCTTTGGGAGAGTGAGAAGCCAAAATAAAGTGGCAAAATTCTTTTGATGAAATTTTTTAGGGAAAATTTTAGAGATATCCCCTCACGTTTGGCTTCATAACACTGATTGTGGTTTAAATGGCTTCATAACAATGACTTCTATTGTTGTTTACAATATTACGCTTATGGCTTCATAACGCTGACTTCCCTTATTTTGAGTTTCTAGTAACACTTCTTTTAACCTATTTATCATTAATGTAAACGAATTACGATCTGACTAATTTACCCTTTTAATTCTACTCTTTGTTTAGTTACTTTTAAAAACATATATCATTAAAATATTCAATAGTTAAGTTGGAACCTAGGCATGAATTGTCTTGATGTATGAAAGCAGGCGTAGGCTTGATAAGTCGGTCTACAATCACCCACATCGAGTCAAACTTGCAAGGCGTGCGAGGTAGACCTACCACAAAGTCCATATTGATCATTTTCTATTTTCACATTAGAATCTTTATGTTCTGTGCCATCCCACCGCGCTTCTGGTGCTCGGCCTTCACTTGCTGACAATTTGGACACGTAGGCTCAAAGTCGGCTATGTTCCTTTTTCATGTCTTCGTAGAACCTGGAAGTATGAAATGCCTGGAATTGCGAGCCTCAGTCATGATTCTCTCTCTAAGGCCGTCTACATAAGGGGCACACAATCACCCTTGGTACCTTAACGTACCATCATTCACACCAAGAGAAAAAGCCGTAGTCTTGTGTTTATGAATTCCTTCCTTCAGTTGCGCCAAGAATGGATATCATACGATTTCTCCTCAACTTCTACTACCAGTAAAGGGTCGGCTCTATTTTGCACAATCACCCTCCCCTCGCTAGAATCCGCGAGCCTGATCCCAAACTAGACAATCGATGGACTTCCTTGGCTATCGGCCTTTGATGTGCCTTCAAGTGAACCAAACTGCCTTGGATGTGCGCGGCATGGCGTCCTATCTCGGTCCGATCGTCTAAGCCGTCTCACCACAATATTGTGTGGATCGACGTGAACTTAAGTTAGCATTCCTGTCCCAGTGAGGGTGATCAATTTGGGTTTGGTGCGACTGGGACTCTAACACATCGTCTTACCCGGATGCATTGGGACTCGAACCCAACGTCTTACTTACACCGGCACGTGTAGTTTCGGGTGAATGCTTCTTTGGACTTTCACCTTCTCGATACTTAACAATACTCCCAAAAATCATTTCTTCATAGCATTCATAAAATCTTTCTTTTCGTTGGCATTTTTGGCCATTCATCATAATCTTCATGCTTAGCTCAATGGCAATATATCATATTCTTTCTTTCATTTCATAAAATATGCATTGTGTCATTGAAAATCATAGAGACGTATTAAAATCATTGGAAGGCTATAACTTAATATTCATGTGCATATTAAAACTTAAAGACGTTGAAACATTTTCAAAGTAGAGAGCACAACAATAGCAATCCGTACTGATCCCTGGATTATTGAGTGCTTAGATTTGTTTGGTTCTTTGCATGAAAAATTAGATATGTGGCGTATAATCTTAAATATGTGTTTGGTTTTAAAACTGGATAAACTTCGGTTTCCCAGTTTAACCTTGACCTTCTTTGAGAAAGCTAAAAAGGTCTTTGCAAAAGAGCAGTGTTGTTATTTTACCTTTTTATCCGAGGATAGCTAATCCTTAGATTATTATTCCACATTGAATGCGGTATAAAATTATACCAAGATTCCACATCGGGATTGGTAACTGAACAATCCCTTAGTACCTTTTATGTAAGTTTTGCGAATAATTACTAAAATACATTATCTGGATTCTTATATATACCAAAAAAGGAATTAAAAAAAGAAGATACATTGTATATTTTCTAAAGCTGTTGTACTGATCTTCTAAGAGCGGTCCCCAAAAATGTTTCTTTCCATTGAAACTGCCTGAGACTTTCTCTGCAATCTCCATCGCGATGTTCATTGGATTGTGGCTCTCTATATAACATGTGAGTTGAGAAGAAAATGAGAAAAGTACTTTCAGTAAAGCAGAGTATGCCTTGTGCATAGGGAGATTGGGGGTTTGGATCAAGTGGTTTCTTTCACAGGATTGAAGGAAATTGAGTGCTGATTTGTCTATGAATTACTGGACCATCCCTACCCCGTGTAGTTTGATGATGTGCGAATTAGTTACTTTGTCCACCTATATGATGCAATACAGGTAAAAGTAAAAAGTTGAAAGCAGAGAAATTGCATTGGTCAATTTCCAAGCAATTGCACGTTTTTATTGGCCATTAGATAATTTGAAGATGAAGTATGGTTATCATATTTTTGATTTGTGTCGGTAGGATTCATCATCAAATTGGTGCTGTTTCTCTTTGTTTTAGGTCCGACTACGTAGTGAGTTTGTTAATGTGGCTATACGTCTCTGCTTGAGGTATGATGTTTTCGCATATCGGCCTATACTTTTCCTTTTGCCTATTGCGCTGCTTACGATGGTACTATTTGTTCAGGCGTCTGATGTACAGAAGACAAAGGAAATCTCTAAAAAGATGAAGAAAGTACTAGAGTTTGAGAAGCGCATGCAAGAGAAAGAATTTGAGCGAGCATTTTTTAGGGAATTCTGGCCAGATAATGTTTAGTTTGTCCCCTTGTCTAATTTTGTTTTACGCCATATATTTCAGCCACAGTAAATTGTTTCCTTCTGCCTCTTGGATGAATATTCATTATCTTTGTTTTGAACATATTTAGAATGATATCCAATCTTGAGATATTTGTAAACTGAAGGGTACATTACAAATGTCTATCAAATGTATCAGTATTTAAACAAGTACTTGGTCCGTCCCATATTAACCAATTCCATTGGCTTAGGTATCTTCTTCAACATCTTGATTTGAGAATGTTATTCAATTTGAATTGTTAATAGGTAAAGAATTGCTGACGTATAATCAGCATATAGGAATGGATTGGTTCTAAAAGTTTATGCCTTCTGTTAATTGTTTAATTCAATTACTTTTTTTCTCGCAAACAAGAAAGGGAAAAAAATAGGCGCTATTTCTTTTTTCCCCGACAAACAACTGTACTATATTAGATAATAATAGCTCTCAAAGAGTCAAATGATGCAGTAACATCGTTTACAATCCAACTAGGAAAAGTAAAACCCGAGTAATTCTATGTAATAGCGAGATAGAAAACTTGACTAAATTATGTGCTAAGACATTCCAAGATCTAGGAATATATGCAATATTTATATTCCAAGATCACTATCATTTTTCTTATCATATCCACCACTTTTTTTGCATCTGATAGAATATGCACCTTTGACCATCCATTTTCTATAGCTTTTTTCAAAGCTTCACGAATTGCTAGTGCTTCAGCAGTAATGGCTTTTCTAACAAATTGAATTGGGGTGCTAAAAGCTTGAAGCAAATGACCACACCTATCCATAGCCGCCACTCCAATGCTTACCATCTTCTTTTCCAATTGTAACCCAACATCTGCAAACATAATAACACCATCTTGTGCCACAGTAATGTTTTTATTATCAGAACAGTCAGACATGTGGGAAGGAGAAAAGATAGTAAACATAGATTTTTTATATTCATGAAAATCAAAAAGTGCTTTGTTTACAATTTCATTAGGTTCACATATATCCCCATTAAAATTCAATAAATTTCTAACCTTCCAAATTTGCCACATGATTGAAATACTTAGTTTAACAATTTCAATAGATTCAGGATATTTATTAGCATTAATAAAAACATCATACCACCACGCAACAAAATCTAAAGTATTTTCAATAGGACTTAATTTCCAAACTACCTGAGATTTATGAGATCTAAAGAGCATATAATCAATAGTTTCATTTTCTAAGCCACAAACCTTACATACATCACATACATGACCTAAACGTTTAGAAATAGTACAATTAACAGGTAGCACATTCAAAATACATTTCCTAATAAAACGTTTATATTTGTTCTTAATGTTTAGAGACCATAATTAGAACTCCCAAAAAGCTTTTGAAAAAGAGTGATGACTAGATTGTGGTCTAGCATTGTTAACCTCCCTATCTCTTGCAATTTTCTTAGCTAAATGATAACTCGATTTAACCTCATAATTACAAGATTTAGAGTGATGCCAAATAATTCTATCCAAAGAGCCCGTAGTAGAGATGGAGACAGATAAAATTGCATGAATATCATCAATACAAAATAAATTCTGAAGATCGTGCAACTTCCAAGTATGCGTCTGTTGATCAATAAGGGCATTAACTTGCAACTCTATATTCACTTGCGTATGATAATGTTGGGGTCTAAATTCGCTAGAATTAGGAATCAAAGGATCAATTCATACCTTAATATTTTCACCTGTTCCTACCCTCCATCGAATCCCTTTTTGCAATAGCTCTCTTCCCCAAATAATACTTTTCCAAATCCAAGAATTAGATGATGAAACATTAGCTTTAAGGAAAGAATTATTTTGAAAGTACTTACTTTTGAGAATTTTAAAGAGTAATAGAATCTTGTTGAGTTAAAATTCTCCAAGCAAGTTTAGCTAACAAAACTTGGTTAAAAGATTTTAAATCTCTAAACCCAATACCACCTTTTGATTTTACTAAGCAAAGATTCTCCCATTTTTTCAAAATGCATTTTCCTCCTGTCCTCATTTCGCCCCCACCAGAAATCAGAAAAAATAGTAGTAATCTCTTTGCATAGGCTATCCGGAAATTGAAAGCAAGATAAATCATAAGTCGGAATCGCGGATAAGACAGATTTAAGCATCACCTCTTTTTCGGATGGACTTAGAAAATTATTTTTCCAACCCTTAATTTTTGCCCTCACTCTATCCTTAATAAATTCTAACATTTTCTTCTTAAATCTTCCAACTACTGCAGGTAAACCCAGATAAAAGCCTAAATTATTTCTTTGTAACTGGCCTAGATCTGCAATAATACCTTCTTTATCAATTTCAAGAGTATTTTTACTAAAAATTATCGCTGATTTATCAAAATTCACCTTATGTCCAGAGCATTCTTCATAAACTTTTAAAATTTTAAAGATATTAGTAGCATTTTGGATATTAGCAGAACAAAAGATAAAAGAATCATCTGCGAAGAAAAGATGATTTACATTAGTTCCCCCTCTAACTAAACTTAGACCTTGAATATCCCCTTGGCATTCCGCATGATTTAATAGTCTAGAAAGACCTTCGGCACATATTAAGAACAAATATGGTGACAAAGGATAAACTTGTCTTAACCCCCTAGTAGGTATCACTTTATGTTAAACGAGTATGTAGGTGTAGTAATACAAGCATAATACAAGTGACGAATGTCTCATGAAAATCCATTTTCAGAAGTAATTGTTGGATATAAATCCATTCAACACGATCATAAGCTTTAGCCATATCCAATTTCAAAGCCATGTATTTTTTATTACCTCTTCTTTTATTCTTTAAAAGATGTATAAACTCATGAGATAAAACAACATTGTCTAGAATTTGTCTTTTTCCAATAATAGCAGATTGATTAGGAGAAATTATCTTAGGTAAATATGTTTTCAATTTAGCAACAATAATTTTAGAAATAATTTTATAGACAGTTGAACAAAAGCTTATAGGTCTAAATTGACTAATACCACTTGGATTTTTCACTTTAGGGATTAGCATTATAAGAGTTTGATTCCATAAAGGGAGAAGATAACCTGAAATGGAAAAAACTTTTAATTATTGCACATAAGTCAATGGAAAGAATATTCCAATATTTTTGAAAGAAAAAAAGAGTCATACCATCTACTCCTGGTGCTTTTAGAGCAAATGAAGGAAAACTGGGTGCGAACTGGGAAGGACTGTATCAGGTACTCGAAATCGTCGGTAAAGGATCCTACAAGCTCGGTATTATAAACGACAAACAACTACCAAGCAATTGGAACGGTCGCACCTAAAACGATACTACTGCTAGGCGAAGCAAGAAAATATTTCAAAGGTGTTCAAACTTGAACAAGAAAAATAAATATTGTGGAGAGTGAAGCTCAAACCCGCGCCCATGAGGCCCTCTTGTTGCAGCCAAACGCACACGCAAGTATACGTGGTCGTCAAGTAATAAAGTGACTAAAAGTCGGATGTCGAACCCACGAGGACTTGTGATTAACTATTAACTAAATTAGACTATCCTAATTATCTAAACAAGAATTAAACCTAAAAATATTTGATTCTAAACTAATTAAATAAAAAAATATAAATAATGAACTTTGAACAGAGAAAGAGCAGATTTTTATGATATTAATATAATGAAAACGATCTAGGGTTATGGGCTATCTAACAATCCTATTGTATTCTTCAATTGAATCGACCGACTAATTTATCTAGCTTATTGGTTGACAGGGTTAATATTGCTCATAAGAATCTGTCGAGTTCTTACTCGCCTATTCAAGCTAACCTAACGCCTATATGTCTATGGAGTTAGAATCATCAAGAACGCATTTATAATTCCTGTAAATCAACCAAGCAAGGCAATTAGGTATATGTCTATCCTAACCACGAATCCGTTCCCCGATGCCCGAGTTCAAGAACTTGCTCTACTCAATCCTATATGCAATTTAGAATTCCCACTTTCGAGTTCAATTCTAGATTCGTAGATAGTATTCAATTGGTGATCAAGCAATTAAATAATTAAGTGCAAGATTGAATAAATAAATCCATATGATAAATCAAGAAGGCAAAATCAATATCCGAATAACAATAGTCATGAAAGAACCACAACTCTAGAACGTGAAGTTTAGCTCCACATAGACATGGTAGCCAAACAACAAATCATACAAAGAAACATAAAATTTACTAAGTTTGGTGAGAGAAAGATGGAACTTGATGAATTCCGGCCTCCACGGCGGCTCTGTGCTTGTGTTTTCCTCTCAAAAACGTCCTCCCCCCTTTTAAAATAGGTTTAGGTTGGCTTTTATATGAGTTGGGGGCGTCTAGGGGTCAAAATAACCGAGTCCCAGTCGAAATAGGACACTTTTCCGTCTTGAGCGTCCAGGGCAGCGTGGGGCGCTGGCCCTGGCGCTCAAATTTCTTGGCTACTGTAAATTGTGCCACAGCCAGCGCCCCACGCTCGCTGTGGCCCTCAAATTTCACTTTTTGCGTTTTTATCCTGATTTCGCTCCAATTCGCGCCCCTTCGTCCCAAATTGCATCCGAATGATCCCTACACATAGAAATACCAAAATTTAGCACAAATAATCATATTAAACATCTCAAATCGTCGATACATGAGCAAAATGTGAGGCGATATATATCAAAATATGCATACATTAAGCCAATTATCAACACCCCACACTTAAACGTTGCTCGTCCTCGAGTCAACCAACAAATAACTCTATCTTTGAGAACTCTCCACCAATGACCATGGTTGATAGCAACAATTAAACTCTAGCATATGCAATTATATACACTTCCTTTTAACTTATGCCATACTTCAAAAATATTCAAACAAAGACAACATGCTCATAACAATCCTAGCCTCAAAAACCGACTCAATGTCACAATGCACTCATGGCTTGAACACCCAACATCCTAAAGAAGTCTAATAATGCTACCTATCCCTCGTGAAATCATGTGCCCTCATAACAAAAGCAAAGAGAGTAAAATCAATCCACACATTCGAATCTCATGCTCATATATATCAACGAAAATCGCTCACTCTCGCAAAAGAAGTCACATGCATGCAATTGGTATCATAGGCTTGCCCTTAATGTAAATCTCTACTAATGTAAGCTCGCTCGATCTAAAATTAATTAGGACTTTTTTATGGTTGTAATGTGAGCTAAGGGACGGGTAGGATATATTTTAGGAATAGTGACTCAACCTCCTAAGTACTTTAACACATCACCAAATAACTTAAGCGCAAATTCTTCAACACCACTTCAATTTAACAAATAATATCACCCCCAACAATATTTTCTCTTTCTTTAAGCACTACTTTAATTTATACCCACTAGCAAGAACAAAACAACAATTTATTCATCTATATTTTTCTTTCTTTCTTTTTCCCGATTTTTCTCTTCTTTTTTCTTTTTTTTTTTTCAATTTCCGCTAGTGGTGTATTATTTTACAAAATAAGTGCACCCTTCTTTCTTTCATTGGTTCCACTCAAAAGTCACCCCACACTTAGTCCCTTCTTACTTCTTTTAGCGTTCATTTCACAATTAAAGTGCTTTAAGAGGTAAAAGGATCAAACCAATGTCAATTAAGAACAAAAAAAGGCATATGCTTGTAATGTGGATACCAAATAAAAGTCAATAGGCTCAAATTGGTTAACTAGGGATAAATTTTATTTATGATAAGCAATAAGCTCAAAAAGATCAAAGAAAGCCTAAAATCATTTTTCAAACCGAGCATCAACTCAAATTTCGCTTCAACTCACATACCGGGCAAGTTCTAGACACAAGTACAATACATGGACTACACAAAAATCTCACCACACATGGCACATGACTCACTAAGGACGATCACATTCTGACTCTCAAACAATGTAAGTATTCACGGAGCCACGAGATATTGAGCATTAAGCGCAAAGTGAACACAAGTCAAGAAAACGAGAAATAGGTGCCACAAAACATGCTATCCAATTTATAAAGGCTTCATGATCAATTTTTAAAACATAGGAAATGCACTACACATGCCAAAACCTGAATACGCTACTATCAAACAAGTCAAGAGCCCCTAGAAATCTCATATTTCTTCCTCCATTTATTTTCTAAACTCTAATCTATTCTCAAAAAAAAAAATTACCCGGTTCAAACTACATCCCATGGAAAAGAACCGAGGCACAAAGAAAAACCACAGGGGATTATTGCTACAAAAAAAAAACATATTTTTGGATTTTTTTTTTTGTTTAGACTTTAATCCCTCAATAAAATTGTCTAGGAGATCCATCGTCGGAAAAAGTCCAAAAAACAAATTTTCAATTTTTTTCTCAATTGTTTTCTGTTTTATTTTTATTTTTATCTTTTTTAATTAAGCTACTAAAACTATTACTACTATACTACACCATTAATTCTACTAACTATGCTATTAAAAATAAATAGCTAGCTAACAATAAAAAGATAAGAAATTAACAATATACTAATATAATACTATAGAAAGAATAGAGAATCTTTCACCCCACACTTAAAAATGCACAAATATCACAAAAATAACAAGGGTGAACTAGAAACTCCCTGAAAGGCCAAAGGCCGAAGCAATGGCGGCTTACAGGTACTCAGACTTCCCCCAGGCATGGTCCTTTGTGCGGGCATCACACACTTAGTTCTCACCATCTAGCTTGTTTTTGCACTCTTCCAATGACTTTCTTCCTATGCTCATAATCCTACAAAATAAAAACAGACACTACAAAAATAATATAATAAAAACAAAAATAAAAGAAGGTAGTAAAGCTGGGTTACCTCCCAACAAGCGCCTAATTTAACGTCGCAGCACGACGTGAACTACTTTTTGCCTCCACCTCGAACTTATGAATTGCGCCCCTAATTTGGCTTCAAGCTTTCTATTATGCTCCCAAGGCGGTGAGACAAATTTAATTGGGCCAAGCAACCAATATCGCGTTTTACACTTCTTGACCTTCGGATGAGGTATGTAATTTTGTCTCTCTGGCACGACGAATTCAAGAATGTAAGCACCCCGTTCCTCATCCATTGGCTCATCCAAAGGCTCAGATGACTCGATTTCCATGTCATCATCCAAACACAATTTTGAAAAATGTATGGAATGAGGACCAATACACTCTAACTTTAGAATTGTATTACTCTTTACATCCTCATATGTACACACACTAGAGTCTTCACATATAATATTATTTACTTCCTCACATGACTCTAGAGTGCTTTCCTCGATATGGACATCATCGATACAAGTATGGACGAATGATTTACTCTCCCCTTTTAGCTCCTCAATTTGGCGTATAAGCTCCTTTTCAGCTTCACACAACTCAGAACTATTTTGTTGGGCGTTAGACGCATCAACCTTTGCAATTAATTTAGCTCCCAAGTCGTGAATATCAGTGCCAAAATTTTCAATCTCCTGTCCCAGTTCAGCTCTTCCTTCTATAAAGTGTCTCGTCCTATCAGTAATTTCCTCACGTTGAGCCTCATATATTTCTAACTTTTCAGCTTGTTCCACTAGCCATGTTTGGCTCAAAATCTCCACTTTTTCAAAATTTTCCTTTTCTTGAAACTCGCTCTCTTCATTCAATTCTTCCATATTAGCCTTCATTCTTGTGATTGTTGCCGTCATTCTTTTCATATCTTTTTTGAGTTCATCATGTTGCTCTGCTACTTGCCTCATAATATACCTAATATATGCATCATGTTCCATATCCTGCACTTCATTGCCCCTATCAAACTCACAAACATTGTTAGAAAGATCATAATAAGGGCTCTGAGAAGGATAAAAAGAATTAGGACAACCATCCCAATGGCTATCTTGACTACCACACATATTACAAATATTCCACTTGAAGGATTGAGATTGTGCGCACAACTCGTTCCCGGGAACATTCTGACAATTTTTCCACCAGTGGGGTCCTCCATAATATGGACAGGGATCATCAAAATAAGAATAACCATCATTCGAATAATTCTCATTCCAAGGTGCCATGCTAAAATAAAAATAAAACAAAATACTAACTAAACTAAAGAAAGAATACAAAAACAAATGTCTAATCTAGAAAAATAGCTAATTTCTAAGTCTCCGGCAACGGCGCCAAAAACTTATTGCAGCCAAACGCACACGCAAGTATACGTGGTCGTCAAGTAATAAAGTGACTAAAAGTCGGATGTCGAACCCACGAGGACTTGTGATTAACTATTAACTAAATTAGACTATCCTAATTATCTAAACAAGAATTAAACCTAAAAATATTTGATTCTAAACTAATTAAATAAAAAAATATAAATAATGAACTTTGAACAGAGAAAGAGCAGATTTTTATGATATCAATATAATGAAAACGATCTAGGGTTATGGGATATCTAACAATCCTATTGTATTCTTCAATTGAATCGACCGACTAATTTATCTAGCTTATTGGTTGACAGGGTTAATATTGCTCATAAGAATTTGTCGAGTTCTTACTCGCCTATTCAAGCTAACCTAACGCCTATATGTCTATGGAGTTAGAATCAACAAGAACGCATTTATAATTCCTGTAAATCAACCAAGCAAGGCAATTAGGTATATGTCTATCCTAACCACGAATCCGTTCCCCGATGCCCGAGTTCAAGAACTTGCTCTACTCAATCCTATATGCAATCTAGAATTCCCACTTTCGAGTTCAATTCTAGATTCGTAGATAGTATTCAATTGGTGATCAAGCAATTAAATAATTAAGTGCAAGATTGAATAAATAAACCCATATGATAAATCAAGAAGGCAAAATCAATATCCGAATAACAATAGTCATGAAAGAACCACAACTCTAGAACGTGAAGTTTAGCTCCACATAGACATGGTAGCCAAACAACAAATCATACAAAGAAACATAAAATTTACTAAGTTTGGTGGGAGAAAGATGGAACTTGATGAATTTCGGCCTCCACGGCGGCTCTGTGCTTGTGTTTTCCTCTCAAAAACGTCCTCCCCCTTTTAAAATAGGTTTAGGTTGGCTTTTATATGAGTTGGGGGCGTCTAGGGGTCAAAATAACCGAGTCCCAGTCGAAATAGGACACTTTCCCGTCTTGAGCGTCCAGGGCAGCGTGGGGCGCTGGCCCTGGCGCTCAAATTTCTTGGCTACTGTAAATTGTGCCATAGCCAGCACCCCACGCTCGCTGTGGCCCTCAAATTTCACTTTTTGTGTTTTTGTCCCGATTTCGCTCCAATTCGCGCCCTTTCGTCCCAAATTGCATCCGAATGATCCCTACACATAGAAATACCAAAACTTAGCACAAATAATCATATTAAACATCTCAAATCGTCGAGACATGAGCAAAATGTGAGGCGATATATATCAAAATATGCATACATTAAGCCAATTATCACCTCTTGACTACCCTTTGCTACTGAGCTATGACTCTTCATTGTTGCAAGGGTGTTCAATATCTATTACATGCATGTAAATCCAAAATTTTACTTATATACACCGTGTTAATTTTCCGATATTTTCCGACGACCCTTGCTACACTGTAGCTTCGCCCCTGTTTTAGAGGATGCATATCAAACACAGCTCTTTGAATCTCATTATCAATAACATCTTTAATAAGACTATCGTTTATAGAATTATCAACGAACGGAGGAATTAAATTCAAGATGGAGTCAAAGTTCGTTGGTCTAGAAGTAGTAAATGATAGTTTATAATATCTTTCTACTTCCTTTACAATATCAACTTGATCAGAGATCCAATGACCATCCTCTATTTGGAATCCTTTAATACTATTACATTTTCGTCTCTGAATGGTTTTCATATGGAAAAAAGATGTATTTTTATCTCCTTCATGAAGCCATAAAGCTCTAGACTTTTGTTTCCAGTATGCTTCTTCATCTATGTAGGCTTGTCCTAATTCCTTACGACGTAGTTTCAGCTTATTAAGATCAACATTAACAATATCATTTTTTAGTTCATTTATCCTATCTTTAATACCTTGAATTCGCTTCTTCGAATTTTCCTTACCCCCTCTTAGCCAAGCTAACAATAATACTCGACACTTCTTAATTTTGAAACTAACTTTTGATTGTTCAAAACTTCCGAGATGTATATTCCAAGATTTCTTTATAATTTCACGGCTCGAACCCGTGACTATCACACGAAGACAACTTGAACATTGTCCCAAGACCCTCTTTCTTAATTTGTCTTATGGTTAACTTAACTAATTTAGGTGTTTTCGGGTGTAAAAAATCGGTATGGATAAATATTTACTTGCTCCAGGTGTTGAAATTTTATTTATCTTTCTGTTCTAACAAGAAGTCGTAGATGGAAAAAATTGGACTATTATATTTGTGCCTTTTAATGTATGCAATTACCTAGAAATCATCATATAGCTCTCATTTTCTGATCGTTTAAACCCTGATCTGATTTGGGTCGACGGTTTGTCTCCATCATTGACGCGACTGTCGCCTTACACTTTTGATATGCTAACCTTTTCTTCTACGATCATTGTTGTGCCTTTGGTCTGATCGGTGATAAATACAAAAAGGTTCATTGTGAATATCAGCGTTTTTTATGCAATATTACTCTTTTTGGAGATTAGTTCTCATATTAGTCAAGCTGATTTCACTTCTTTTTATATCAGTCTAACGCAATACGATTGCAATGTTCTGAAAATTATTTAGCACAGCTCTATCAACTCCCGAAAATTAGATGACCTTGGGTATGAAAAAGAATTCAAACAGCGAGAGTTGGGTACACAGATCGAACCTAGTATAGCTTTTCACCCCACAGACGGATGGTCAGTCCGAGCAAACTATTTAGATTGTTGAGGACATGTGCGTGAGCTTGTGCGATTGACTTTGGAGGTCATTGGGATCAATTCTTGCCTTTGGCAGAGTTTGCTTACAATAACAATTATTACTCTAGCATTTACATGGCTTCGTATGAGGCTTTGTATGGTAGATAGTGTGATTCTCCTATTGGTTAGTTTGAACCTCATGAGGCTAGACTTTTGGGCACAGATTGGTATGTGATGTTGTGGAGAAGGTGAAGTTGATTCAAGAACGGCTTCGGACATCTTAGAGTAGGCAGAAAAGTTATACGGACAAGAAGGTTCGTAATGTGGCATTTATGGAGGGTGAGAAAGTACTTTTAAAAGTTTCACCTATGAAAAAGTGATAAGGTTTGGGAAGAATGACAAGTTGAGTCCGAGATTTATTAGTCCATTTGAGGTATTGGACAGAGTTGGTGAGGTTGCTTATAGGTTTGTTGCCTCCTATCTTATTTGGGGTACATCTAATATTTCATAATTATATCATTCAGAAATATCATGAAGATAAGTCGCATGTTCTGGACTTCACCATACTCCATCTATTGAGAATTTGGCCTATGAATAAGAGCCAGTAGTTATTTTAGACATGTAAGTTCGAAAGTTGAGATAGACAACCGAGCGAGGAGGCTACTTGGGAGACCGAGTCAGATATGCAGAGCATATATCTACACCTTTTCAGGAGTCCATGTATATTTCTAAACTCGTTCAAGGACGAACGTTTGCATAAAAGTTGGAGAATGTAAAGACTCAACTGATCATTTTGAGTTCTAGAATCCAATTCCCTTATTTGAGACATTCCTAAGTTGATTTGATGATTTATGACTTGTGGGGATAGGTGTTTTGGTTTTCGAGAGGTTTAGGAGTGATTTGGAACACTTAGTTCCAAAGTTGGGCTAAAGGTTAGAAGAATTGACCAAAGTCAACATTATTGGTAAATGACCACAAAGTGGTATTTTGAAGATTCTAGTAGGTTCATATGATGATTTTGGACTTATACATATGTTTGGTTTGAGTCTCAAGCGGCTGGGGGTTAACTTGGCGCTTCTAGTCGAAAGTTGGAATTTTGAACTTAAACCTATACGGACTTGTTAGGATAATTGGACGGGGTCCGAGGGGACTCGGGGTGAGTTTTCGGGTGGTTTCAAATCATTTTGAACTAAGTGAGATTTTTCTAGTGTTTGGTGCAGTCGCACCTGCGAGGCTAAGGTCGCACATGCAGAGCTCGCACCTGCGGGCATAAGTCCACATCTGCGAAGGAGATCTAGGGCTAGCCAGTGCGCACCTGTGATGCAAGGTTTTGCACCTGCGAGGTTGCACTTACGCATAAGATGTCACACCTACGAATATGCCTCGTAGATTCATTTAAGTTGAGATTTAGCTTATTTTCACTATTTTTGAGACCTAGACTTCGGGAGAAGGCAATGTTTGAGGAGATTTTCTCTTTCAGCTTGAGGGTACATAATTCTTACTTGGTTTTGATTATATATCTTGATTCCCTATAGATTTCTAAACCTAAAACATGAAATTCAGGAGTAAAATTTAGGTTTTTTATCTACAACTTAAGAGAGTGTACTTTGGGATTTTAAATACCAATTTGAACTCACACTTGGAAACTAATCACATATTTAGACTCATGGGGTTATGGTCAATGAAATTTAATCTTGAACTCGGATTTTGACCATGTGGACACGGGTTGACTTTTTGTTGATTTTTGAGATTTGATTAAAGATTGAAACTTTATTATTTGAAATCAGTTTTCATGACTTTATTTGACCCCATTAAGTATTATTTGGTTAGATTTGGATCATTTGGAGAAGAATTTTAAAGGAAAAGCAGTATTCGAGGGTTGAAGCGATTCAGGGAGGAGGTAAGTTTCTTGTCTAACCTTGTTTAGATAGAATATTTCTATAAATTAGACTTATACGTTGTATAGGGTGAAATTGGTTTATATTAAATACTCGAATGATGGAATGACATGTGAAACTGGAGGCAGACAAAAGGTGAATAGAGCGAAAACTAGGACCGAGAACAACAACTTCGGTTGGTACGGGATAGACCCCGAAGGGAACGCAATCAACGGAAGCAAATGAATGTTTGTCACCAGTTGGCATTTAATGCAAAATATTTCTCAATATTAAATATGCGGCCACTATAAATAATTTTGGCATTCATGGCCTGTCGTTACATATTCATCAATGGCCCCCTTTATTGTTATTTAAGAGGGGCTTGGTCCTAGAATCTTTTTCCCTAGGTATAGCTATAAATAGTGGCTTCTACAACCATTGCAGGACACGAAATATCTGATAAACTTATGCTACACATTATTCTCAAGCTCAATAATACTTTATTTCCTGTCTAACATTGTTCTTACTGTCGCTTTCGGAAGCCTTGCTCCCAGAACTAGCTATCTGACATTTATCTCGATTTCAATGCTAAGTCTTATATTTTTATTTAATTTATTTATCATTTTGGGATCAAATTAGTTTGCTTGTCTCTAAACCATGCAATAAATTCAACTATACCGTTTTACGAGTAAATACTTTGGGGCCCACCGTAGGGCTTAGATAGCTGCATACTTGAGTTGATCCTTACATCTATCACTAACTTGTTTGATTTTTTATTTCATAGCAAAAATTGAAAGAATGGCAGCTAATGATGTCAAAATTACACACAATGTTGAGACACAAGAAAATCTGCCTCAACATGAGGATTCGATCAGTGACACCCGCAATGAAGAGGACATAGCAACTCCAGTACATGGCGGGCGATATCCCCGACATGTGCGGGAGACAACTCCTGATGACGCTGAGGACGAGCATGTTGCGGAAATAGTAAGGATCTTCAGAGAGTAGCAAAAGGCCATCATGGGCCATCTCTCAAGACAAGACTAGGCCATCACGAAACTAAAGCAGGCATTGTCAAGTGCTTCCAACAACGCGAAAAGAAGAGGCCCTGTTCCTCCTGGCGCCGTCACAAATCAAACAGCTCAAAGAGTCAATAAAAATACCCCGAGGGGTGAGGTTGTCTTCGCGGAGCAAGGGGGATCGGTAGTAGAGCCAATAACGACAACAACAATGATCCCTTCAAAACCAAACTCATAAGGTTCATAAGGGAAGTAAACGAGTGGATGAATGGGCGTTATTGTTGTGTGAGTTCGTGATCAGGTTCCAGAAGGAAACGATGTTATTACCGGGCATGCCAGATGAATGGGCAGCTGATGCATTACTAAGGGGTTGAACGCGGGGACCTCTGACGCCTCCCAAAAGCTAAAAGAAAGCTTGCTCGAGTTCCAAGCAACTACATGGGCGAATGTCCATAACCGTTATGAATCAAAGATAAGGATAGAAAATGATTAGCTCCAGTTCCCGGCACAGATAAAGGCCGGGATCGAGAAAGGAACATGGATCAAAATACGATTTTGATTTATCCATGTTCCTTTCCCGATCCCGGCACTTGATCGACGATCTTCCAAGGGTTGATTCTTTCCCTACGAGAGGACTGAAGGACGCGGCAGCAAAGGGTTCCGTTCAGCGGATAAGTTCTCCTCCGATAGAAGAAATGACCGCGACCAGAACAATAGGTCATTGCAGGACAAGGTATCGGATCCCCGGGATCCTACTTATCCTAGGCAGTTAGAGTATAATTTCAATGTTAGCATAGAGGAACGAGTATCGGTAATGAAAAACATCAAGGAAGCACGGTTCCCAAGGCCAATGTGATCCGATTCTAGCCAGAGGGATCCTAATTTATGGTGTGAATATCATGGGACTAATGGCCACCTAACTGGGGACTATCGACATCTGCGTGAGGAGGTGGCAACACTGCTGAAGAACAACCATCTCAGGAAATTCTTAAGCGACTGGACCAAGAACAATTACGGCCGCAGCTGAGACAATGCAGAACCCTCAAAGATATGGGAGGACCCTCCTCAACTAACTATCAACATGATTTTCGAGGGGAACGAGATCAACGATGTAAATTTCTCGGCAACCAAGAAGACAAAGGTATCAATGACCCATAGCAAGAGACTTCGGGAAGTCGCCGAAGACGACATCACCTTCACGGAAGAAGACGCGGATGGACTTCTGGTGCCGCACAACGATGCCCTAGTAATTTCTCTTAACATTCTAGATTTCAAAATTAAACGTGTTTTGGTTGACCCAGGAAGTTCAGCCAACATCATTCAATGGAGGGTACTGGAACAAGCCAAGCTAGCCGGAAGCATCATTCCGGCAACAAAATTCCTTGCCAGATTCAACTTAGCAAGTGTGACGACACGGGGGAGATCTTGTTGCCTACGAATGCCGAATGGGTCATGAAAACCACCTTATTTGAAGTAGTGGACAACGACATGGACTATAACATAATTCTCAGTAGACCATGGTTAAATGAGATGAAGGTTGTACCATCAACATACCACCAACTGTTGAAATTATGACTCCTAAGGGAATCAAACAAATTAGAAGAGATCAACCGGCAGTAAGGGAAATGAACATGATATCAGTTTCCAGAAGTAAAGGGAAGGAACTCAACGTATAGCAATTATAGGAATCGATGCCTACTCCTGAACCAAGCGAAGATGACAAAAGGGAGGAGTCATCGGAATCCCATCAGGTACTGAGGTATTTTCAGGTACCGGAAGAAATAGACGCGACCAAGTCCACGACGGAAGAACTCGAACAAGTGGCTTTGTTCGAAAAATTACTGGAGAGAAAATTTCACTTGGGGACGGGACTCAACCCCGAGCTCAGGTCAGGATTTATTGATTTCCTTAAAACTAACGTTGATTGTTTCGCATAGTTGAATGCGGATATGACATGTATCCCACTAGAGGTGGACGTACACAAGCTAAGACTGGACCCAAGCGTTCAACCTATAAGGCAGAAGAAGCGCCCAATAGCCGAGGCAGAAACATGTTTGTCAAATAAGCGGTAACTTGATTACTTGACATCGGTTTAATTCGTGAGGTAAAGTATCTCGACTGGCTAGCTAATGTAGTTGTAGTTCCGAAAAAGAAAAATAAATTTCGAATGTGCGTAGATTATAAGGATTTGAATAAGGCATGCCCGAAAAACTCGCTCTCACTGCCAAAAGTCGATCAAATGATTAACGCCATGGCGGGGCACGGGTTAATGAGTTTCCTCGATGCTTATTTCGGGTCCAATAAAATTAAGATGAACCCGGAGGATCAAGAAAAAACTTCGTTCATAACGAACTTTGGCACATACTGTTATAAGACCCTTCGGGCTTAAAAATGTCGGAGCCATTTACTAGAGGCTCGTGAACAAGATGTTCGAAAAACAAACAGGTAAAATAATGGAAGTATACATAGATGATATGTTGGTCAAAACTTTGAATGTAGGGGACCATTTAAAATACCTCTAGGAAACCTTTGACATCCTAAGGAAGCACAAGATGAAGCTCAACCCCGAAAAATACGTATTCGGAGTTAGCTACGGTAAATTCTTAGGCTTCTTGGTGTCACAAAGAGGGATATAAGTAAATCCCAACAATATCATGGCCATCAAGGACATCCCACACCAGCTGACAAGTGTGAAAGAAGTTTAAAGGCTAACCTGAAGACTGCCCGTTTTAAGCAGGTTCATTTCTCGGTCTTCAGAAAAATGACATCACTTCTTCTCACTTCTAATGAAGAAGAACAACTTCGAATGGACTCCAGAATGCCAACAAGACTTAAAATAACTGAAACATTATCTATCAAGCCCCCCGCTACTGTCAAAACCGGAGGAAGGCTATCTTTAATAAGACTATCGTTTATAGAATTATCAACGAACGGAGGAATTAAATTCAAGATGGAGTCAAAGTTCGTTGGTCTAGAAGTAGTAAATGATAGTTTATAATATCTTTCTACTTCATTTACAATACCAACTTGATCAGAGTTCCAATGATCATCCTCTATTTGGAATCCTTTAATACTATTACATTTTCGTCTCTGAATGGTTTTCATATGGAAAAAAGATGTATTTTTATCTCCTTCATGAAGCCATAAAGCTCTAGACTTCTGTTTCCAGTATGCTTCTTCATCTCTATAGGCTTGTCCTAATACCTTGAATTCGCTTCTTCGAATTTTCCTTACTCCCTCTTAGCCAAGCTAACAATGATACTCGACACTTCTTAATTTTGAAACTAACTTTTGATTGTTCAAAACTTCCGAGATGTATATTCCAAGATTTCTTTATAATATTGTTCACTACTTTCTTCTCACTCCATCTCTTGTCAAAGTAAAATCTTTATTTTTTCTTTTAATAGAGCTATGCTCCATGTTCATTAATAAAGCATTATGATCAGAAGCCTTTGTTTCCACGTGAGTAACATGTGCTAGATTAAATTCTAGTCTCCATCCCGGGGAAGGCAAGCTATAACTCTATCAAGTCTTTCTTGAATAATACCATCATTTTCTCTAAAGCACCACCAAGTCCAAGGTTTTCCATTAAAACCTAAATCTACAGCTCCAACATTCCATAAAAAATCTTTAAAATCTCTAAAAGAAGTTGTTTCTCTAATCCTACATCCCATCTTTTCAGAATTATCAATAATATCATTAAAATCTCCTACAATTACCCACAATGAAGCCCAATTATTAGATTTACTGATAAGTTCTTGCATTTGTCTTTTACGAATAGCTTTATCAGTACTTAAATATGCAAATACATACAAATATTTATAATCCGATAAAGTATCGTGTACATAAGTTTCAATATAAAATGAAGATGAGTTAGATTGACATACCTGAACATCGTTGTTCCAAAATAAGCATAGTCCTCCAGATAATCCTATGGGATCCACTATAATAGCATGTTCCATATTCAGTTGTCTTTGAACCCGCAATACCATTCTTTCCTTGTTCTTCGTTTCACTCAAGAATATCATGCTCGGGGAGTGGAGACGTATTGTCTCCTTCAAAAAGGGAACTGTCAAGGACCCCCCCCCCCCCCCCCCGGCCTCGACAATTCCACACCAGTGTCTTCATTGAGAGGAGGGAAGCCATTTAGGGCTGGCCTCCCACTCCACCATATGTTTTTGTTTTTTTTGCTTTTAAAACATTAGCCAAAGCAATAGTTCCTCTTCTTTTATCCCCCACAATCTCGTCCAGAACTGTAACCTCAATTAGGTTGTTATCATATAAATTCAATCTATCTTTTTCTTTAATACCTTCATAGATGTCCTTATTCCTAGCCAAACGTTTCCATTGTTTTTTATTTTTTTTCTCCATTTTTAACACCTTTGTACTTGTTATCAGCATGAGCAGATTGTTCCACCATATTAAAAGTCAATGATTCTTGTTTAGCTTGTAAATGAATTTTAGGAGAACTTAGCAGAATACCTGGAGATACATTTTCTATGTCTTGCACTTCACTGTCTTTGATCTGTGCATCTTTCTTTGAAGGAGAATTTGCTAATTTCAAACTTTGTTCCATCCTTTTATTGTAATTTTCAATTGCTTCTTCATCAATAATATCACCAAAACCCATATGTGATAATAATAACAAACTCCTCGCCTCTCTTCCCCCTATTGAATCGTCGAACATGTTTTCATCAAATGGTATTTGCAAGTTCAACTCTTTTGTCGCTGCATCAGATTTTGTTTCTCGTTCTCCATACTTTATTGCATCCATATGTTCAAAACAGTTTGCATCAGCAAGTTTTGTTGCTTCATCATCCGCTTTTCCAATCGAACTCATAATTTTCTTTCCTTTTGATCCGTTCTGTTCAACCTCAATAACATTTTCTTTCCCTGCTGGTTGTGTATCAGTCGAATCAGCACCCTCATCAAGATGTATCAGACTTTTACTAGTTCCTTCACCATTTCTGCCCACGATTTGTGTCGGGTTGCGATTTCTAACCATAGTATTACCTTCGTTGTTAGTTGTCCCTCCTTGACGTCTCAAATTTTAATACACAAGTGGAAGTTCCAGAAATACCTTTTCATTGGAATGTAAGACATTGATACGGGGACAATTTTGCATCTGAAAAAAAAATTCAATTAGAAAGATCATTAACATTTTAAGAGAGCATTTGGCTAAGTTTTTAAACTGGTAAAAATAGGTTTATGTGAACTATTTAGCTTATTTACAATTGGTAAACATCAAAAGTGTTTATAAACCAAAATCAACTAAAAGAGTAGTTTTGTTGTAGCTGAGGCTTGGCTATATGAATATTCATTTGTCTTAACAAATTTCACTTGATTTCATCATTTTAGGTTTTCTTACAATTTCTCATAAGAAATCACAATGATATCGATGGGAAAACTGCCCAGAAATTGCTCAAATTTTCACCATAGATATTAATGGGGAGTACCTATATAATGATTAAAAAGAATGGTGATCTGACAGATGTAAGTTATTCTCTAGTTCAATTGCTTTTCTATTTTTAATCATTTCGCTTTGCTTTCTTGTTAAATTCTTTTTTCGTTATTAATCTTGTCGAGTAGTGTGGAGCATGGGCGGATCTACGTAGAGGAATTGGGGTGGTATGCCATCCGATCGCTTGAGTAAAATTTCATGTAAATACTAGTACATAACGTAAAAAACGTTACAAAAAGGAGATTAAAAAAAAAAAGAATAGCAACCCTAGTCACAAAGTGATTTTAGGTGGCATGGTTAACCCCCCCCCCCAGGCTTTAGGCCCAAGATCGATACCCACTTTTCTCAGGGGGCTTTTGTATCTATACCCGGTTTTGGGGTCACAATTGAACTTATACCCACTTTGCAAAAAAGTTTGCAAGCGTACCCACTTTACGATCAACTTCAGACTTATCGGGTCTGAAGTAAAAAAATTGCACTTCAAATGCACTTAAGACCAACCAATGGTTTCATGCACTTAAGGCTAATAAGTCTGAAGTGCAACTTAAGGCTAATAAGTTTGAAGCGAAAAATTGCACTTCAGATGCACTTAAGGCCAAATAGGTCTGAAGTGTAACCAATGGTTTCATGCACTTAAGGCCAGTAAGTCTGAAATAAAAATTGCATTTCAGATGCACTTAAGGCCAAAAGGTTTGAAGTGCAACAAACGTTTTGCTACACTTAATGCCAATAAGTCTGAAGTGAAAATTTATATTTCAGATGCACTTAAGGCCAAGTGCAACCAACGTTTTTATGTACTTAAGGCCAAATAGGCATGAAGTGCAAGTTGTCCTGAAACAGAAATTTGTTTATCGAATTATAACAATCCAATATACGATTTAATACCTAAATCTATTCCAAATGAGCTCAAATTTGAAATATAACCTCCAAATATCACCGGGAACAAACCCCAATCATCAATTTGTTAAAACAATAATAAATCTAATGAGCTCATTTTGTAATTACGAAACAGAAGAAGAAGAAGAAGAAATCCTAAGCAATAGTAAAAAATAAAGCGTCATAACAACTCATAATTGTAAAACATCATAAACTACCTTAAAATATGTTCACAAACACCATATAAAATCACTGTCACCCGAAGAAGAAGAAGAAGAAGAAGAAGAAGAAGAAGACAAAGGAGGAGGAGGAGGAGAAAGAGGCATGCAGTTGTTTAAAAAGTGGGTACAAATTAAAACTTTTTTAAAAAGTGGGTATAGGTTAAATGGGGGCGACCAAATAGGGCGTCGTGCAATTCTTTCCTTTTCTCATATTAATAGAAGCTAAACTTTGCTTTTCCTCTTGGACGACTTGTTTGTTCCCTCTTTCCATTTTCTTTTCTTTTTCTTAATTCCTTTGCTTTGGATTTTTTCCTTTTTATCTAGTTAATGTTAAATATTTTTTCATTGATTTCAAATAAAGAATCAAATATTTTTAGTTTGGTAATCACGTATTTATTTATGCATAAAAAAACATTACAAAGAGAACCAAATTAATTCAAAATGAATCGAATCACACAAATTAATTTTAAACTATGTGAACCGACCAAATGCACATCCTAATTCAACTTCATTGACTAGCAGTAAGTTTACATTGAAATATAACGACATCCGTAGCTATTAGATCCTAGATCCGCCTCTGGTGTGGAGCGTCTATGGCCACCGTGAAGCGGAGGAAGCATCTCAAGATCATAGATGACAAAAAAGTGTTGTTCAAACTTCAACATATAAGAACACAAACATCTGCCTGCTTTGTCCCCATGAGTGTCTAGTGGAAACTTCTACATTTTCTTGTTTTTATTTTCTATTAATCTAATATTGTCACAAGCTAATCTAAGAATTCCCATCTCCGAATGGGAAAATCATCCTAATGATCAATTTTCTGACATGAGATTGGATCACGATGGCTATATGTACCAATTGGAAAAATAATGTTATCAGCGTTCATCAAACAGAAGTACCTAAAGGTAAAACAACTTGCATATACTCGGCCAGAATGATCCCCATAATAAAGGACAAATACAATAACATGAGCTTAATTATGTGAACCAATAGCCTTAGTTTGTCTTATGGTTAAAAAAAAGGGGACAGTAATGTGCACAAAGCATCTTGCATTCACGCAGGGTCCGGGATGGACCGCACGCGTATGACGTAGGCGGCCTACGTCCTGATACAAGTATCAATGGATGATTTCACGGCTCGAACCCGTGACCTATAAATCACACGAATACAACTTGACCATTGTCCCAAGACCCTCCTTCTTAATTTGTCTTATGGTTAACTTATCTAATTTAGGTGTTTTCGGGTGTAAACATCCTGTACGGGTAAATATTTACTTGCTCCAGGTGTTAGAAATTTTATTTATCTTTCTGTTCTAACAAGAAGTCATAGATGGAAAAAATGGTCTTTAAACGTCAACATAATTCTAAAATGACATGATCGGCAATACTCTCATTAAGAAGGTCACACTCATCGTCCGGAAATTTTTGCGTTATTGGCTACGTACCGTTTAACCTTTTGACTAGGAATGGTACTTCAACTAGAAATTTTGTTCGCTTTGCTCACGTAGCAAGTTCATGTCAACCAAAATATTTTCATCACAAGTATTAAGAGCTCTCGATTAAGGGACCATTGAATTATTTTACAGTCGTACAAAAAGAATGACTAATATTGACCTATCTATTATCAATTGGACTATTATATTTGTGCCTTTTAATGTATGCAATTACCTAGAAATCATCATATAGCTCTCATTTTCTGATCGTTTAAACCCTGATTTGGGTCGACGGTTTGTCTCCATCATTGACGCGACTGTGGCCTTACACTTTTGATATGCTAACCTTTTCTTCTACGATCATTGTTGTACCTTTGGTCTGATCGGTGATAAATACAAAAGGTTCATTGTGAATATCAGCGTTTTTTATGCAATATTACTCTTTTTGGAGATTAGTTCTCATATTAGTCAAGCTGATTTCACTTCTTTTTATATCAGTCTAACGCAATACGATTGCAATGTTCTGAAAATTATTTAGCACAGCTCTATCAACTCCCGAAAATTAGATGACCTTGGGTATAAAAAAGAATTCAAACAGCGAGAGTTGGGTACACAGATCGAACCTAGTATAGCTTTTCACCCCACAGACGGATGGCCAATCCGAGTAGACTATTTAGATTCTTGAGGACATGTGTGTGAGCTTGTGTGATTGGCTTTGGAGGTCATTGGGATCAGTTCTTGCCTTTGGCGGAGTTTGCTTACAATAACAATTATTAGTCCAGCATTTACATGGCTTCGTATGAGGCTTTATATGGTAAACGGTGTGATTCTCCTATTGGTTAGTTTGAGCCTGATGAGGCTAGATTTTTGGGCACAGATTGGTATGTGATATTTTGAAGAAGATGGAGTTGATTCAAGAACGACTTCGGACATCTTAGAGTAGGCAGAAAAGTTATACGGACAAGAGTGTTCGTGATGTGGCATTTATGGAGGGTGAGAAAGTACTTGTAAAAGTTTCACCTATGAAAAACGTGATAAGGTTTGGGAATAATGACAAGTTGAGTCCGAGGTTTATTAGTCCATTTGAGGTATTAGAGAGAGTTGGTGAGGTTGCTTATAGGGTTGTTGCCTCCTATCTTATCTGGGTTACATCTAGTATTTCATATTTCTATCATTCAGAAGTAGCATGAAGATAAGTCGCATGTTCTGGACTTCAGCATAGTGCATCTAGTGAGAATTTGGCCTATGAATAAGAGCCGGTATCTATTTTAGACATGCAAGTTCGAAAGTTGAGATCAAAGAAGATCGCTTCGGTGAAGGTGCTTCGGAAAGGACAACCGAGCAAGGAGGCTACTTGGGAGACCGAGTCAGATATGCAGAGCATATCTATACCTTTTCAGGAGTCCGGATACATTTCTAAACCCGTTTTAGGACGAACGTTTGCATAAAAGGTGGAGAATATAAAGACTAAACCGATCATTTTGAGTTCTAGAATCCAATTCCCTTATTTGAGATATTACTAGGTTGATTTGATGATTTATGACTTGTGGGGATGGACGGTTTGGTTTCCGAGAGGTTCAGGAGTGATTTGGAACACTTAGTTCCGAAGTTGGGGTAAAGGTTGGAAGAATCGACCAAAGTCAACATTATTGGTAAACAACCACAAATTGGTGTTTTGAAGATTCTAGTCAGTTCATATGATGATTTTGGACTTATATATATGTTTGGTTCGGATCGCAGGTGGCCGGGGGTTAATTTGGCGCTTCTAGTCGAAAGTTGGAATTTTGAACTTAAAAAAGTTTGATATTTTTGGTTTGATAATTGATTCTTAATTTTGATGTTGTTTTAAGTTTTTGAGCCTTTGGACAAGTTCGTATAGGATATATGGACTTGTTAGAATGATTGGACAGGATCCCAAGGAGCTCCGGGTGAGTTTTCGGGTGGTTTCAAATCATTTTGAACTAAGCGATATTTTTCTAGTGTTTGGTGCAGTCGCACCTGCAAGGCTAAGGTCGCACCTGCGGGCATAAGTCCACATATGCGAAGGAGAGCTAGGGCTAGCCAGTGTGCACCTGTGGTGCAAGGTTTCATACCTGCGAGGTTGCACTTACCCATAAGATATCACACCTACGAATATGCCTGAGAGATTCATTTAAGTTGAGATTTAGTTTATTTTCACTATTTTTGAGACCTAGACTTCGGGAGGAGGCAATATTTGAGGAAATTTTCTCTTCCAACTTGAGGGTAAGTAATTCTTACTTTGTTTTGATTATATATATGGATTCCCTATAGATTTCTAAACCTAAAACATGAAATTCAGGAGTAAAATTTAGGGTTTTTGTCTACAACTAAAGATAGTGTATCTTGGGATTTTGAATACCAATTTAACTCAGACTTGGAAACTAATCACATATTTAGACTCATGGGGTTATGGGTCAATAAAATTTAATCTTGAGCTCGGATTTTGACCATATGGACCCGGGTTGACTTTTTGTTGATTTTTGAGATTTGATTAAAGATTGAAGCTCTATTATTTAAAATTAGTTTTGCATGACTTTATTTGACCCCATTAAGTATTATTTGGTTAGATTTGGATCATTTGGAGGACAATTCTAAAGGAAAAAGCAGTATTCGAGGGTTGGAGCGATTTAGGAAGGAGGTAAGTCTCTTGTCTAACCTTGTTAAGAGGGATTTTTTTTATAAATTAGACTTATAAGTTGTTTATGGTGAAATCGATTTATATTAAATAGTCGAATGGTGGCATAACATGTGGAACCGGAGGCAGACAAAAGGTAAATCGAGCGGAAATGTCACGACCCAAAATTTCCACCTTCAGACCGTGATGGCGCCTAATATTTCACTTGCTAGGTAAGCCAACGTTAGAATAATATTAACCAATTTTAAACAATTTTTTAAATTATTAATAATCAAAGAAACAAATGCGAAAGCAAATTTTGAAATATAGTGAATAATCCATAAAAATAACGATGTCTAAATACCATCCCAAAATTGGTGTCACAAGTACACGAGCTTCTAGAATAATACAAATAAAAGTCTGAATAAAATGAAGCTGTCTGAAAATAAACACACAGCTAAAGTAAAATAGACGGGGACTTCAGAACTGCGAACGTCGTGCAGTTATACCTCAAGTCTCCTCTAAGTAGCTGAAATCCGAGCAAGTCTATGGTACACCGCTGGGACCAACTCCAAAATCTGCACAAGAAGTGCAGAGTGTAGTATCAGTACAACCGACCCCATGTACCGGTAAGTGCTGAGCCTAACCTCAACGAAGTAGTGACGAGGCTAAGGCGGGTCACTTACATTTTCTGTACGCAATATTAGTAATAACAACAATAATAGAAATAAATCGGGTAACTCTTTTATAATAATTGAAGCCAACTCAGCAGTCATAACCAATTATTATTTCCATCAATTCTGTTGCAGCGTGCAACCCGCTCTCACAATATATTCACATTCAATTCTGCTGCAGCGTGCAACCCGCTCTCATAATATATTCACATTCAGTTATGTTGCAGCGTGCAACCCGCTCTCACAATATATTCATTTTAATCAAGTCTATTGCGGCGTGCAACCCGATCCCCCAATATATATATATATATATATATATATATATATATATATATATATATATATATATATATATATATATATATATATATATATGTCGACTTTTAAATAAGTTTGTTGTGGCGTACAACCCGATCCTCCAATATGGACTTTTAATAAGTTTATTGCGGCGTGCAACCCGATCCTCCAATATGGACTTTTAATAAGTGTGTTGCGGCGTGCAACCCGATCCTCCAATATATTCATTATAATTAATTATGTTGCGGCGTGCAACCCGATCCTCCAATATATTCATTATAATTAATTCTATTGCGGCATGCAACCCGATCCTCCAATATATTTATTATAATCAATCCAGTTGCGGCGTGCAATCCGCTCCTCCAACATATTCATTTACCAATTCTTATAGAAGAATTTCTCCAATAAATACAACAATTAATATAAAATTATAAGACAACAAACATATAATAATTATGATTTAATTACGAAATTATAGTTATAAAAATCATAACACCCATTCTGAGACAAGTCCAACCATACAAAAATTATCCAATTCTTATGTCAAATGGACTTTCAAATCTTAAATTTTCATTTTTGGAAGATTTTATAAAAATCTGATTTTTCTTCCATAAATTCACGGATTCATGATATAAATGAGTATGAAATCATGAAACATAATCAATATAGGATAAGGAACACTTACCCAAATGTTTTTCCGTGAAAATCGCCCAAAATTCGCCTTACCCGAGCTCAAAAATAGAAAAGGGTTGAAAATGGGACGAATCCCATTTTCCAGAACTTAAGTTCTGTTTCTGGGACTTTTACCCTTCGCGAACGCGGTCAGTGCCTCGCGTTGGCGAAGCACAAATTTATGATGTCCCATTTTACACTTTGCGAACGCGAGGGCTACTTCGCGAATGTGAAGCTTGCCTAGCTTGGACTTTGCCAACCCCAATTTGCTCTTCGCGTTCGCGAGAGTACCTTCGCGAACGCGAAGAAGAACACACCAGAAGCCTAAAGTCTGCAGAAAACCAGATTTTCTAAGTCCGAAATCATCCTGTAGCCCATCCAAAACTCACCCGAGCCCTCAGGTCTCCAAACCAAACATGCACCAAAGTCCTAAAACATCATACGAACTTGCTCGCGCGATCAAATTGCCAAACTAACACCTAGAACTACGAATCGGATACCAAATCAAAGGAAATTTTCAAGAAAACTTTAAAACCTTTATTTTTACAACCGGACGTCTGAATCACGTCAAATCAACTTTGTTTCTCACCAAAGTCGGCAGAAAAGTCATAAATATTATAGTGGACCTATACTGGGAACCGGAACCAAAATACGGACCCGAAGTCAATAAATCTAACATGAGTAATTTCTTATAAATTATTAAACGTTGGCTTGCCTAGCAAGTGAAATGTTAGGCGTCATCATGGTCCGAAGGTGGGAATTTAGGGTCGTGACAGTTGGTATCAGAGCACTATGTTACATAGATCTCACGAGTTACGAGCAAGCTTAGTAGAGTATGAAGGATCGGTATGGATACGTTTGTACTTATCTCTCAGAGGCTATGAAGTTTAGGAACAATATCACATCTTTCATTCCTTATCGTGCGACATTGATTTTGCTTGAAACCTATATCGTACATTCCTTTATATATACTCATGTATGACATTATGCACTCGGTATCAGTTGTGCGTCGATGGTTCGTGATGCCACAGATGAACTACGAGGGAGCCAGAGATGCTCAAACATTGCCTCAACGTGTGATTCCGACTAAAGATGTGGACACATAAAGAGATCACCCAGTGAATAATGTGGGGGGTGCAACGTACCTTGGCATCTGGTTGATTTATACGAGTTGTGAAGGTTAATATTGTGGACCATCGAACGTGGTGAACTAAGACTTCGCGCCGAGCGGGGGAGTCCACTATCAATGAATGGATTGCGAGTCATGTGTTATATCAGTTTTGGCCTGAAATATATATATATATATATATATATATATATATATATATATATATATATATATATAGGTACTGAACGTTTCTCCTAAAATTTACATGTGTTTAAGGCCTGAGATTTTGTAGAGAATAAGTTTGGGACTTGCGGTATGTCCTCCTCCGTAATAATCTTACACTTCAGTAACAAAAAGTCAACCCGTGTCCACTCTACTTAGCGTGGACGTCACGGTTGTGGATTTTGGGGTGCTTCGGAGGAAGTACAGTGGTTGACGAGATTCTGGACTAAGAATTATCTGTATGGAGCTCTACTTTTGTGATCATTGTATATAAATAGGGGTAAAGTTTACCCTAAAGAAGAATCGAAGAGTATGTTAAGAAATGGGTCAGCTCAACAGTGTTGAGTCAGCATAACAAAAGAAAAAATTGGCCTTGGGAGAGATAATTATCCACAGGTGTATGAGGCAAGCCTATGAAGAGGGCAGACTAGCCAATACAACACCGCCCACTTAGCTCGATTCTCAGAAATACTTTTGAAAGAGTTTATTTTCTGGACTCTCCGTAATGTATGGCGCATAGGGTTTGAACGATTGCGTCAGGTCACCATGACGGTGTCATAATATGCCATCAAGTTCAATAAGTTGCCCATCATATTCCTACTTTTCTTCCTACAGCCAGAGAGCGAGTCCACAGACTCATTAAATGACTTAATTATGATCGTAAAATTTTGTATGACTCGGGAGCTACAGACTGATACTTCATTTCCACTAGTGGTAGAAATTGCCAAGATATTAGAACGTTCGGGGTGAGGAAAAAAAAGGAAATTAAGATGACCAAGATGTCTCGAGGTTCTGGGGAATTCAGTGGATTCTACTCTGCGAGTATAAATCATTATGGAGGGGGCTCGGGTAGTTGGCCAGCCCAGTTCGCACATCAGATTAATCAAGGTGCTTTGGTAAGTTCTTTTAATACACCACTGACATGAGTTTCCTACAATGGTTATCCCAGTTATCTGGCACAGACTTAATATGAACAGCCAAACCCGCAAAGGGTTATTATAAATACGGCGATACTAGACACATCATGAGAAAATTGTCCCAAACTTGGGAGAGGCATATTTCATCAAAGCACTCAGGCTACATGCCACATTGCAGTTACTACACCACCCACAAGATCAGTTAAGGGTGGAGGACAGGCGGGTAGAAGGCGTCCTAGAGGTGGAGACCCATCCGTTATTATATTTGTTTTATGGTATGGCGGAGGTCGTTACATCAGATGGTGTCGTTATAGGTACGAACTCGATTTATAATAAAGGAATAATTTCCTTAACTTGATTTGGTTCTGAGTATCAAGACGAGTCCTCCTGTTGTGCTCCACTTATGAGTGAGCTTCGTAATTATATAATCTACTTATGTGTTTACTTATGTTGGGAGGTTTTATGGGGATAACTGCACCTATCATTCCATGATGGACTCTAATAAGATCTGTGAGGCTAAAGGTGCCTTTTTAGTACTTATTTCGGTATGTTTTGATGTATTTACGAATAATTGATTACAAATTGTGAATTATATGCCCTACCGGTGTGGGGTTCATTATGTGTTGTAATTTTGTTTAACGAAAGTTATTTAAAAGGAGAAAATGGAATGTTTCGATTGGCAAGATGTGCATATTACTTGTGATTCAGAACTGAGGCCGAGGTTCTCGTATTTTAAAATAAATTGATATGTTTAAATTGGGCTATGAACTGCGGCGGAAGTTATATAAAGACGAGATCCTTGTGATAAAAATTCTTGTGTTTAAATTCTCCCTTGTGAAAATTAAATTTGTACTATAGTACTAATAGGGAGTCATGTATGCTAGGCTTATTTGAGAAATTATTGTATAAAATTCTATGTGCATACTTGCCAAATTCGTGTTGTAATATTGAGTTGTAACCTACTAGGTAGGTGCCCGCCCAGGTGGCGTTAAATGTGACTCATTAATTCGGATAAATAATTATAAGGTCTTCATGCCTCGCATCTTGTTATTAGTATTGTGAAGGTTTGAAACGAGAATTTGTTAATATGTAGTTAATTGACGATTCTGTAATTTATTATGACCAACTATTAAGACCAGATTGACCCAGAAAGGTGTCCCATTCAGATGGTCAGACGAGTGTGAGTTGAGCTTTCATAAGCTTAAGACTGCTTTGACTACGGCGCTAGTGTTGGTATTACCCACAGGTTCAGGATCGTATATGGTATATTGTGACGCATCTCACATTGGGCTTGGTGCAGTATTAATGAAAGATGGAAAGGTAATTGCATATGCGTCGCGGCAGTTGAAAGTTCACGAGAAGAATTATCCTGCTCATGACTTAGAATTGGAAGCCATTGTTAATGTGCTGAAGATTTGGAGGCATTACCTCTACGGTGTCTCGTGTGAGGTATTTACTGATCATCGTAGCCTTCAGTATCTGTTCAAACAAAAAAGATCTTAATTTGAGGAAGAGAAGATGGTTGGAGTCGTTAAAAGACTATGATATCACCATTTTGTATCACCCTGGAAAGGCCAATTTGGTGGCCGATGCTTTGAGTAGAAAGGCTGTGAGTATGGGCAGTCTTGCGTATATTCCGGTTGGTAAGAGGCCATTAGCTGCAGATGTTCAGACTTTGGCTAATCAGTTCATGAGGTTAGATGTTTCAGAACCCAGTCGGGTTCTAGCTTGCACAGTCGCTCGGTCTTCTTTATATGAGCGCATCAGAGAGAGGCAGTATGATGATCCTCATTTACTTGTACTTAAGGACACGGTGTGGCACGGTGATTCCAAACAGGTTGTTGTGGGGGAATATGGGGTTCTGCGAATGCAGGGTCATATTTGTGTGCCTAATGTGGATGGGCTTCGTGAATTAATTCTTGAAGAAGCACACAGTTCCAGGCATTCTATTCATCCAGGTACCGCCAAAATGTATCAAGATTTGCGGCAACATTATTGGTGGAGGAGAATGAAAAAGGATATAGTTGCATATGTAGCTCGGTATCTGAATTGTCAGCAAGTTAAGTACGAGCATCAGAGACCTGGTGATTTGCTTCAGAAGTTAGAAATTCCTGAGTGGAAGTCGGAGCGTATCACTATGGATTTTGTTGTTGGGCTCCCACGCACTCAGAGAAAATTTGACGCAGTTTGGGTTATTGTGGACAGGTTGACCAAGTCAGCACATTTCATTCTAGTGACAGTTACCTATTCTTCAGAGTGGTTAGCTGGAATTTACATTTGTGAGATTGTCCGCCTTCACGGTGTGCCCGAGTCTATTATTTCAGATCGAGGTACGCAATTTACCTCACACTTATGGAGGGCTGTACAGCATGAGTTAGGCACGCGGGTTGTATTGAGTACAACATTTTATCCACAGACAGACGGACAGTCAGAGCGCACCATTCAGATATTGGGAGATATGTTTCACGCTTGTGTTATAGACTTTCGAGGTTCTTGGGATCAGTTCTTGCCACTTGCGGAGTTTGCTTATAATAATAGCTACCATTCGAGCATTCAAATGGCTCCATATGAGGCATTATACGGAAGGCAATTCCGTTCGCCAGTTGGCTGGTTTGAACCGGGAGAGGCTCGATTATTGGGTACCGATTCGGTACAGGATGTCTTGGATAAGGTCAAGATTATTCAGGATCAACTTCGCACAGCTCAGTCTAGGAAAACGAGTTATGCTGACCGAAAAGTTTGTGATATTGCATTCATGGTTAGAGAAATAATATTGCTCTGGGATTCACCTATGAAAGGTGTAAGGAGGTTCGGAAAGGAGGGCAAGTTGAGCCCTAGGTATATCGGACCCTTTGAAATTCTTGAAATGATGGGTAAAGTAGCCTACAGGCTTACATTACCACCTAGTTTATCAGCGGTTCATCCGGTGTTTCATGTGTCTATGCTCCGGAAATATCATGATGATCCGTCCCATGTGTTAGATTTCAGCTCAGTCCAATTGGACAAAGATTTGACTTACGAGGAGGAGCCGGTGGCTATTCTAGCCCGACAGGTCCGACAGTTGAGGTCTAAGAGTTATCCTTTAGTTCTGGTGCAACAAAGAGGTCAGCCGGTAGAGGCATCTACCTGGGAGTCCGAGTCGGACATGCGGAGTAAATATCCACACCTTTTCTTCAGCTCAGGTACTTTTTTCTAACTCCATTCGAGGACGAACGGTTGTTTTAGAGGTGGAGAATGTGATGACCTAAAATGTCATCTTTAAATTTAATAGGTAATTCTCTGTTCTAAGACCTCGAAAAGCACCATTTATCATTCCTCGACTTGCGTGCGTAGTCCGTATAATTTTTCGAAAAGTTTGTATGTGAAAAATGGATTAAAATGGAAAATAGAGCTTTAAAACTCAACTAAGTTGACTATGGTCAACATTTTGAGCAAACTGACCCGGATCAGTATTTTGACAATTTCGGTAGGTCCGTATCGTGATTTGGGACTTGGGCGTATGCCCGGAATCGAATTCTGAGGTCCTTAGCCCGAGATATGGAATTTGATGAAAAATTAAAAGCTTGAAAGCTTAATGATTTCTAAGAAATTACTGATGTTGGATTTATTGACCTCGGGTCTGTATTTTTCTTCTGGAGTCCGGTATAGGTCAACTATAATATTTATGACTTGTCTGCCGAATTTGGTGAGAAACATAGTTGATTTTACGTGATTCGGACATCCGGTTGTAAAAATAAAGGTTTTAAAGTTTTCTTGAAAATTTCCTTTGATTTGGTGTCTGATTCGTAGTTCTAGGTGTTAGTTTGGCGATGTGATCACGCGATCAAGTTCGTATGATGTTTTAGGACTTGGGTGCACGTTTTTTTGGAGCCCTGAGGGCTCGGGTGAGTTTCGGATGGGCTACGGGATGATTTCGGACTTAGGAAATCTGGTTTTCTGCAGACTTCAGGCTTCTGGTGTGTTCTTCTTCACATTCGGGAAGGTACTCTCACAAACGCTAAGAGCAAATTGGGTCTGGCACATTTTGTGCTTTGCGTTCACGACAGAGTGACCGCATTCGTGAAGTCTTGAGGTTCAAAGCTTCGCGTTCGCGATCGAAGCCTCGCGTTCGCGAAGGGAAAGAGGCTCGCCAGGATAATTGTCTTCGCGTTCGCGAAGGGCATCTCGTGTTCGCGAAGGCCAAGCTAGGCAAGCTTCGCGTTCGTGAAGTGTAAAATGGGATATCACAAATTTGTGCTTCGCCAACGCGAGGCACTGACCGCATCCGCGAAAGGTAAAAGTCCCAGATACAGAACTTAAGTTCTCGAAAATGGGATTCGTCCCATTTTCAACCCTTTTCCATTTTTGAGCTCGGCTAAGGCGAATTTTGGGTGATTTTCACGGGAAAACATTGGGGTAAGTATTCCTTATCCTATATTGATTATGTTTCATGATTTCATACTCATTTATATCATGAATCCGGGAATTTATGGAAGAAAAATCAGATTTTTATAAAATCTTCCAAAAAGAAAAATTTAAGATTTGAAAGGTCCATTTGACATCGGAATTGGATAATTTTTATATGGTTGGACTCGTCTCGGAATGGGTGTTCGGATTTCATAAATTTTTCTTGGATTTGAGACATGGGTCCCACTACCGAATATTTTAATGAATTTCGGATTTTATCTGGAAAGTTAGTAAATTCACATGGAATTAATTCCTATGATTCGTATTGAGTATATTGAATTGTTTGTGAATAGATTTGAAGCTTTCAGAGACAAATTTAAAAGAAAAAGCTGTGGTTGAGTAATTGATTGGAATTTGCAAAGCGAGGTAAGTGTCGTGGTTAACCTTGACTTGAGGGGAATAGAACCCTTAAATTAATTGTTATGTGAATTGCACGTGAACGACATATAGGCGAGGTGACGAGTGTCTATACGTCGTCAAATTAATTGTTTGTCTACTTACTTGAAAAATCATAAATTGTTTTAGATCATGAATTATTATTATAATAATTATTTCTCTCCTATTCTTTGTCAAATATTAATTCTTGAATTCCTGCATTAATTGTTACATGTTATTTGAATTATGTGCCTTAATTGTTATTTGACATTTAGCATATTAAATATTAAACTGCATATTTTCTCTCTGATTTCTATAATAATTTGCTATTTGCCTTTGTTTGTTTCGTAATTAAATCATAATTATTGTATGCTTGTTGTCTTATAATTTTATATTAATTATTGCATTTATTGAGGAAATTCTTCTATAAGAATTGGTAAATGAATATGTTATAGGAGCGGGTTGCACGCCACAACATGATTGATTATAATGAATATATTGGAGGATCGGGTTGCACGCCGTAACAGAATTAATTATAATGAATATATTGGAGGATCGGGTTGCACGCCGCAACAGACTTATTAAAAAGTTCATATTGGAGGATCGGGTTGCACGCCACAATAGACGTATTAAATGTCCATATTGGAGGATCGGGTTGCACGCCGCAACAGACTTATTAAAAGTTCATATTGGAGGATCGAATTGCACGCCACAACAAACTTATTTAAAAGCCGACATACATATATATATATTGGAGGATCGGGTTTCACGCTGCAACAGACTTGAATAAAATGAATATATTGTGAGAGCGGGTTGCACACTGCAACATAACTGAATGTGAATATATTGTGAGAGCGGGTTGCACGCTGCAACAAAATTGAATGTGAATATATTGTGAGAGCGGGTTGCACACTGCAACATAACTGAATGTGAATATATTGTGAGAGCGGGTTGCACGCTGCAACAGAATTGAATGTGAATATATTATGAGAGCGGGTTGCACGCTGTAACAGAATTGATGAAAATGATAATTGGTTATGACTGCTGAGTTGGCTTCAATTATTATAAAAGAGTTACCCAATTTATTTCTATTATTTTTGTTGTTACTAATATTGCGTACAGAAAATGTAAGTGACCCGCCTTAGCCTCGTCACTACTTCGTTGAGGTTAGGCTCAGCACTTACCAGTACATGGGATCGGTTGTACTGATACTACACTCTGTACTTCTTGTGCAGATTTTGGAGTTGGTCCTAGCGGTGTACCATAGACTTGCTCGGATTTCAGCTACTCAGAGGAGACTTGAGGTATAACTACACGGCGTTCGCAATTCTAAAGTCCCCGTCTATTTTACTTTAGCTGTGTGTTTATTTTCAGACAGCTTCATTTTATTCAGACTTTTATTTGTATTATTCTAGAAGCTCGTGCACTTGTGACACCAATTCTGGTATGGTATTAGACACCGTTGTTTTTATCGATTATTCACTATATTTCAAACTTTACTTCCGCATTTATTTCTTTGATTATTGACAATTTAAAAAATTGTTTAAAAATTAGTTAATATTATTCTAACGTTGGCTTGCCTAGCAAGTAAAATGTTAGGCGCCATCACGGTCTGAAGGTGAGAATTTCGGGTCGTGATAAGAAACCAGGATCGAGGACAACAACTTCGGTTGGTACTGGATAGACCCCGAAGGGAAAGCAATCAATGGAAGAAAATGAATGTTTGTCATGGGTTGGCATTTAATAAAGAATACTCCTTAGTATAAATATGCGGTCGTTGCAGAGAATTTTGTCATTCATGGCCTGCCGTTACATATTCATCAATGGCACCCTTTATTTTTATTTAAGAGGGGCTTGATCCTAGAATCTTTTTCCTTAGGTAAAGCTATAACTAGTGGCTTCAACAACCATTGTAGGACACGAAATCTCTGACAAACTTATGCTACAGATTATTCTCAAGTTGAATAATACTTTATTTCATGTCTAACATTGTTCTTATTGCCGCCTTCGGAAGCCTTGCTCTCGGAACCAAGCTATCTTCCATTTATCTCAATTTCAACACTAAGTCTTATATTTTTATTTAATTTATTTATCATTTTGGATCAAATCAGGTTTTTTGTTTATAAACCACGCAACAAATTTAACTGTACCGTTTTATGAGTAAACAGTTTGGGGCCCACTGTGGGGCTTAGACAGCTGCATAATTGAGTTTATCATTGCATTTATTACTAACTTGTTTGATTTTTTGTTTCATAGCAAAAATCGAAAAAAATTGTAGCTAATGATGTCAACATCACACACAACGTTGAGGCACAAGAAAATCTGCCTCAACATGAGGATTCGATTAGTGACACCCGCAATGAGGAGGACATAGCAACTCTGGTACATGGCGGGCAATATCCCCGACATATGCGGGAGACAACTCCTGATGACGCTGAGGATGAGCATGTTGCAGAAACAGTAAGGAACTTCAGAGAGCATCAAAAGGCCATCATGGGACATCTCTCAAGACAAGACCAAGCCATGACGAAACTAAAGCATGCATTGTCAGGCGCCTCAAGCAACGCGAATACAAGAGGCCTTGTTCCTCCTAGCGCTGCCACAAATCAAACAGCTCAAAGAGTCGATAATAATACCTCGAGGGGTGAGGTTGGCTTCGAGGGAGCCGGTGGGATCGGTAGCGGAGCCAGTAACGACAACAAGAATGATCCCTTCAATACCGAACATATGAGGTTCATAAGGGAAGTAAATGAGTGGATGAATCAAAACACGAAAGAGTTCCACGCTCGAATGGACCAAATTTCGAGCGCACCACTAGTGTTAAAGGGTCTGGATTCGAAGAAGTACACCTAATTGTCATTCAAACCGAGCGCAACGCCAGAATTGATTCCTAAACGGTTCAAATGCCATATATACTGAAGTATGATGAGACTTAAGACCCTCAGGAGCACATCACAACTTATACAATGATAGTGAAAGGAAACGACTTAGCCCAACACAAGATTAAGTCGGTCTTGCTGAAGAAATTTGGAGAAACACTCACGAAGGGGGCCCTAACATGGTATTCACTCTTACCCGAACACTCAATAGATTCCTTTGAAATGCTCACAGATTTCTTCATTAAAGCCCATACCAGGGCCAGGAAGGTCCAGGCCCGGAAGGCAGACATATTTAGAATTTTGCAAGGAGAGTCCAAATTGCTGTGTGAGTTCGTGATCAAGTTTGAGAAGGAAAGGATGATATTACCAGGCGTGCCAGATGAATGGGTAGCCGAGGCATTTACAAAGGGGTTGAACCCGAGGAGCTCTGACGCCTCCCGAAAGCTAAAAGAAATCTTGCTCGAGTTCCAAGAAACTACATGGGTGGATGTCCATAACCGTTATGAATCAAAGATAAGGATAAAAGATGATCAACTCCAGTTCCCGGCATAGCTAAGGGTCAGGATCGTGAAAGGAATAGGGATAAATCAAAAGATAATTTTGATGCTAATCAGCGATATTCCAAGGGCTGATTCTTTCCCTACAAGAGGACTAAAGGTCGTGGCAGCAAAGGGTTACGTTCAGCGGATAGGTTCGCCCCTGATAGAAGAAATGACAGCGGCCAAAACAATAGGTCATTGCAGGACAAAGGGGTATCAGGTTCCTGGGATCACACTTATCCTAGGAAGTTAGAGTATAATTTCAATGTTAGCGTAGCAGATCTGGTATCAGCATTGAGAAATATCAAGGAAGCACGGTTCCCGAGAATAATGAGATTCGATTCTAGCCAGAGGGGTCCTAATTTATGGTGTGAATATCATGGGACTAATGGCCACCAAACTATGGATTGCCAACATTTGCGCGAAAAGATGGAAACACTGTTGAAGAACAACTATTTCAGGGAATTCTTAAGCGACCGAGCCAAGAACAATTACGGCCACAGCCGAGACAACGCAGAACCCTCGAAGATAGGGGATGACCCTCCTCGACTAACTATTAACATAATTTTTGAGGAGAACGAGATCAATGGTGTGACTTTCTCGGCAACCAAGAATACAAAGGTATCAATGACCCATATCAAGAGACTCCGAGAAGTCGCCGAAGACGACATCACCTTTACGGAAGAAGACGAATATGGACTTCTCCTGCCGCACAACGATGCCCTGGTAATTACTCTTAACGTTCTAGATTTCAAAATTAAACTTCTTTTGTTGACCCAGGAAGTTCAGCCAACATCATTCAATGGAGGGTACTGGAATAATTCAAGCTACCCGGAAGCATCATTCAGGCAACAAAATTCCTCGTCGGATTCAACTTAGCAAGTGTGATGACCTGGGGGGAGATCTTGCTGCCTACAATTACTGAAAGGGTCATGAAAACCACCTTATTTGAAGTAGTGGACAACGACATGGACTACAACATAATTCTCGGCATACTATGGTTAAATGAGATGAAGGTTGTACCATAAACATACCACCAGCTGTTGAAATTCCGGACTCCGGAGGAAATCAAACAAATAAGAGGAGATTAACTAGTAGCAAGGGAAATGAACGTGATAGCAGTTTCTAGAAGTAATGGGAAGGAACTCAACGCATAGCAATTACATGAACCGATGCCTACTCCTGAACCATGCGAAGATGACAAAGGGGAGGAGTCGTCGGAATTCCACAAGGTACCGAGGTATTTTCAGGTACCAGAAGAAACAGACGCAACCAAGTCCACGACGGAAGAACTCGAACAAGTGGCTTTGTTCGAAACATTACTAGAGAGAAAATTTCACTTAGGGACAAGACTCAACCCCGAGCTCAGGTTAGGATTTATTAATTTACTTAAAAATATCGTAGTTTGTTTCGCATGGTCGCACATGGATATGACAGGTATCCCACTAGAAGTGGTCCTGCACAAGCTAAGACTCGACCCAAGCGTTCCATCTTTAAGGAAGAAGAAGCGCCCAATAGACGAGGTTAGAAATAGGTTTGTCAAATAAGAGGTAACCCGATTACTTAACATTGGTTCAATCCTGGAGGTAAAGTATCCAGACTAGCTAGCTAATGTAGTTGTAGTTTCGAAAAAGAAAAATAAATTTCGAATGTGCGTAGATTATAAGGATTTGAATAAGGCGTGCCCGAAAGACTCGCTCCCACTGCCGAACGTCGATCAAATGATTAACGCCATGGCGGGGCACGAGTTAATGAGTTTCGTCGATGCTTATTCTGGGTACAATAAAATTAAGATGAACCCTGAGGATCAGGAAAAAACTTTGTTCATAACGAACTTTGGCACATACTGTTATAAGACCCTTTGGGCTTAAAAACATCGGAGCCATTTACTAGAGGCTCGTGAACAAGATGTTCAAAAACCAAATAGGTAAAACAATGGAAGTATACATAGATGATATGTTGGTCAAGTATTTGAATGCAGGTGACCATTTAAAATACCTCCAGGAAACCTTTGACATCCTAAGAAAGCAAAGCATGAAGCTCAACCCCGAAAATTGCGCGTTCGGAGTTAGCTCCGATAAATTCTTGGGTTTCTTGGTGTCACAAAGAGGGATCTAAGTAAATCCCATCAAGATCAAGTCCATTGACAACATCCCACACCGGCTGAAAAGCGTGAAAGAAGTTCAAAGGCTAACCGGAAGACTGGTCGTTCTAAGCAGGTTCATTTCTCGGTGTTTGGAAAAATGTCATCACTTCTTCTCACTTATGAAGAAGAAGAACTTCAAATGGACTCCAGAATTCCAGCAAGACTTATAATACTTGAAACGTTATCTATCAAACCCTCTGCTACTATCAAAATCGGAGGAAGGCGAACAGTTGCTGATATAGCTAGTGGTCTCAGAGGTAGCGGTAAGTGTCGTTCTAGTCTGGAATGCAATCTTCTATATATTATGTTAGCAAATTTTTTTGTCGGGAGCGGAAACTCACTAGCTCTCGTAGTCATCTCTCGAAAGCTTAGGCCTTATTTTCAGTGTTGCCCGATAGCTGTGGTGGTAACTTTTCCCCTGCGGAATGTCCTTCACAAACCTGAGTTGTCAGGTCGACTGACCAAATAGGCAGTTGAAATTAGTGAATTCAATATTGAGTATAAGCCTAGGACTGCGATCAAATCATAAGTTTTGTCCGACTTCGTGGTTGATTTCAGTCTCGGGCTACTACCTTTGGCCGCAAAAAAAATAGTGATGGTGTTAGAGACGACATAAGGAGTTTGAAACTTGTTCACGGATGGAGCTTCCAATGTGAAAGGGTTCGGGCTCGGGGTGGTCCTAATCACACCTTCGGGAGAAACCCTGAGGTATGCCATAAAAACTGTTCCTTTGACTAACAATGAAGCCGAGTATGAGGCATTGATTGCAGGACTCGAATTGGCCCGTGGACTTGGATCTGAGGTCATAGAAATCAAATGTGATTCGTAGCTGGGGGTAAACCAAGTTTATAGGATCTTTGACATAAATGAGGAATGTATGCAAAAATATGTGATTCAAGTTCAAACTTTGCTCATACGATTCAGGGAGTGGTCGATCACCCACATCCCAAGAGAAGAAAATATAAAAGCGGATGCATTGGCCAATTTGGGGTAATCCACAGAGATGAAGGGATCAGATTCTGGTACTGTCGTGCAGCTCATGCTTTCGGTACTGGGTGTGGATAGTTATTGTGAAGTAATTACACCCAACCTAGTTTGGGATTAGAGGAATGATATCATCAATTACCTTCAGCACAACAAGTAGCCCGAAGATCCAAAGGCATCCCGGGCACTCCGTAACAAAGCAAATCTATACAGTTTCTTGGGGGCAGCTATATAGAAGGTCGTTCCAAGGCCCGTTGGCCCAATGTTAAGGAGTCTCGGAAGCAGATTACGTCATGAGAGAGGTTCATGAAGGGATCTGCGGGAATCACTCTGGTGTAGATTAATTGGTGCTAAAATTAGTTAGGACAGGATACTATTGGCCTCAGATGGAACAAGACGCGAAGGCATTCATTTAGAAATGCGACGAGTCTCAACGTCAAGCACCGTTGGTACACCAACCGGCAGAATTATTGCATTCGGTATTGTGCCCGTGGCTATTCATGAAATGGGGGGTGTATATAGTTGGGTCGCTGCTACCGAATCCCGGAAAGATAAGATTTCTTTTAATTTTAACCAATTACTTCACTAAATTTGTTGAGGTAGGTCCCTACCGAAAGATCGGGGAGTGAGAGGTGGTCGATTTCTTGTGGGAAAACATAATTTGTTAGATCAGAATACCGAAGGAGATTTCATGCGACAACGAGCCACAGTTCATAGGCTCCTAGGTCATGAAATTTCTTGAAGACCTAAAAATTAAAATAATCATATCTTTACCATACCATCTGAGCGCAAATTGGCAGGCTGAATCAACCAATAGGTGATTATTCAAAACCTCAAAAAGAGGTTGGAAGCGGCCAATAGTAAGTGGCCCGAAGAGTTACCGAGAGTGTTTTGGGCATACCGGACGATGGCCAAGTCGAGCACGGGGGAGATACCTTTCTCTCTCGTATACAGTGCAGAAGATCTGATCCCGGCGGAAGTGGGAGAACCAACCTTACGGTATTTCTGGAAGACGAAGAAGCAAATAATGAGGCATTGTTGGTCAAATTAGAGTTGCTTGATGAATGCAGGGACTTGGCTCACATAACGATGGTGGCCCAGAAACAAAGAATGGAAAGATACTATAATCGAAGGGCCAATATCCGCTACTTTAAAGTGGGAGATTTGGTTTTGAGGAAAGTGACTCAGAACACCCGGGAGCTTAACACGGGAAAATAGAGTCCGACATGGGAAGGCCCATGTCGGGTTTTAGCTGTCACCGAAAAAGGGTCATACGAATAAGAGAACCAAGACAGAGTCAAATTATTGATCAACTGGAACATGACTCACCTCAAAAGGTATTACTGTTGATGGATCTTGCTTATACTGAAAGTATGTGCTGTACTCTTTTTTCCTTCGCCCAGTTTTTATCCTAATTGGGTTTTTCTGGAAAGGTTTTTAACGAGGCAATAACGAAAAACATATTATAAAGGAAACGTCATCAGAGTAAAGACCTTTAAATGACAAGGTAATGAAACAACAAGCCACTTCGGGGTGGTTAAATAGTCTTTGGCTCGATGGCAAATTCCTAATGGGAAGCAAAACTTACCATCAGACCAAAGGTTATTCAACCGTTCACAAGTGTTTTTCCTCAAAGAAGAAAGACTTCTAGTGTTCCAATTCATATTCTTTGCATTTGAACATTGGGGGCAATAATATGAGAATACAACAACTTGATTGCAACAAAAATCGGGACTTCAAGACCCGGGAACAATAATGTCTCATCGAGACCAGGGACTGCACAGCTAGCTCCGTAGAAACAAGTTGTACAAATTATCCACATGTATTAGAAATTTATTTTCTTTCAACAAACGAATGCTTATGTACTTTTGAAGATAGAAGGAATAAAATGAAGTCCTTTTATTTTTATCTTGTTTCTTGTCCATACGATGAATTGATTTTATCATGTGAAAGTTAACTAAGGACTTCAAATGCTAGTGTCGGAATGAACAGGAGACGTCAAACTTCCTCTTCAAGAGCACCGTAAACATAAGAGGTCCCTCTCTTATGAAACCCTCATAGTAAAGGGTTAGTTTCGGAAAGGTTTATGGCTGGAACTCAGAGGCTATCGGAAGAAAACATACCCAAAGCCTTACTCAATTCGACGCAAAAAGAATGAACTTTGCGTAATGCTTAAACAAAGAGTCCTTTTATTTATCAAATATGCCAAGCGACATAAGTACAAAAATACAAAAGGAAAACAACAAAGGAAAAGAAAGCAAAAAGGCTAAACTTCATCTCTACCGGAACTCGGAGGAAGAGAGGCATCTACGCCCCGGAGAGAAGTAGGGGGATCTGTCATTGGTTCTGGTTCTTGGAATTCAACATCATTATCTTCAAGTTCCTCCTCGATTCCCGAAAACTTGGAACTGAGACTAGAAGAGCCACTTGCATCAGGCTGAGCCAGGAGACGTTCTCGAGTAGTTAACTCTAATGTTCTGGCCTTGGCGATCTCATTGTCAATATCAATAATGCCATATTTGGCCTCTTCAAAGGTTTTCCTCTTCACGTGGTACATAGAGTATATTTTTTCAATAATGAGGGAATCCCCTTGGTATTGAAGTTTTGCTTTAAGCCCATCAACCTCGGTCAATAGGCCATTCCACTTGGATCTCATGGCACTAAGGCTAAGATCGAGATCACAGATTGTGGTTATGTGAACCTTATTTTGATCCATGATCTTCTTATACCTATCTTCTATCCGGGCCCGCTTCTCCTCGGCAGTAGTAGCTTCTTCAGCTTTGGAGTTCAAAGTTTCCTCTAGATTATTTGCGCGTTCAATGGAGGCAGACTCACGCTCGATAACAGCAATAACAACATCTTGAGACTCAACCCACTTAGCCTTTGCATCTTGAAGTTATGCATATAGCTGAGTAGCTTCTTAGCTGTGATCATCACATCCTGCTCACTCTGTTGCAACCGGGCCTCAAACTCAGCTGCTTCAGCAGCCTTCGCTTCTCACACCAGGAGACGCACTGTGATTTGGTTCCTCTCGGCCAACAGTTGCTCCCGCTCTGACATAAGTCCTTCTTTGTCAAAGATCAATCTTTGAAGGCCCTCGAAAGCGAGGAAGTTAACCTACAAAACAAGTATCAAAGTCAGAAATCCTATTGTAACAGGCGAATAAAAATAAGCAATAAAAAGAACAAGTACAATACTGATGTTGCGTTATTCATGGAGTTATTTAACATGCACTCCCCTGAAAGAGAGTGTGTTTCCTTCTTATATTTCTCTTAAGCTAGCGACTTCAGGTAATTGGCAAGCTTCATCGGCCTGGACAGCAAATGACACTCATTTGACACTGAGAGGGAGACACTCCTCCTCCCTTGGGGATCTGCAGAAGGGGATGAATAGTTGTGCCCCAAATTCTCATGGTCAGGGGACTGGGGTGGAGAGACATCCTCCTCTCGGGAGTCTGCAACCCATGGGGGAGATGTAGCAGTTGCTGGTGAGGAAGGCACAATTGGTGTAGATGGAGATGAGGATGATGGTGTTGCAGGTTGAGAAGCAGTTGCAGGAGAGGCAATACTGTTTGTTGGTAGCTCATCAACAGAAGGCAGAAGAGGCTCGGTACTCGATCTGATAGTACCAGAAGCAGAAACTAGTACCGAAAAGGAAAAATCAACATTCTCTACCAAGTCAAATTCTCCGCACATTGCTCGAACATCACCCTCGGTTGGGGTTCTAAGCTATCCAGATTGAGCATTATGTTGAGATGAGGAAGAGCGTCACCTTTTTGGTTGCTTGTTCTCTAGTCCGAGACTCTGAGAAGAAGCACATGCATCGGAAGTAGATCCTAGGGCACTAGTCTGGGTGAGAGCCTTCAGCAACCTCATCGCCTCTGCACGATCGACCAAAACATCCTTCTCAGGGCAGGAAAAAGAACCTTGTGGGTGACCTAAATCAAACAAGAAGATAGGGTTAGCAGGTTCACTCATGTATAAAGCTGGAATAAAGGAAGAGTTAGTTTACCGTGGTTCTTGGCCCTCCACCCATATTTGGGGGACAACTCCTTCCACCGACGAGGCCTTAGGCGTAGTGATGTCCGAATCTTATGAACCCACTGGTCTTGGCCTTCAACCCTTGGTGGTGTCCATTGAGTTGCTTAAATAATGAAAGGAGAAGGGCTAGCAATGATACAAAACAACCTATTTTCTTAGAAAGAAATAAACTTTAAACTTACATGAAGGATTCCAGGATTCGGGGAAAGATAGAGTTGTGGTCGGGATGATATCCCCAGTAGCAATGATGACAAACCATTTTATCCATCATCCATGCTGGTAAGCAAAGCATGGTGGCCATGCTTGCTGAAGGTTATTACTCCCCTACAGAAGATTTTGGGGGAGTAAAGGTTCATCATATGTGCCAATGTAAGGGGCTCCTTCATTTCCAGGCACATACACTGCAGACAGGCCACCATTCGCCACACCGAAGGGACCACCTGAGCCAAATAGACCTGGTACCGGTGGCACAATTTCAAAATCACGGGGTCAAGTCCCCCGCTCAGAGAGAACAAGTGAAGGGATACGTGTAAACGTACATAAAACCCTTCTTAGTGAAGGTCACTCGCTCCACCAGGTCAGGGGCAATTATATTTAGGGCATGACAGTCACAATATTCCTTCATAATAGGAATACTGGAAGGGCAAATAGAGGAAGGGTATCTACCAATAGCCCAAGTTCGAGGGTTTGAAGTAGGGAATTTCTCTTCAAAATCTTTGGCAGTGTTCAGATGTTTAGGGATGATGGTACTCACCGTGGGAGGATCAGCATCAACATCGACCTCTTTATCTTTACTCCTCTCCGGGCCTCCGCCGAAGAGAAGACCAGAGTTCTTGGAACAATTGATATGAGAAGCCATAATGATAAGAAGATGATACGAGTTTTTTGAAGAAGATCAAAGAGAGATGAAAGTAGAAGGAAGTTAAGTGCAAAGAACTTAAGGAAGCTTATGAAGTTGTTAGAAGTAAAAGAAGAGGAATGATGCGTGTATGTAAAGGTATATGCGGCTAAAATTGTGGTCATGATTACCTCGAGAACCGACGATAATATTGCTAAATAGTGGAGTAACAGGTGTTCGGGGTATTAAATGTGAGGAGACACGTGTCTTATCAAGCGTCAGAAACTTTTCAGAAGGGTTCAGAAAGTTTTCTGCCAAGAAAGAAATCTTCACCAACTTCCCGATGACACAAAGATATGCCACTGGAAAGTAGGGGGACTATCTGTATAGGGTGAAATTTGTTTATATTAAATACTCGAATGATGGCGTAACATGTGGAATCAGAGGTAGACGGAAGGTGAATCGAGTGGAAACAGGACCGAGGACAACAACTTCGGTTGGTACCGGACCCCCGAAGGGAACACAATCAATGGAAGCAAATGAATGTTTGTCACCGGTTGACATTTAATGAACAATATTCCTCAATATTAAATGTGCGGCCACTGCAGAGAATTTTGGCATTCATGGCCTGCCGTTACATATTCATCATTGGCCCATTTTATTGTCATTTAAGAGGGGCTTGATCCTAGTATCTTGTTCCCTAGGTATAACTATAAATAATGGCTTCAACAATCATTGTAGGACACGAAATATCTGACAAACTTATGCTACACATTATTCTCAAGCTGAATAATACTTTATTTCCCGTCTAACATTGTTCTTATTGCCGCCTTCGGAAGCCTTGCTCCCAGAACCAGGCTATCTGCCATTTATCTCGATTTCAATGCTAAGTCTTACTCCCTCCATTCCAATTTATGTGAACATGTTTGACTAGGCACAGAGTTTAAGAAAAAAATGAAGAGTTTTGAAATTTGTGATCCTAAACACGTCAAAAGGCCCCCAGAGTATTTATGTGGTTATTAAAGCTTCTCATTAAGGGTAGAATCATAAGTTTAAGCTAAATTGTTTCTAAATTTAGAAAGAGGTCATTGTTTTTGTAACGGATGGAGTATATATTTATTTAATTTATTTATCATTTTGGGATCAAATCAGTTCGCTTGTCTATAAACCATGCAACAAATTTAACTGTTGGGGGTGAGTATATGTCACAACCCGAAATTCCCACCTCCGGAATCATGATGGTGCCTAATATTTTACTTGCTAGGCAAGCCAACGTTAGAATATAATTAGCTATTTTAACAAAAATTTTAAATTAATTAATAACAAGAAAACAAATGCGAAAATAAAGTCTGAAATAAAGTGAATAATCCATAATAATCGTGATATCTAAATACCATCCCAGAACTAGAGTCACAAGTGCACGAGCTTCTAGAATAATACAAATAAGGGTCTGAATAAAATTCAAGTTGTTTGAAATATAATACACATCTGAGATAATATAGAAGGGGACTTCAGAACTGCGAACGCTGTGCAGTTATACCTCAAGTCTCCACTTGTAGCTGTATCCTGAAATATCTACAGTACGCTGCTGGGACCAACTTCGAAATCTGCACAAGAAGTGCAGAGTATAGTATCAGTACAACCGACCCCATGTACTGGTAAGTGCCGAGCCTAACCTCGAGGAAGTAGTTATGAGGCTAAGGCAGGTCACTTTTCATAGGTGAAACCTGGAGCAATATTCTTTCTCCAACCATGAATGCAATATCACGAACTTTACGGTCGGCATAACTCTTTTGCCTAGACTGCGCTACGCGAAGTCAATCCTGAATAATCTTGACCTTATCCAAGGCATCTTGTACCAAATCGGTACCCAACAACCGAGCCTCTCCCGGTTCAAACCATCCAACTGGCGAAGGGCATCGCCTTCAAGGGTCATATTCCCTCAAGTCAAGGTTAACCACGACACTTACCTCGCTTTGCAACCAAATTTCAAGAATCCAATAAACTTTTGCCTCGCGAATTCGTGTCCGAAATCCTCAAATATAGTCATAAACAATTCAATACAAATCGTAGGAATTAATTCTGTATAAATTTACAAAATTTCCGAATAAAAATTTAAAATTCATTTTTAAAATGAACAGTGGAACCCACATCTCGAATCCCGGAAAAACTTACGAAATACGAACATTCGTTCCGATACGAGTTCAACCATACAAAAATTATCGAATTTTGACATCAGATTGGCTTTCAAATCTTTATTTTACATTTTTGGAAGATTTTATAAAATCTGATTTTTCTTCCATAAATTCACGGATTTATGATGTAAATGAGCATGGAATCATGAAATATAATATATATAGGATAAGGAACACTTACCCCAATGTTTTCCCGTGAAAATCGCCCAAAAGTCGTCTTACCCGAGCACAAATCAAAAATGATGGAAAATGGGTCGAAATCCCATTTTCAGAACTTAAGTTCTGTTGTCCAGATTTTTACTCATCGCGATCGCGAAGCTCAACTTTGCTGCCCCAGAAATTTACTCTACGCGAACGCGTAAAACACCACGTGAACGCTATGCTCTGACTCTCAGACTTACCCGATCGCGAACGACCTTACGTGTTCGCGATGAGCAAAGCCCATAGCCCAACTTTAGCCTCCTTAACTCTACGTGAACGCGACCTTGGTCACGCGTTCGCGAAGCACCACTTCACACCACTACGCGTTCGTATCCTTCTTCCAATGAACGAGAAGCACAAAACTTCCTCTGCCCAGCTAAGCCTACACGACTGCGTCCTCAAATTTGCGAACGCGAAGAACAACTTTAGTTGGCCTCTAAGATTGCCTTACGCAATCGCAAGACCTCCCTCGCGAACGCGATGAAGAAAAAGTATGCAACAACACACCAAAAAATCTGATATCTTCCTTAAGTCCAAAATGGCCCGTTGAGCATTTGAAACACACCCGAGCCCTCGAGACTCTAAACCGTACATGCACACAAGTCCAAAAATATCATACGAACTTGCTCGCATGATCAAAACACCAACTTAATGCCCAAAAATACGAATCGGACACCAAATCAAATGAAAGTTTTAAGAAAACTTTAGAATTTCTATTTTAACAACGAGACGTCCGAATCACGTCAAACCAGCTCCATTTCTCACCAAATTTGGCAGACAAGTCATAAATGACATAACGGACCTATGAAAAGTTTCAGAACTCAAGTCCGACCCCGATATCAATAAAAGTTAATTTGTGGTCCAACTTTGAAATCTTTGAGCCTTTAGGCTTCTAGTTTTCGCCAACTGGCAATAATTCAAGCTAGGGACCTCCAAATTAAATTTCGGGCATACGTCCAAGTCTCAAATCACGATACGGACCTACCGGAACTATCAAAATACTGATCTGAATCCGTTTGCTTAAAATATTGACCAAAGTCAACTCATTTGAGTTTTAAGGCTCTATTTCATATTTTAATCAATTTTTCATATAAAAACTTTCGAAAAATTATACGAACTGGGCACGCAAGTCAAGGAATAATGAATAGTGTTTTTCGAGGACTTAGAACACAAAAATAATTAATAAATTCAAAAATAACCTTTTGGGTCATCACAGTATTTGTGAGGTGACAAGCATATATATGTACATTAAGGTTATACCATGTTTGGGTAGATTTAGGCTTCTTTATACCTTGTTTGGCTTTTGACAAGAGTGGGTTACTCTAGTGGTGAACACCCTCCACTTTCAACCAAGAGGTTGTGAGTTCGAGTCACCCCAAGAGCAAGGTGGGGAGTTATTGGAGGGAGGGAGCCGAGGGTCTATCAGAAACAACCTCTCTACCCCAGAGTAGGGGTAAGCTCTGCGTACACACTACCCTTCCCAGACCCTACTAGTAGGATTATACTGGGTTATTGTTGTTGTATGCCTTGTTTGGATGTTTGTTCTGCTTGATTTACACTTTATTTAGCTTATGACATCTTATTTAGTTATGATGAAATATTTTTAAGGTTGTTGATATACTTGATTTAGCCGTAGTCATACTTTATATCACGAGCACATATGCACATCTTTATTTAGTATTTTATTGATTATTTCTTGAACATATGCATACATCCTTAAAGTTGGAGATGTTGGTATAGATTGATATGATAATGGCATATTTGAACATTTGAGTGGATTGACATTGTTATGGTACAATGGTTTATACCGTGTGGTTATTTTGATATTGATATTGTTATGGCACAATGGTTTATACTGTACATTTATTGTGATACTGACATGATATGTCACGATAAATTTTCGTGCAGTGCTTGGATATGGATCTGTCCCTCCATAATTAGATGATTGCCCGTGTTATATTGGATCCTATGAGCGGAGGTGATACGCGTATCGTGTTGAGCAGTGGGATGTGTTGGATCATGTTGAAACATATGGGATATGCTAGATATTGATTGGAATTAAGTCTTGAGCATGCATAATAAGGGGTGACAAACAGGTGGGTCAGATCGGATATGGATCGGTCAAAAAAATAGGTAATGTAAAAACGGATAAATTATCCGACCTGACCTATATTTAATAGATAAAAAATAGGTTAACTGGTGGATAATGTGGATATCTATATTATCCATGGCTTCTTGAATATGATCACTTTTGGGAGAATTTCTATTCTCCCAAACTTGAAGAACCCCCAATTTTAGGCTTTTACAAATGTTAAAGTTAAATCCATTAGTTATCCATTGGTTATCCATTTTCTAAGTGGATGATATGATGTTTATCCGTATTTGACCCATTTTTAAAATGTTCATTATTCAACCCATTTTTAATGGATAATATGGGTGTATGATTATTTTCTTTTATCTATTATGCCACCACTATGCATGATCATCATATACGTATTTAGAAGCATTTATATAGGCACTACTTGGTGCATATCTTCTTTATATGTGAATTTAGTAGTTGAATTGTGTTCTAGTAATCTGTTTGAAAAGCATGTTTATATTTCTAATCTTTGCACCTCATTACTATATCTGTTTTTTATTATTATTTTATGTGATTTTATGCTTATATGGAATGCCCAGGTTGAGAAAGTGAATATCATGCTTTTGTCAAAATCTCGCCACTACTTCTTCAAGATTAGACTTGATACTTACCGAATACACGTTATTTTTGTACGCATACTATATTTCTGCATGTTTTGTGCAGATTCTAGCATTGGCACTAGTGGATTTCAAGAAGGTGCCCACTAGAAGACTTGTGAGATTCAAGGTAGCACTGCTTGATCAGCCGCAGACCCCTTGAAGCCTCTTTTTTTCATTATCATATTGTTATCTTATTCCAGATAATATCTCTGTATTATGACTCAATTGTATTTTATCTTAGAATCTCATGACTTCGTACTATCGGATTTTGGAGTTGTTAGATTTTTCGTATTTGGCCATGTGGAGTTAAGACGTATTTATGCTTTATTTATGTCTCATCAGGGCCCTTGATGAAATTTTGGGTCATGACATTATATCTTTCCCGGCATAACTTGTGAACAAGAATTTTTTTATCCATTTAACAGAACTTGTAAACAATTCATATCTCTAAAGTTACTCGTCTGATATAACTTGTGAACAAGGCAAGTTTTGTCTCTCCAGAAGAACGAGTGAACATTTTATACTAAAGTTGTCCCTTGCTGGCATAACTTTTGAAAAGAGAAGTTTTAACAATACAACAAGACTTATGAACAATTTAACATGATAGCTAGAATAAAAATGATACCAAAATCATGACCATAACTTATGTACACATTTATTTCATTCTTATGCCTATCATAACTTGGAAAATGTTATAACCGGCCGAATTTTTTTTATTTTTTTTTTAAATACATATATTAAAATGGTGAAATCAAAAGATTCTAATATGTGAAAATAAGCATAGGGTATGAAGTCCATTCAACAACAATAACATCTACTATGCTTCAGTTCCAAATAGGGCCAGCAATATAAATCTTCATTTATTTCATTAAGCTCAACTCATATCATCGTCATTATTAAAATAAAAATAGAAAGTGCTGGAAAGAAAAAGATAAATATAAAAATAATAATAATAATAATCATCATAATAATGATGACGACGATGATGATGATGATAGAAGTTCTCTACCGGGTCTAAATCTACCCCAACTAGTAGGTATTACCTATATAGATTTTCCTCTTCCATTGTGTCTTATCTTTAGCTAAATTTGCATTGATTTCAAGAATTTGTAGGTCTTTCGAGATAACTTCCTTTCATGTGATTTTAGGTCTATCCCATATCCTTTTAACACCTTCCATCATCATAGCTTCAAACCTATAGACCAATGCATTTGTAAGTTGACGCATAACATGACCAAACTATCTCAAGCGATCTTCTCGTATTTATCTTCAATGTGTGCTACTTAAATCTTCAAGCGCATGCATTTTTTTAATTATCTAATCTTGTGTGATTGCACATTCATCTTAGCATTCGTATTTCTCCAACACTCATCTTGTAGATATGTTAAACTTTAGCAGCCTAACATTCAATATCATATAACACAGTCGGTCTTATAGTTGTTCTATAAAACTTATCTTACCTTAGTAGACATACTTATATCACATAATACCCGGTGGGACTTCTCCATTTCAACCATCAAATTCTAATCACATGAGTAACATCTTCGTCTATCATTCCATTCTCTTGAAACAATGAGCTTAAATATCTAAATTATTTGCATTTTGGCACCGCAATTTCATCTAGTCTCACATCAACTTTGCTCTTCTCATGCTCAGGCTGAATAAACTTATAGTGGATGTACTTAGTCTTACTTCTCGTTATCTTAAATTATTTACTCTCTAAGGTGCTTCTCCATAGCTCAAGTTTTTGGTTAACACCCTTACTACTTTTGTCAATTAGCACAATATCATCAGCAAATAACATATACGATAATATCTTATCTTGTATTGTATTTGTAAGCTCATCCATAACTAGGGTAAATAAGTAGGGCTCGATGCAAAACCCTAGAATAAATTCACTGATGTGAGAATCTCCTTTGTATCTCCTGCTATTATTTTATACTAGTGACATCTACTTCATACATATCCTTTATGACATTTTATATATTTAATATGAATTTTTTTTCTCCATCACCTACCAAAGGGCTTTCTATGGTACTCTATTATATGCTTTCTCTAGGTCAATGAACACCATGTGTAGGTCTTTCTTTCTTTCGCAATAAGTTTTCATCAAACTTCTTAGTAAGAACATAGCCTCTATTGTAGATCTACTAGGTATAAATCCAGACTTGTTCCCTGTCACTCTTATCGTGTTCCTAAGTCTATGCTCTATCACTCTTTTTCAAAGTTTCATCGTATGACTCATGAGTTTAATTACACGATATTTCACATAACTTTAATATATCCTTTACTCTTATATATTGGAATCAAGGTACTCTTCCTCCATTCTCCAGGCTTCCTACCACTTCTTAGTATGTAATTAAATAGTTTGGTGAGCCATACCACTCCAACACTCCCAAGACACTTCTAGACCTCTATAGGGATACTATCCGGACTATAAGCTTTCTAACTTTCATATTTTTTTATGGTAACTTTTACTTCTATCGGCCCAATTATATGGGTATAACTAAATTTTCTATCATACACAAACGTCTGGAGGTCTAAAATGCTCTTAGTTCGAGTTGAACAATTGATCAAAATATCCTCTTCATCTCTCGTTGATTTCGTTATCTCCTATCAATACATATTGAGAATCGATTTAATATACTTCACCTGTTTGAATCCCTTTTCCTCTTTTCTCTTAGTCGTGCTAGTTTAAATATTTCTTTCTCCCTTTCTCTTGCCCTTAGTTTTTGGTACAAGCAATCTTGACTTCTAGAGCTTCCTTCTTAACTCTCTTGTATTCTTGAAAAGCTTCTCCGTCTTTGCTTTTGATAACTTCCGATAATATTCTCTTCTAAAGTCCACTCGTACAAAAAGAAGATAGTCGCAAACAGGGGTAATTTCACTGATGGTCATCCAACTTATCATTTATTTCACAAAAATCACTTGTTTATTTTTCATCACTTAAAAGTCACTCAACTTTACCTTTGTAACTTAAAAGTCATTCTAGTTCAAAACCTATAAAATATCCAATAAAATATGTGACATGGCATTACATTTAATTAATAAAAAATCTAACAATAATGCCACATAAGCTTAAATAAACTATATCTAAGTTAGACCCATTTATTCCTCAGTCCGATTTGACCTATAACCACTAACTGGACTAGCACTTTGATTTTGTGGTTAATTTGTAGGAAAAAAAAGTTTAAGAAATTTAAGAAAAAATAGGTCTTTTGAATTTATCTTTAAGTTTTGGTTGTACATTTACGGTCAATGACACAATATGTTGTTTCTTCCTTTTGTCCAAACTATCGCTATAGGTTGTCTACGATTGTGGTGTGTATTGACAACTTCTACTATTGTCACGATCCCAATTTCCCCTCCGTAATATGTCGTGATAGCACCTAATCTCTAAAACTAAATAAACGTAACAATTTGCGAAATAACAGAATATAAAAATGAAACTCGAATCTCGACATACGAAGGTGGTTTGGCAGATTGGTACGAAGAACAAATGGAAAAGAAAAAAGGTGTGGTGAAGCTAAGGTCCAAAGAAAAGTATTGTTTTTTTTTCTAGTCGTTGGATATTCTTTTTCTTATCAGATTGCTCTTTCCACTCTCCAAAAGCTTGTTCCTTTCCTCTAAAATCTCCTCCTCTCTGTTCAAAGTTTTTTTTCTTTTTAAAATATTGGACCCGAACCAATTGCCCCATCAAGTCACGTTACAACGGTAAAGCACGAATTTAACAGTAAATGAGAGAACAGGGATGTAATACTCGAAACGATTGATCGGGGCGTTACAACTATGCAATTTCATTATGGGTGTTTCTTACTGAGTAGTATTTTTGTATGTTAGTATTGCTTAATAAGCAATATTTTGATTTTAATGAAATAATAATTTGTGAAAATAGGTTCTTATTAGCTTGTTGTTCTTGTCTGTTAGTGGTACGTTATGTGAGATTGATATGAAGTATTTTAACTTTATGGAAAATTATAAAATGGTATGAAGGATGCAAAAACTGGTTTTGTGCTAGTTCTGTTCATATTTTTAATGAAATTATAGGCGGTGACATTAAGGTTATTACGTAACAAATAAAATAAGATATTTTTAGTACAAAATAATTGTTTTCTTCTTTTCCTTCTAATGTTCAAATATTAAAATCCATTTGAGTTATGGGTCAAATCAAATTTGAATGAAATGGGTCTAAACTGAGTATGGTCCATCTAACCTTATGTGGCACTATAATTAGGTTTTTTAATTAAATTTAATGTCATGTCATATTTTATAGGTTTTTAACTAGAATGACTTTTAAGTTACAAAATTAAAGTTGAGTGACTTTTTTAAGTGATGAAAAATAAATAAATGACTTTTGTAAAATAAATGATAAGTTGGATGACAATTAGTGAAATTAACCCGTCGCAAACATAAGTAACTATTTTGTACTTTTACTCAAAAAGAAAAGGAAAAAAAGAAAAGAAAAAGCTATTGCAAATTTTAATTAAAAATAAAAATCGAGAATTACGTCGATTTGTTTTTTAATTTTTAAAGAAAGAAACCAACACATCCCGGAAATCGGCTTTCCTTGCTCTGGGTCTGGGCTGGTCCTTTTTCTCCCATAACTGCCTTAAATGCAATTCTAAAAGGTTCTTCAGTGATCCAATGAAAGCACAATCAATAACAGGAACTGCCATCGCTTTGTAGAAGCGAAATTCGAACGCTTTTGCAGGGTTTTCAATGTAGAACCCATTGCCCGCGACGATCATTAATCTTCTACTACTACTCCTTTTTTCCTCAATTTGTTTTTGGGTATATGATGCTTTGTTCTGCATTTAGAACTCAGATACAGACGTGGCTTCGTGATTATGACAGGATTCAATCCTTTGCTGTTATTCTCATCTATGTTCAGGTACTTTTTGATTTTTCTTTTCTTATTTTCTGTATAAATAAATAAACTTATGATTAATTTGTGATTTAATTAATGTTCAGATTGGTTGTGCGATGATTGGATCTCTTGGGGCATTATACAACGGCGTTTCACTAATCAATTTAGGGATTGGGTTATTCGCATTGGTGGCTATTGAGAGTAGCAGTCAGAGTCTTGGTAGAACTTACGCTCTCCTTCTCTTCTGTGCCATCTTACTCGACGTTTCTTGGTTCTTTCTTTTCGCATCCGAAATCTGGTAAGTTATACACTGACTGTAATGAATTTTTTACATCAGTGCCATTTAACCTGATTCTAGGTTACTTGCCATTTATTCTAGGTTACAAATTCTTACTATTAAATCAAATTACCTACAATTACTTTTAAGTGACCGATTGTGTAAATATTTTTTTACACCATAGAAAACTTAAATTCATAGAGGGAAGAGTTAGTGAACTTTTCATAATTGTATAGCTTTAGGGGTCGTTTGGTAGCTGGTTACAGGGTAAATTATTCATGTCTTAGGAGTAACATAACTAATATTCCCTCTTTCAAAAAGATTGACACTATTTACTTATTAGTCTGTTTCGAAAAGATTGACACCTTTTAATATTTTCTTAATAAGAAGCATTTATAGCCACACAAATGTTATGCCAAGTTTCAGACCACAATTTTCAAAAGTTTTATAACCATACAAATGCTATGGCTTATATCTCAAAAGTCTTCCCTTCTTTATTAAAATTTGTGCCAAGTCAAACTAAGACAATCTTTTTGAAACGAAGGGAGTACCATGTGTGGTAGCCTTTAGTTACTTTGTACAAAAGTCAGCATAACTAATGTTATGTTTGGTTGCTTTTTTCATTGGGGTATAAGTAATACATAGATAAGTTATACAACAGATCTATGTATTATTTATGCAAGGTAGGACGTGGAATAACTAATACATGTATTAGTAATACATGGATTAAACAATCAAATGACCAAAAAAACCTCATATTTATTTTAAATTACACATATAATTAAAATAAAATAAACGTTTAACAAAAAATAATCTCTACATTACAATCCATAAATTACTAATCCTTACATAACTAATCTCTTCATAATTAAACCCTGCATAATTAATCCCTGCATAACTAATCCCTACATAACTAATCCCTACATAACTAATCCATATATTACTAATACCTGCATAATTCTAACCAGCAACCAAACAACCTCTTAGTGTATTAAGAATGGGACTATAAAGTAACAAACCACTATAACTATTTCACTTGAATATCTTTTGTAGTATTGACTGGCGTATTAAGTTAACATAACTAACTAACAACATGTTACCCCAGCTGCTTGTGCGTGCTAAAAATCTCTCGAAATTTGAGAATCACTCTCTTAAGGTGTCCTTATTTAGAGGATATTTTGATGCCAAACTTGCTTTAAACATATTTGAAGATCGGAGAAAAGAAAACTTTATGAGTTCCAGGACGTTGATCTAGTGGTAAGAGTACAACTCATGACTTGTGAGTTAGGCACACGTCACAAGTTCGAACCTTGCCCGCAAACAAAAATCTGGTATTTAGGTGGAGAAGGGTTGGGGGCGCATTATCTACCGAGTTTCAAATCGTGTGCCACTAACCCTTGGGAATTTCCCGGTTATCAAAGAAAAAAAGAAGTGAAACCTTAATGAATACCAGGACTGTTTTGGGGGTTCCGTAATGTCTTGATTATCATATAATCCATTGCTATTTTGTGCTTTCAATGTTTTGGGGGTTTTCTAATGTCTTGATAATCATATGATTCATTGTTATTTTGTGCTTGTTAGTGCATAAAATTGTTGTGTCAATGACGAAACATGAAAGGCTGAGTGATATGTCATATGATATAGATATTCTCTATCTCATCAAATTAATGCGCCATCCATCCAAAATTTTTGTTGCTTTTTGAATCATGTATTTTTCTGAAGATGCAAATTGTTAAAGTTAACTATTGATGCGGATTAGTGATCGATAAATTAAGATATTCGACCAGCATGTGCTTTAGAAATGGAGTGAGTGAGCTGTAGTGGAGTTCCAATTGATATGTAAATTGTAGTCTCTAGCTTTAATGTATTACAGCCTTTAAATATAAATGTAAGGCATTTATTCTGATTTATGCCTTGAAACCACCATGTGTGTAATAAAAAAAATATTTTTTCATTTTTTTATGTTCTTAGTTATAGCTGTAGATGCACTGGAGAAGCTTTATCAGATGTTCACTCTTCAATTGGAAGTTAAAAATGCCAGCATGGAATTGAAAATTTATGAGTATCTGAAATTAGAAGTATGATACTAACAGTAGCGTGGATGGAGGAAAGATGAAGTGTTTAAGAGTTCTCACAACTAAATGCGTTGGTGTTAAATGGAAGATTGGAGCAATGTAAGAGATAAATAATTGGTATCTTTTGTGATGTGTCTCTTGAGGTCCAATATAAGGCTCTACAGAGATACTCCAACTGTTTTCATAAATAGAGCTGAATATATAGGTAATTAAGCTTGAATGAATTTATGGTTCTTTCATTTCTCAAATCAGGGTTAAACTTGTGCTTTGGCACCAAGATTGACGTTGCACAATTGCGGGGGTCTTCTAAAAATGTGTGGGGATCTTCTCTTGTTGAATAGTAATTTGAATCTGGACTGACCTGGAAATTCTGTCTGAAAAAGAATATGAGAAAGGACTTGGGTTTAAAGGCTATTCACTATAAGCACCAAAGAATGATGAAAGGAAAGCTGATATTTTTTGATAACCAATGATTAAAGGACAACTGATACTTGCTGGTGACTACAACAACAGTAATATACCCAGTGTTGTGTAATCCCACATAGTGGGGTGGGGAGGGTAGTGTGTTTGCAGACCTTACCCCTACTTTGTGGAGGTAGAGAGGTGGTTTCCAAGAAACCCTAGGCTCAAGGAAAGCATAAGCACAACAGTAATGGAAAAGTAAACGGTAGTGTAGAAGCCATGAAAATGATATTTGCTGGTGACTAGTGAAAAGAAACGGAAATCGGAAATAGAATAATGGGAATTTCCTAGTTCCCTGAGGAGGATTATTTCTATAAATTTCTAGATTGACCGAATCAATGGAAGCAATATAATGGTTATTTCCTATTCTAGAAGGCGATATCTTTTGATAGTAAATAAGGAATTTATTAATCATAAAGTAGCACTTAGTAAGGTTGGTTTGTACAGAAGGATCACAAAGAACCACAGAAGTTGCATCAGAGGGGTCTTGATATTCTTGTAACAGAAAGATCTAACCGAGACGATTCCACTCACTTTCCCATTCCATTTACATCCATCTGAGTTATAACACTAAAGTGACAAAGAAACGTGGTCATGCAGACGTGTCAGTTTGCAGTTCGTTAATTCAAGAAATTTTCTTATTAAACACAAGTCAGTTTCACAGAATATGTACAAATTGTGGACATGACTCACTTTTAAGTTATCCACAGTTGTCTACCAGGTTTGACCAAGAATTTATACAACATGGTATTTTCTCTTTATCTTAAAACATGAAACAAAAAAATCTTTAATGCTTTACATCATTCTCACTACTCTGAAACCTTCTCTTATTTCTTTCGTTAATTCGGCCCACAGCTTCAAACAAGACACAATGGAGTAGTTTTTCCATGCTGCCTTCCTTTCTTGCCGATCTTCAGTAATCTCCCATTTGTCCTCGGTAACGCTCATGAGATATTGAAAAATGAGAACACAGGGTTTATGAGCGAACCTGCAATGCAACAAGAGATGATTAGTATTTTCTTCAATTTGCACATGCAGCACCAACTCACACTATATCATCCTGCTCTTTTCCAGATTGTACGCCTTTAAAATAGTGTCTTCCGCTTGCAGACCCATCAAAGAAAGCTACATTTTTCGGAGATTCGGTTTCCACACCTCCATTTTATCTCCTCTTTCTGGAAGCTACAAGTGAAAGAATTGTAAAATATTTTGCGCCACCTCCCTCAGTATCATCTTATCTCCCTTTGTTTGTGTCATTTTAAAGGTATTTCCAGCTTTTCTTCTGCAAAGATGCAGGGAATAATTATGCATGAACTTCTACTTGTCTTGTTTGATTTTTCCGCATCCACCTAAATCTCCCCGCTTTCGAAATCTAGGTTTCACAGATTATCAGTGCCATCATCTTTTGGAAGCTCTATGGATAGGCTATCTATACTTGGTAAAGGAGGTTACTTAGCGAGGCCTCCTCTTTTTATGTTTAAGGATCAACACACTCTCCAAATTCATTTTTTCCTATTTAATATATATCAAATATGGAAAATACTATGAGACTGACTGACTCAAGAAAAGATACTATCAAATTTTATGGAAGAAGTTCCTCCTCTGTGCTCCTGTTGCCCCATGTAATAATATTCTAGAAGAATTGCCTTGTGTTCGTGTAGCATAACTAAGACTGATGATAAGTACACACCCTTATCTTTTCCTCTATAGAAAGCAATCAAGTAATAGGCTAATAAATGGGTGTCTGGGCTAAATATCATCGAAGTAATTAACTTCTAGCTTTAGTTCTTTGAATTCCTTCGAGCACAAGTAGTTAACAATGCCTAAGAATAGAAGCTTCTCTATTGCTCACTTTCTGGATTTTGTTTTTTGGGTTTTGGTAACGTGGTCAGTGAGTATTCATATAGTCGATCCCAACTTGTTTGGGACTGAAGCGTAGTACTTTTGTTGTAGTTGTTGTTGGTAGCATCATTGGCTGCTGCGTCACTCTCTAAGAATGCAGGTAGGTCCAGCCATCACTCATATATTGTGTTCTCAGACATCCTTGTCCAGTAAATTTACCACAGTTCTTAAATGTTATAAAAGTTAAAATTTCTTCCTGAACTTCATTTATCCTTGCAGGAATATTTCGTCTACAATTTATGGAACCTTTGTTATCTTCTCGGTGAAACTCACTCTCTCCATGCAAATTATCGGATTTTGTGTGCGATTATCATCTTCACTATTGTGGATTCAAATGTATAGGCTGGGTGTTTCTTATATAGAGAGTTCAGTTCCCCGAGAAGCAGATGTTGATATGAGAAACAGTTTTCTCAATCCTGCAACTCCCTTAACTAGACAGCCATCCAATTCTGATGATGCTCTAGGTGGTTCTGTATATGATCCTGCATATTATTCCTCCTTGTTCGAAGACGGTAAAGACGAAACATATTTTTGCAGGGTACGCAGCTCACTTTGCCGCTTTCCTTCCTCTCTTTCTTTATCCTTTTATATGTAATATGAATGTTCAATTGCTTTGAATTGTCTTAGTAAGTGATGTGGACCTTGAATTTGATTTGTTTCATAAGTATTTGAACTCTCCACGACATATTCCTCCAACTTGTTTGCTTTACACATTTACAAAATGTATATGGATGTGGAAACATGATATAATTGGGATGCTGACCTGGTGAGTTGACCGGAACAACTGCTGATCTAGTTTTGCTTGACTAGAGGAAAATAAAGATGAAGTAAAGAAGAAAAATATTTGCTCATATACATAATTGGTTCATAGCTCGAGATATATGGTTTGGGTTTGGGGCAATTTAGTTGTCAGCTATAGAGTGCTATAAGGAGTATTATAATCTGCTTAACCTGAATCCACACTAAATATTTTTGTTTGATTTGAAATAATTAGCTTGAAGGGGAGCCTTGGTGTAACTGGTAAAGTTGCTGCCATGTGACCATGAGGTCACGGGTTCGAGCCGTGGAAACAACCTATTGCAGAAATGCAGGATAAGGCTGCGTACAATAGACCCTTGTGGTCCAGCCCTTTCCCGGACCCCGCGCGTAGCCGGAGCTTTGTGCACCGGGCTGCCCTTTTTTTTTTTTTGAAATAATTAGCTTGATAGGAATACAAACATTTACTGCTTTTATATTACATTGAGGAATAGGTCAGGATTACAACTCAACTTATCTGCCACTAGTTTGGGGTTGAATCTTGTAGATTGAGTGGATGATCGATGTTCTAACTTATAATTATAAAGGTTGTTAGGAAAATGTTTAATATTTTAGATGCGCAAAACTTTTCAACCCTGGAAATGGGCATATTTCGGGGCATTCTACAATATTAGCAACAGTTAATAAAAGAAATAATTCTATAAATTTCCAAGAGGAGATTATGAACCAGGGATATACACTTGGTTGCCTTATTTTTTTAAATTTGACCACTTTAACTTATAGAACTCCATTTCTTGATTGCCAAGGTATTTCTCTGCTAGTTTGTTTGATCAAAATTTAAACCAAATTCCTCTGTATTTTTTTTTTGCCGTAAATCTCGGAGACTCTTTCCTATGGCATGCCGGTCTCTTTGTTCCTGTATGAAGCTTCACTAAATTTTGATATACTTAGAAAAAAAAAGTACTTTCTCCAAATTTATATGATACAACAGTTTATGATCAAAATTCCAGGAAGATTAAAGGAAAAAGGCACAAAAGCATAGATGGGAAGTGGTACCTTTGCACTTATGTGGAATGTTCGAGGGAGTTTTTGTTTTTGGTGCAAATGAGAAGTAGTAGTTTTACTTAGAAAACATGAGTAGAGGGAGCATGGTGCAGTGGTGGGACCCATAAACAGAAACTGTCTCGATAAGCTCACATGGGGGGGTTGATCTGTAGATGGATCATTACAAGGGGGAGGCTCTCTTGGGAGTACCTATGATATTCCATTTAGTATAAATCATTGAATGCGTTTTTTACAGAATAATGTTTTTAAGAAGATTTTCTAGTTTGTCAGAGGATTCATATAGCTGACCACACCTTGTCTGGGACTGAAGTGTAATTGTTGTACATTCCTTGGTGCTACTCCATCTTTTCTAATTAAAATAAGGAAACATCTTCTACAGCATCCATAATAACGACATTTGGAAAGCAAGCTTAATAAGTATACCCTCTTTCCAGATATGGATGTCCTGGTTCAATTGGCTGATATAGGTGGAGATAAATTCTACTTTAAATAAAATAATTCTTTAGTTTCGCCTGGTCAGTGACTGTCTGCAAAATAAAATCACTAAAACTTAGCGCGCTATCTATCTAATAAGATGCACCATATTCTTCTTACACTAAAGGACACAAACCAAAAAGAAAAAACCTTGAAGCTGCCTTACTCCATCAGCACTCCCAACTCCAGCGAACCAAAGTGGACATCATTCTGGGACACGACTTCCTCATGTACTCCACATACAATAATTCTTCATAATTGCCACCACGAGTACAAATTCTAGAAGTTCCCCAGCTCTTTTTCATAATTCATATGTTACTGCTGCCTTCATCTTTTAGATTGTGCAGGGTTTTTACGTTCCATATTGGAAATATCAGCCCCTTGGAGATGCTTTGCTTCATCTCCCTCTATTCTTCTTACATTTGAATATTATCCTTATTTTCTCTTTTCATTATTTGCTGAATGTTGATCTCTTTAGCACAACAGGTCCCGTAGGGTTTTTACATTCCATATTGGAAATTTCAGGCACTTGAAGATGCTTTGCGTCATCTCCCTCTGTTCTTCCTACATTTTGATATTATCCTCGTTTTCTCTTTTCATTATTGCTGAAATGTTGATCTCTTTAGCACCAACATAATCCTTCCTTTTTATTCTATTTTTTGAGTGACACAATGTTCAGTGGTTTGACATGTTAAAAAAAGGCAGCCCGATGCACGAAGCATCCCGCGTTCACGCAAGATCCGGGAAAGGGCCGCTCCCTAAAGGCTCGTTTGGTATGAGGGATAAGGGATAATTAATCCCGAAATTAAATTTGAGATGATTTATCCCACGTTTGGTTGGAATAACAATCTCTTGATAACTAATCCCGGGATAATTAATCCTTGGATAACTTGTATCCCAACCAAAACACCCCTAAGAGGTGTGATGTTGGCAACCTACCTTGATGCAAGCATAAGCGGCTGATTCCACGGTTCGAACCCATGACCTTCACACGGAGATAGCTTTACCGTTTCTCCAAGGCTCCCCTTAAAGAAAGTGATTAGATTAGATTTCAGATTAAAAAAATGATTAAACAAAAACCGCCACCAGCCATCCTCCATAGCCAGAACTTACGAACTGAGATAGTCAACTTTTTGAAAGATACAGAACATTATTTAGTATAAAAATCATTAGCATTCTTTTGTTAATATGAAACAATATTGAAGAATGTTGAGAAATAATATACGTCCTTGCCTGTACACAATATTGAGTAAAAGAAAACCATAGAAAGTAGAATAGTCCGTTTGTGATAGAAGGGAGTATGTACCACTAGAATTCAGTTGCATTAAAAGCCATCACCCTGTCAGTTGAAGCGATGAAGCGATAAGGTGGGGTTATCACTTCGTAGCGAAGCCATGCACTTCAGGGAAGTGTGTACTTCAAACAGTGACATGCAAAGTGATCCTAACGAGAAGCGGCTGATTTTTTGAATCGTAATTTTGAGGAGTTTGGATCAATTTCAGCAGTATTATAAATTAGATACTAAAATTAGTTATATTAGTTGCAGTGTGATTATTACAGTGCTGAATTCATATATGTTTGGTATTTTTTAATTTCTGAAACTTGCGCTTCATTTCTCAATTCTCGCAACGACCCCATGGACCTAGTCATTTTTTCACGCTTTTTGCTTTAAAAGACCTGCTAAAATCTGATACAAGCCTCTATTATGTTGAAAATGGCTCATCTTTCTGCCCGCTAACACTGGAAGTCAAACTTACTATCTTTGAAGTTGATATTGAACATTGATTATAATTTTTAATTGGAGATACTCTACGAATATTGATATACACCACATATTTTTAAGATTTATATGGAGTCAAACTAACTAACTTTCAAGTTGATTTTGGACGTCGGTTGTAATTTTTGTGTTGGAGATACTATACGAATAGTACTATAAATCACATATTTTGGATATATGAATATTCGTGAACCCAAGGGTGTGGCCTAGTGATCAATGAAGTGGGTGAGAACCATGAGGTCTCAGGTTCAAATCCCAGCGGAGGCAAAAAATACTAGGTGATTTTTCCCCATCTATTCAAGCCTTGGTGGATAGAGTTGCCTGGTACTTGTTGCTGGTAGGAGGTGGTAGGTATCCAGTGTAATTAGTTGAGGTGCGCGCAAGTTGGTCTGGACATCACAGTTATCCAAAAAAAACGATATATGAATATTCGTATAAGTCACAATATTTCCTTTATGGATGCTAGCTAGTATCAAAAATATATTGAGTATGTTGTCTATCTACAGTAACGACAACAATAACAATTGTTGCTCAATCCAGTTAGTTCAGTTCGGTTATATTTTTTTTTTTGATAATGAAAAAAAAAAAAAGGATTTGCAAGGATTCCTCCATTTTATGTTTCATTCCTATATTCAATACGTAATGTTCTTTACCCAAAAAGGATTCTTTTCAATTTCTAGTAACATACACATCTCTAAACTGACTAAAGAAACTCCTAAACATAGTTCATCTAGCAAATTTGCCCAACTATTTCAGTTTTTTTTTTTTTAAAAAAAAGTGCTGGATAGATAATTATAAGAAAATTATGGTTGTGTGACAAAATGAGATAGGAGTAAGATACAAGATATCAAGGAGGAAGTGGCAGAAATACTTGACATTTCGAGTTCCAAGACACTCAAGTCTTACGGGGGGAGGTAATCAATTATAGGTATATGTCCCATTACCTATACCAAGATAGACAGGTGATCAGTATAATGAAGCCTTATTTTCAAAAATACCATAAAGCTATATGATGAAATAGATTAATAATCATCAATAGAAAGCTGAACTGGAAGATTGTGTGCATGTTAGTTCTTATGCAAAACTTAAAGCATGATTTTCATTACTTTGACATTATATTTTATTTAACTATTATGATTCAAATGGTTTTTCTAGTAGAACTGTATAGGCCATGTCTTTCTAGCTCTATCTTTAACTGTTATATTTGAAGAGTGTTTATCTGAATATTCAATTGTAAGTGAATTCCCATGGCTGGCTAACTAAAGATCTTGGTTTAAGACTGACAATTACTGTAGAACCTTTTTTCTTCCGCGGCCAAGTCAGTCAAGAAAATAGTCCTTAGTAGAATTTGATCTGTGAATTATCCGCGAGCATTAAATGATTTTTTAGACCAAACTAGATAAGGTTTTCTAAACGATATCCCTAAAAAAGATCTCTATATATTTACTTCGTTCGTCCTATTTTATGTGTTTGGCTAGGTATTGAGTTTGAGAAATATTTTCAAATTATACTATCTCTTATCATTTGAATTTGTTTCAATATATTTGACATTATAGAAAACCAAGAGTCATTCATTTATTTTTTCCGAATCTATCGTTGCTCCAATAAATGATTTAATAACCTCTTTCCTATACTAGTCATCTTTTAAGATTTTTGCGCACACCTTAAGAAAGACATTTAATAGTTTTAATCATAAGAGTATTTATCTAAACTATCCTTTATGTCTTTTCTTTTTAAGGTGGACATTATGATTCTTGAGTATCTATTCAAACAATAGCTGCATGTCGATTAAAAGATTAACATTCTCTTGGTATATTAATCTCTCCCCTATCCAAGTCTTACCTTATTCAAGTGTCATCTATCAATTTTTACTTACCTCAATAAACCTCAAAGAAATTTAAATGTAGCAAACTTTCTTAAACATTGAGATAAACTTGGAAAAGATAGAGCGGCCACATTTAATCAATTCAGTTAAGTCTAAACATTCCTATTGAACCTGCCAATAATTATGTTGGTAGACAACAATTGTCTGATCTCAATCACAACATCTGTTGGTCAAGATTAAATTTATAATAGAAGATGAATGACTACTAATCTAACATATGTGTAATTTACTTGGCTAGAAAACCTCTCCACTTTGATTTATTCAGTAAATGTAAATAAGCTCGGATAATGAGTCATTAATGACTATATGGTGTGTTCAATATTCTAATGACAGTTGAGAGATTAATCAGAAAATTGTATAGATTACTTATTAGAGCAAGAGCATATTTGAAAACAATTGCCTTTCTTATTTTTTGAATCTTTAAATATTCTGAAAGAAATTCATTTAGCCAAATTCACAAATAATGGAGATAGGAGGTGGTATACAATTTTCTAAAAAATCTCTCAACTGTCATTGAAAAATGGAACATGCAATATAATCACTACTTACTCATTTTTCAAGTGTATTGACAATTACTAGATCAAAGTGGGATCTTCTTGAGCAATTAAACCACGCTAACTTTAGATTAGTAGTCATTCATCTCCTATTATATATTTATTTTAAACAAAAGATGATGCAAATTTGTTTCTAAAAAAATGGAGAGCCGAAAATTCAATATCTACAGATGTCTCAACTCTTAGAGAGTTTGAATTAAGATTCAGGTTAGGAACTATATAATATATCAACATTGAGATCAAAACACTTGTTGCAATATAATCATTGTCAGGTTCAACAGTCATGTTTAGATTTAATTGAATTGATGGAATTTGGTAACTCAGTCTTGTAGCCATGTTTATTTGCATTTAAGATAGTTAAGTCTTCTTTTATAGGATAATGTTTTGTGGGGAATATTGAAATTCTAGTATAATTAAATATGTTGAGTCTCCCACATCGGCTAAGTGATGGGGGACTTGGTCTCCTTATATGGATTGGGCAATCCTCACCTCATGAGCTAGCTTTTGGGGTTGAGTTAGGCCCACTGTCCATATCTTTATCATGGTATCAGAGCCGGAACCATCCTAAATCTTTATTTCACCGATGTTGGGCCCCCATATTATTTGTCCACGCTCTAGTTGGTAGGCCTGGGCGTGCCGTGGAAGGGGGGATGGGTCTTGAGTCTCCCACATCGGCTAAGGGACGGGGGACTTGGTCTCCTTATATGACTTGAGCAATCCTCACCTCATGAGCTAGTTTTTGAGATTGAGTTAGGCCCAGTGTCCGTATCTTTATCAGAATAAAATCTTCTAGTTGAAATTTTTAGCACCAATTAAATTTCACTGGAGCTTATTGAGATACGTAAGAGTTGATGGAGAGTGACACGCGAATAGAGTGAGATGTGGATATGGGAGAGATTAGTGTACTGAAAGAAAATTAATCTTTCACTCGACTTTGTAGTTGATGTTCTTGCTAATCTGAATCAAAGATCATATTGTCCACTTAAAAGAAAAAAGTTTAAAAGAGAAATAAAGGGTAGTTTAGACAAAAACTCTTATGATTAAGGCTATTAAATATTTTTCTTAAGGGGTGTGCAAAAACCTCAAAAGACAGAAAATATTAAACTAGTAATTCAAAAGTTAGTTCGATGTGGAAAACATCATGACTTAGATTTGAATTGTTAAATGAGTTTGGATTCGTGAAATTTGTATGCATTATATTACTTTTGAAAGGTGAGATAAATATTTAGGACATCCTAAAATAGAAAGTGTGTTACATAACTTTGGAGAAATAGGAGTTTCTGAAGCTAGTAAAAGCACAATGATACATCTTTGTAGCAGAAAATGCAGTGGGCAGTTGTTACAAAGTGCATGATGGCTATATTCTACAGTGGTTTCTTACTCTGAGATTTAGTGCACATTTTTCTGCATTTTTGAGTTTACCTGGAGCATGATTAACTAATAAGATTCTTTTTATGTTATATTTGATGGCCATTATATTCTCATTCTGTTGTTCCTAGGGTAGTCCAAATAATGGCATTGTGACTGGATCACCTTCTACGGCGAAAACAATTCAATTTAAGCCATCAATGAGCAGATCTATCCGCATCACCGACGTGAGTAGTCAAAACATAATATGTTTGACTTTGTCAAGTTAGCTCCTCATAACTCTTAGTTTTGGACTTCATATGCTCTAAATGATGTTATAGATTGCAATGCACCTCCTCTTTACTAGTTAGTATAGGCATTAATTGTTAAATGACAGTTTTAAATCCTGAAGAGCACTTTGATTTTCGTGGACTTTGTATTGATTGGAAAATTGAGTTCTTTATTAGGTGGCTGCCACTGATATTTCCATCATTGAATGAGAAGTGTATCTGGATTTTTTTTTTTTGGATGGGGTAAGATGTTTCATTGATGGAATCCAGAAGATGCAGAAATACAAAAGAGGCCAATGTTAGCTCCATTACAATGTGTTTCAATTCCAGCCAGGGAGCTAACCAAAAAAGCAAAAGAACAAAAGCATGGCCTAAGTCAAAGTAAGTGAAATGATAAAATCTAGATAGGAGGCAACATTATTTACAGGGTTAGGTTGCTCCAACTAAAAAGGTACACTAGACCTCTAGCCTTCAAAAAGGGAGGAGTTGAAATTCCAGTAAAACATCTGTGATTCCTTTCTTGCCAAAGAACCCAAAAGATACAAGGGGGATCATCTTCCAGATTTTCCTAATGGCTCTGTCAACTTTCCACTTGTTCCACCCTTCAACTGCTTCCTTAATGCCCTGAGGTAGGGTCCAGCTTATACAGAATGGAAAAAAACATAGACCACATGGCAGTGGCTACTGGGCATTGAAGAAGATGGCTAATAGACTCTGAATTTTGTTGGCACATGTAACATGTATAAACTAGTTGGGAACTCTTTCTACAGAGGTTTTCTTGTGTGAGACAGGCTCCCTTAAGAGGTGTCATGAGAAGCAGGTTACTTTTTTGGGCAGTTTTGTCTTCCAAATCAGTTTCCAGGGCCAGGAGTCAATGATTTCATTCTACTCGCAGAAGTGTCTATAGCCTGCCTTCACAGCGTGAGAGCCTGATTCAGAGTTACCCTACTTGAGTCTGTCTGATGCTAATTCATTCATAGAGAAGTTTCCAAGTCTTCCGTACAGTTTCAAAAGACTTTCTAGTTCCCAGTCCTGCATGTTTGTTCTAAACAGGAGGTCCCAAGTTCCTTCTGATCTGTTTTGAGCTATTGTTGAGTCTGGAGCATTGGCTATCTGATATAAGAGTGGATAACTGTCCTTCAGGGTGTTTGTGCCTAACCATTTATCCTTCCAGAACTTGACATGTAACCCATTTCCAATCTTGAATGATATGTTCTGTGAGAATTCCTCCCATAAGCTGCTGATGTGCTTCCAAGCGCCTGCTCCATAAGGTGCTCTGTTCTGTTCAGTGCACCAGTGGGACTGTTGCCCATGTTTGGTAGCAACCATTTCATTACCACGCTCTTGTTGTGCTTTGCAAGGTCTCTGAATCCCCGTACACCTTGGGATTTTGGCTGTATTACTCGGGACCACTTGACAAGGTGTAACTCTTATGACCTTCAGAGTTACCTTTCCAGAGAAAGGTTCTTCTAGCTTTGTGTAGTTGTTTTAGGACCTTACTAGGCATAGGAAAGAGCGACATGCAATAAGCTGGAATGCTGTCCAAGACACTATTTATCAAGGTCAATCTGCTACCCACTGAAATGTATTCTAGCTGCCATGTTGACAGTCTTTTCTCCACCTTTCCAGTGACCCGATTCCACACATCAGCTGATTTGTATTTAGCCCCCAAAGGAAGGCCCAAGTAAGTAGTTGGAAAGGCACCAGTATCACAGCATAAGATAGCAGCCACAGCTTCCAAGTCAGGGACTTCATTGACAGGGTATATTACACTCTTTAACATATTGATATGCAGGCCTGAGATGGCTTCAAATATGAGTAGAGTGAGATTGAGGTATTGTACCTGAGACCTTTCAGCACCACAGAAGATTATTGTGTCATCTGTATACAATAGGTGTGAAACTGAAATAGAATCTGTTGAAGGGTTTCCAACACTGAAACCTTCTATCCATTGTAGCTGACTGAGTCCTTCCATGGCTAAAACGAAGAGGAAGGGAGATAGGGGATCTCCCTGTCTTAACCCGTGTATCTGGGAAGTTCTTCCGGATCTCATAATTAGACTAACTTTTTAGCGTCAATTGTGCACAACTTTTAAAATGTCCGGTACTAAACAAGAGATAGTGCTCTTGTTACTGCTGTTCTGTAGTAATAATTGTTACAGGTCCACTTACCTAGTATTATTTAAGGTCTCAGACGACAATGGAGATCTGAATGTATATTCCAAAGAGAGACCTTCTGAGTTGAGATTTTGCGAGTCAACCAGACAGGGACTATTCCTATTTATACTATTAATAAACACCACTTTTACATCTGAGAAGGCTTCAGACAATTTCCATTTATACCTCAGATACCATCTAGTCTCTACTGTCATTAGTCTTTAACATATCGCAAAACATTAGCGTCTGAGAAGAGTACAATTGCTTTCTGCTGCACTTGAACTGCTTTGAAATTTCAATAGGAAGAACACTTTGTATATTTTGGATCATCTTGTGTTGCAAAGTATATGTTCTACATTTTCTTTTAGTGCAAGTACTTACATCGATCTTGGGCACAGGGCTAACAAGAATCCTATAATTTCTGTCTTTAATCTTAGTGCCATCAGACATATTTGCAATGCCTAAACTGAAAAGGGTGCTTAGGTTCCTTAGTAATGCCCCATCTCTTTATTTCCCAAACGGAAAAGTAAACATGACGTGTATAAGTAAACTGACGTGTAGAAGTATTGGAACATTGGAGGTTGTCCTATAAAACCCATCAACTGTCACAAAGCTGTGTGTTGGGTTGCTTCAGTTTGTCTTTGCCAGCAATTACTCTGTTCTGGTCTCTGAAGATCTTGTGGTACTCTTGTTTTTCTTTTGTTTTCCCTTTTTACTGCCTCTTCCATTCCAGCGGGTTAACATTGATGGAGGTCTTCCTAGTCAATTTGTTTCCAATGGCAGATTCCATTATTCCAGTGTTTTGACAGGTTTTCTTTGGGTTTAGTTTAATTTCTTAAAGTGCTTTGAAGCCTGTAAAGTCTTGTTTCCATAGTTCAATTTTTCTTTTCAAGTACTTCTGCAACTTTCATACTCGTTCAACTTAGCCTTGTTTCATAAAGAAGTTATCTTTGTGATCATCACCATAATACTCTGTATTCATATCCCTCTAGTTAGTCCACCCCTCTCTACTTTTTCTAAATTTTCAGTGTGGATTGCTTCTTTGACTAATTTTAATCTCTTTTCTGGTTTGATACTAAACTTCTTAGCCTCTAGAGCATATCGGTTGCTTGCTTCCCAATATTTCCATGTGCTTTGATGAGGAGGGAACTAGAACCACACATGCATATGAAGGAATGGGCTTGTTTTCTGCATATTGTTGTCAATTAACCTCATATACTTTTTCTTTCCTTTTGCTGCCTTTTTTATTTTAATATTTAACCTCATTAATCATTTTTTATGTACCGGCTAAAAGCTAACCACCTAACCCCAGCAGCTTTCACATTTAGTTCTATCCCCATGCTAACCTTATTGCAACCTCTATCCTCTCTGATTTAATGTTAAGTGCAACAACTATAACTGCGTCTAAGCAAACTGGGATTAGCTATCTGTATCCTCATTGTTCATGTCTCTATATTTAAGCATGTTTCAGCCAACATTTTAAAAATTAGTTTCTCTAACACGAGAAGTTTTCTACATCTTCTAACAACAGCTACTCTGCCCCAAACAAGTTAGGGTGTGAATACTCACTGGCCATGTTTCTCCATTTAAATTCATATCAGGCCAATATTATACAAAATAAGAATAAAAATAAAAGCACTAGAAGTTCTCTATATTTTATCCGGGCATAAAAATCTCTAATAGGACTAATATACTCCTAGAAAGCATTGGACCTGAAGTAGTGGGCTATCATGCCTAAAACATATTCCCAACTAATTGTTATCGCCTATATAGATCTTTTCTTCTATTGTGCTGTATCTTTCGCTAAGTCCATGGATTCCAAGAGATTGTTGATCTTTCGAGATAACTCCATCCATGTGATTTAGGTCTACCTCGTTCCCTTCTAACACCTTCACTCACAGGATATAACTAAATCATCTCAAGACCTCTCATTTTATTCCCAATGTGAGCTACTTGCACCTTCTAGTGAATGTGATCATTTTTCAGCTTGTCTAATCTTGTGAGATCGTAAATCCATCATAGCATCGGCAACTATGTGACACTCATCTTGTGGACGTGTTGGACTTTTGCAGCCCAACATTCACTCACATATGGCATTGCTGGGCTTATTATTGTTTTATGGAACTTGCCTTTCACTTTGGTAGGCATCTTTATGTCACCGAACACTCCAATCGCACTTTCCATTTCAACCACCCGATTTTGATTTTATGTTAACATCTTCGTCTATTATTTCATTCTCCTTAAATAACGAGCCTAGATATCTAAGTTGTTTGCAATTAGGTACCACAATCCTCTGTAATCTCACATCAACTTCTTATGCCGGCTAAACATGCAGTGCATATATTTAAACTTGCTTCTACTTTTAAGTTATCTACATTGTCCATTGGCATAAAAGACAAACTCCAGCAGACATTGAACCTAAGATAACGTACTAACATGACTAAGACGTAATCCCAACTAATTGGTATGTCCTAAAATGATACATATAGGCGATACAAATTAATTAAACTTAAGTGACATGGAAAATGAGAATCCATATATTGGACCCCAACTTGGGATTGAAAGCTGCTAGATTGGGTGGTTAATTTTAGGCAGTAGTTTAAAATGATAAATGCTCTTTGGAGTACTGCAAAGGGAGGCAACCGGTAAGATATTTGTAGCACATGTTAGATAGTGGTTACTAGGTTTCTGAAATTGGGGTAATTACTGCTGTGTTACATAGAACATTTGCCTCTTCTCACCTACTTACTGCCCCTCGCCTATATAGATGATCTCTCTCCTATTTCTATCTCAAATCCGGAGTGACAATGACACAGACATTGCTCCTTTTAACTGCGGTGCTACTGTTTTTCTAAACTTATGGTGCCACTTGATGCATGATTTTGATCCCAACACTATTTCTGCTTGGAATGAGCTTCATTTTACTGTAAAATAGTAGGATAAGTAGCAGCATTTTTTATCTCTTTCAATTTAGATTGTTAGAGGAGGTATTACTGGAAAATTGATTACTTGATAGATTCTTTTCCTAGCTCATTCATTAAGTTTTGTTTGCAGGACGAGAGTGCTGCAAGAAGTCCCCAGCATGTCTGAAATTGGTTGTTTATCTATGAGCATTTGGGAAACGTCCATTCTCCATTTTTTATCTGGAGATTTAGTTTATTCACTTGATCCAGCAGGTTTGTGTATGGTAGTGAGTTCTGTACAGTAACCAAATGGTAGTATTCTTTTCCAGGATAATTACAAATGATAAACCTTGTCTTTTTGTTGTCCTGTAAAGATAATCATGTAAGTTCCCATATTTTGGCAATGCAATTTTACACCTTTCAAGTAAAAGCGTGTTGAAGATGTCTTAGTATGAGGTTCATCAACTGAAGATAGGTTTTGAATTCTATTGCTCGATATGTTACTGGTCCTTGTTTAGCTTATTATCTGGAGATGCATTTTTAATGCTTGTCAGTCGGGGAAGTCTTACAGTAACTGGAGGGTACATAACAAGAGCTGGTGCAATTAGCATCTTTCATCTTTCATTTTTAACTTGTCATCTCATATTATTGAATATTGATTATCTTATCACAAAAGTGTACTTGTAATTACCTTATAAGTGACACCCTGATTGTGTAGATATTTTTTATAGAAATTAATTTTAGTATCCTCCTCAAAAGAATAACTGGCAGATGTATTTGTTATACATATTTACTGTTGTGAGAAAGCACCGGAGAAAATATGTTATTAATATTAGATACTCAATATAATACAAGGGGTCCTATTTATAGCTAGTCTACAAAGTACATATTACTCACATTTCAATGTGGGACTACACATAACTAACACTCCCCCTCAAGCCGGTGCATACACATCATATGTACCGAGCTTGTTACATATGTAACTAATACGAGAACCAGTAAGAGACTTAGTGAAAATATCTGCTAGTTGATCATTCGACTTTACAAACTTTGTAACAATATCTCCTGAAAGTATTTTTTCTTTGACAAAGTGACAGTCGATCTCAATGTGTTTAGTCCTCTCATGGAACACCGGTTTTGACGCAATATGAAGAGCAACTTGGTTATCACACACCAGTTTCATCTTGCTGATTTCTCCGAACTTTAACTCCTTGAGCAACTGCTTGACCCAAATTAACTCACATGTTACCATAGCCATGGCTCGATATTCGGCTTCGTCGCTAGATCGAGCAACTACATTCTGTTTTTTGCTCTTCCACTAGACCAAATTACCTCCTACTAGAACATAATATCCAGACGTAGAACGTTTATCAAAAGGTGATCCTGCCCAATCCGCATCTGTATACCCAACAATTTGCTCGTGGCCTCGATCCTCGAATAGTAATCCTTTGCCTGGAGCTGACTTTATATACCGAAGAATGCGAACAACTGCATCCCAGGGAGAATCTAAAACTGACTTACAACACTCGCCGAAAAAGAAATGTCAGGTCTAATCACTGTGAGGTAATTCAATTTGCCAACCAACCTCCTATATCTCGTAGGGTCTCTAAGAGGCTCCCCCTGTCCAGGTAGAAGCTTAGCATTCGGATCCATAGAAGAGTCAATAGGTCTGCAACCCATCATTCCAGTCTGCTTAAGAATGTCTAAGGCATACTTCCGCTGTGAAATAACAATACCTGAGCTAGACTGAGCAACCTCAATACATAGAAAATACTTTAATTTGCTCAGATCCTTAGTCTGGAAGTGCTGAAAGAGATGCTGCTTCAGATTAGTAATACCATCCTGATCATTGTCAGTAATAACAATATCATCAACATAAATCACTAGATAAATACACAGATTAGGAGCAGAATGCTGATAAAACACAAAGTGGTCAGCCTCACTACGAGTCATGCCGAAGTCCTGAATAATTGTGCTGAACTTACCAAACCAAGTTCGAGGGGACTGTTTCAAACCATATAGTGACCTGCGCAATCTGCACACACAACCATTAAACTCCCCCTGAGCAACAAAATCAGGTGGTTGCTCCATATAAACTTCTTCGTCAAGATCACCGTGGAGAAAAATATTCTTAATGTCTAACTGATAAAGAGGCCAATGACGTACAACAACCATGGAGAAAAAGAGACGAACAAATGCTACTTTAGCCACGGGAGAGAAAGTATCACTATAATCAAGTCCAAAAATCTGAGTATATCCTTTTGCAACAAGACGAGCCTTAAGCCGATCAACCTGGCCATCTGGGCCGACTTTGACTACATAAACCCAACGACAACCAACAGTAGACTTACCTGCACGAAGAGGAACAAGCTCCCAAGTGCCACTCGCATGTAAAGTAGACATCTCGTCAATCATAGCCTATCGCCATCCTGGATGAGATAGTGCCTCACATGTAGACTTGGGGATAGAAACAATGGACAAAGAAGATATAAAAGTATAATGAGGTGACAACAGACGATGATAAATTAAACCGACATAGTTGGGATTACGATTAAGTGTGGATTGTACACCTTTGCGGAGTGCAATTGGTTGACTAAGTGTGAATAGAAACCCCAAATTGATTTTGAATTTCCTAAACTCTCGGGCATTATCACTACGAAATGTGCAAATAGAAACCCCAAATTGATTTTGAATTTCAGCATGGAAGGTATGAAAAATAGAAAACAACTCAGATCGATATTTTTATCAAAAATATCCAAGTGCACCTGGAATAATCATCAATGAAACTGACAAAGTAGCAGAATCCCAAGGTGGAACTGACCCGACTAGGACCCCAAACATCTGAATGGACTAAAGTAAAAGGTGACTCTGCTCGATTATCAAGACGCCGAGGGAAATGAGAGCGAGTATGCTTACCGAGCTGACATGACTCACACTCTAGAGCTGACAAGTGAGATAAACTAGATACTATTTTTTGAAGTTTTGACAAACTGGGATGTCCCAATCGTTTATGTAATAAATCTGGTGAATTAGTAACAGGCCAAGTTGTTGAAGGAAGACAAGAAGTGAGTCCATGTAATTTAGCAAGGATAAGGTAATAAAGTCCGTTTGATTCACGTCCGGTACCAATGATCCGCCCCGTACTGCGTTCCTGTATAAAAACATGGTCATCAAGAAATAAAACAATACATTTAAGTAATTTGGCTTAGCGACTAACAATTATGAGATTAAAAGGACTATTGGGAACATAAAAGGACTGAATCTAAAGGCAAGGAAGGAAGTGGGCTTGCTTGACCTATTGCAGTTGCCAAGGTTTGAGACTCATTGGCCATTGTGACTCTTGGAAGAGATTGAGAATACGAAATAGTAGTGAAAAGAGATTTGTTACCAGAAATATGATGTGATGCACCTGAATCAATGACCCAAAACTCAGAGGATGAAGATTGGGAGAAACAAGTCACGCTATTACCTGTTTGAACAACAGAAGCTATCTCAGAAGATGTCTGCTTACATGCTTTGTACTGAATGAACTCAATATAATCTACTAAAGAAACCATCCGACTATTCAAAGTATCGATTCCCATGTCGCTACAATTTGTAGTAGTAAGGTTAACTTGAAATAGTAGAAATAAGTAACTCCTGTGGAAAAACTGAAGAAATATTTGGGAAAAGACTGCTTACAGCAGAAAACAGAAACTATTTTACGCCGGAAACACTGTTCATACCGGAAAATACTGTAGCTCGCCGAAAAATTGTAAAGTTGTCGGAATTTATCTTAACCAGGATGGATATACTCGGAATTCCCTTGCGAGCAAGCTGTCCTGAAGAAATGTTTTCAAAAAATGGCCGAAAAAGTCATTATTCACGCTGGAAAAATATAAAAGTGGTCGGAATTTGATTTGAATTAGATGTGTAGGCTCGGAATTGTGAGTAGAGCAGACTGTCCTGAAGAAGCTTCGCGAAAAAATGACCGGAAAGTGGCCGGAACCCTCGCCGGAAAAGTTGATGTTGCCGGCGCGTGGCAGCTTTTCTGCCGGATAAATTTTAAGGGGTTGGTCGTTGGAGGGTGATCTACCTCGTGGTGGTGTTGGTTTTAGCACAACACCGACAGAAAGTGACTTTCACGTAGACATGCCTTAGGTCACCGAAAAAATTGCACAATGACTAAGTTCTTTCTTCCCGGTTAATGCTGGAATGACGCACAACGATCTTTTCTCACTAATGCTCTGATATCATGTGAGAAAATACGGGAAAAAATATGTTATTGATATTAGATACTCAATATAATGCAAGAGGTCCTATTTATAGCTATAGTCTACAAAGTATGTATTACTCCCATTCCAATGTGGGACTACACATAACTAACAGTTGTATAATACATGTATGTTAGGCAGGGGCTCTAAATAATTTTGGCCGAGCATCCAAATAATTACTCATATAATCAATTTAAGGTAATATAAAATCAACTCGTATACTATCAACTAGTCTAACTTGTTGAATATTTGGACGTGAGAGTTTCCCTTCTCATTTAGCTCCTCATGAAATTAAAGGATTGAAAATATATTTTGAACTAAGATAGAATGGTAAATCCTAAGATAAGAAGTATATGCATTAAATGTGGGATGCTTTGAGATTTCATTGAATGCGTGAACAGTTATATATATATATATATTTTTTTTTTGGAGAAAGGAAACAAATATTTTGTTCCAAAAATAAAGCAATTATATAAATTAAAGTTAATTCCAATGTAATCGAAACCTTCCCTTTTGCGCGAACTTTACAAAGCTCCATTATTATAGACATTGAAGGTCAGAGTTATCATACCCCAGGCAACAAATAATTAACAATTCAGATAATATGAAATAAGACTAGACAAGCATGAGAAATGCCGATCCCTGATTTGGGCCATATCGTACGATTAATTCTTGAAATTTTACGTAAACGCGTGCATTAATTCCTTTTCAATTTCAAAAGTACTGTCCTGTAAAATTATTATCCATATATTATATTTGTCCTTGTCGATGCATCTCCGATTTTATTTATTGAAGAATTCAACTTGTTTGGTAGAGGTAGACACAGAAATTAATTTAACAGTGTAAGGAGTTTAGAACAGTATTATAAGATCATATTCAGAATTCAGATTACAAGAGCAAGGTGTCTTTGGCTCCTATAATTCTCCTCTTCTGCCTTTAAAGTGGTAAAACACAGGAGAAATTGCATATTATCACATGGCAAGAAATGGTGCATGATGTACTTATCACTTATCACCGTGTATATTACGCGTTGCCAAATGCTCATATTTTAAGTGAAAATGGTCAATTTTTATAAAACATCTTAGTAGGCGTTTGGACATAAGAATTGTAAAATTCGAAAAAATGGTGAAAATATTTTTCAAGTGAAAATGGTATTTGAAATTTAGAGTTGTGTGTGGACATAAATTTCAGTTTGGGTTGTTTTTGAAGTTTTGTGAGTGAAAATTTTGAAAACAACTTTTTGTAGTTTTTTAAATTTTCTAAAATTCTCAAAATGCATTTTCAAGTGAAAATTAAAAATTTTATGAGCAAACGCTAATTTCGAAAAAAGTAAATTTTTTTGGGAAAAATCTTCCATCAAATTTAATGTCCAAACGAGCTCTTAAATAGATTCTAAACGCGTAACTGAAATCTAACATGTTGACATGCTTAATTAATTGACCTCAACTTGAAATTTATTTTATTACACCCACTCTTTGAGGACATCATATATAAATAGTAATACTCTATTACGTTAATAATTGTAAATAACAATGTAAGCATCTTAAATATTAAGAGGTCAAGAAGTTCTGTACAATTTCAGATCTAAGAGACAATATGTAAGCGTAAACACCTCTACCTTAACTAAAGGGTCAATGGCATAAGTCATGTTGGGAAACAATTAGGAATTAGTAATATAGGGAGCCACTATTAATTCTTTAAAGGAAATGGGAGAACTTAAAAAACAGAAATACAAAAGGAATTAGTAATATTTTGGGATTGTAGTGTGGGAATTAGTAATGCGTGGATTGTCATGCAAGGATTGACAGTGCAGGGAATAGTAATGTATAAATTATTTCTTGTTGGATGTCTAGTAGGGGTGTACAAACCAAACCGATAATCCGCACAAACCCGAAAATCTGAGTCAACCCGGAAAAAAACCCCGACTAGTGGTTTGATATTGAAAAATAAAATCCGACCATAATAGAGTTAATTTGGTATTAACTAAAAAAAGTCAAACCGAAACCAAACCAACCCGACATTATATGTATACATATTTTATATATTAGATAGATAAAGATATTTATTAGAATGTAAGTTATAAATATTTCTTAATTTTTTTTATAATTTCTGTATTTAGCATAATATTTTAAGTTAGTTTTATAGCCTATGTAAATATTTATTTTTGTCTTGCCCATAAAAGAATAATTGAGTCCATACCAAAACCTAGTCCTAAAGCAGAACTAGACTAGTCCTAAAGCTGTTCTAAAACACTTAAACAATTGAAATCATTTTGCCTCTTCTCCAAAAGCAAGAAACCCTATCGTTCCATTTCAAAACCCCCAAATTAGCTCAAACCAAATTAGCTCAAACCCTATCAACTTTCTTTTGCTCTCATCGGTAAGGCTCTTCCCTTTCTCATTTTACATGCTTTCTTTTAGCTGCATACATATACCTTGCTTTTTCCCAATTAACTAAGATTTTTCTTTTTCAGATTAGCAGTTGTTTTGCAAATCTGTTGTATTCCTCCCTATTGTCGAATTTATTTGTTTATTTTGTTTTTATTAGATGATTAACATGAGTAATTGACTGTTACTTAAAAAGATATTGAAACTTTTTTACTTATATTTTGAATCATTTGGTTAAATAATATGGACTATGTAAAATTAAGAGTGATGTATTTCTTACATTGATGTATTTCCAAGGAATATAAGTTTGAAGACATGTTAGAGGAAGTCCAGAAAATTGAGCAAGTTGAAGAAGGTAATAATTTATATTCAATTGTTAATGAGTATAGTTATTTTTTTTATATTATTTAATATTAAATATGTTAATTGTTTCTTTTCTTTCAGAATATGCAGACTCGCCTTTGAGGATTGATTAAAGGGATAGTTAACTATAATTTATTTCATGACTATTTTTGAAATCTTTACTACTTTAAGGTAATTAATTAAAAGAAAGTTGGTGCATGGTTTTTAATCGATTAAGAAGCTTTTGTATTATATTATTTCTCTAAGGTTCAGTTGATTTGACAATTGGAGAAATTAGACTTCTTACAATACTTAAAGCAATTGATTTGTCCATGATACTCCAACCTGCTCTTTCTAATTGTTTATCTAAGTTTCAATTGAAGTTGGACATGTCAATTGCCTTAAGTTTTTATTAGCATTTTGGTGTAAAGTAAAAAATAATTTATAAAGTTGAGACCTTTATAAAGTGGAACCATACAACCTATTGACTAGCATAGTTGAAGTCAATGCTAAAAAATAAAAATATGATTGTTATTGGTAAAATTGTATTTAGGACTATAGAAATATTTGGAGCACAAGTTTATCAGGAAAACAGTCTCCGAAAAACCTGAGAAAACCCGATATTGAAAAACCTGACTTTTATTGATTTGGTCTGGTCTATAGATTTAAAAACCCGATACAATTGGTTTGGTTTAGTAATTGCAAAATCCGAACCCCGACCTATGTACACCCCTAATGTCTGGTTGTAACTTAAATATATCATATGTACCATGTCCAGAAGATGGAAGTAGCTGAAATGAGGATGTTGAGATGGATGTGTGAGCATACCAGGAAGGACAAGATTAGGAATGAAGTTATTAGGGACAAGATAGGAGTGGCATCTGTAGAAGACAAGTTGCGGGAATCGAGTTTGAGATGGTTTGGGCATGTGAAGAGGAAAAACATAGATGCTCCGGTCACGAGGTGTGAGGGGTTATCCATGGCGGGTTTGAGGAAGGGAAGAGCTACGCTTAAGAAGTATTGGGGAGAGGTAATTAGGCAGGACATGTCGTTGCTTTAGCTTACCGAGGATATGACCCACGATAGAAAGGTGTGGAAGTCGAGAATTAGGGTTATAGGTTGACTGATAGTGGTGTGTTCCTCCTAGGCTTACCTGTACTACTAGGATTTTTTTGTATTATCTTATCATGGTTCTTTATTATTTCATGATGTGTCATTCGCGCTCGTTACCATTGTTTGTTACTTGGCTGCTTTATCTTATCTCCACTGTTCCCTGAGCCGATGGTCTATCGGAAACAGTCTCTCTACCTTTATAAGGTAGGAGTAAGGCCTGCGTACACACTACCCTCCCAGACCCCATTTATGAGATTACATTAGGTTTGTTGTTGTTGTTGTTGTTGTTGTTGTTGTAGTAGTAGTATATATAATATAATGTTTTTACTTTTAAAACAAAATAAAAAGTTTGTTTTGGATGAGAAAAAGGATAATGTGTAAATTATACCGAATTTTGTGCGGATAGGAAAAAGAAAATCAGACCTTGTATAATGAATATTGAGTTTTATAGATGTATTATAAATCCTAATGAGTCCTACTAAACGGGCCTTATACTATTCAGTGATATGATTCAAATTTCTGGATTTTATATTAAGTATTAATACTTTATATTGTCAAACCACTCCTTAATCAGGGGCATAGAATAGAAGATGACAAAAGGTACAGTTGATTGAGTCTGTTTATTGGATGAGTTGATGCATTCGAACTTGGAGGATGTCAACATCATGCATGGATATTCTGCAAAAGTAGATTTAAAATTTAAAATTTATAATTTTGAATAATAGATTTTAAGCTACTAGATTCGAGAGAATTAGTAGTTTTAATTGTACATCCACCTCTATATTGTGAAGTATATGCGGTATGGGACTGAAATGATCCAAAAGTTGATTTGTGCAATTTTTCTTTTTCAGTGTTTGCACAAACTCTCAAGTTCTACTCCTGAGTTTGAAAACGTGAACTTTTGTGTAGTAAAAACAGCACAAACAAACAAGGATTTGTAAAAACAGTTTTTTTCCCCTCACAAACTCACTTTTTTAGAGAAAAAGAAAACAAATGTCACTTTAAACATACACGACCTACGACCTATTTGGTGCTTCTTTCAAGTTTTCCAAAAACTTGAGTTTGCAACTCAATTTGAAATTTTTGAAAAACTTTATATATGTTTAACTGTTTTTGGCAAAAAAGAAAGCCCAAACAAACACTTTTTGGCTCCGAAAACTTTAAAATAAATCAGCTTTTGGTAAGCTTGACAAACATTTTCTAAAACAATTCAGTGGAAAACATTTTCAAAACGCAGAACCTCTTAAAATAGGTTTTTGCAGAAACTAATGTAAACTTATTTTCATAAAATTAATATAAATACACCATTTTCTTCAAATTTATATTTCAAAGACTTTTTAAAAAAATAACCAAATTCAAAAGTCAAACAGTTTAACAACCATCGTGCAAATGTGATTAAGCTCACGACCAAAAACATCAGAATATCTGAATATGGACAACTCGCCAATGATAATTGAAAGGACAGAATGAGAGATAATACAAAAGGATCAATACGACCTTGGAATTAATACACAAAAATCTATTTTTTTTTTATATATTTTTATTTTCTTAAAAATCATATGATATTTTATATTTACTTCGATTAATTCAGATTCGCATTATATATGATTTATTAAAGAGTATCGTTCATGGCGGTGGTAAAGCCACCCTATGCTAAGGGTGGTCAAGCGCACACCCTTCGTCGAAAAATTATAATGTATATATAAGTTTAATACTACTTTATATAGTCATATATTATAATTTGAACACCCTTACTACAGTTGAGTGCAACAGTCCAGCGGTTCAGGGTATTCAAAGTGATGCGTTATTCACGGGTTTAAAGTTCTAGCCATTTTATTTGTCAAAACTAAACGGAAACTACCATGTGTGGTTTATTTGATTCTTTTTCAATCTAAAAAATTTTCTAATTAAATAACTCTTAAAATTTAAAATTTATGATGAAATAAACAACTAATCTTAAAAGTAATTTTTAACTAAAAGTTATTTCTTAAATAAATTTTATAATTTAAAAGTCAAGCTTTACAAAAATTTCTTCAACCAAAGCTCTCTACAAACTACAAATGCACTCGACTCTCTCTTTCTTTTGGTTTTATGCTTACTTGTATTAAAATTTTTAATGTTGTCTTTTTGTTATTTTAATTTTGATTTATTAAATTATAGTTCTATTAAATATTTATTTATTATTTATCTAAATGTTGCGTAATTTGATTTAAAAAAATTGGTACATCATTCATCGACAAAAAAAATTACTGTCTTGTTTAAAGGTTGAACATCCTTGGCGAAATTCCTGGTGTTGAGTATTGGGGTTTTGATGGTTAACAAAATTTATCCAGAGGAAATGCTCTAAGAACCAGATCCTCAAGATCGATGTTGAAGGTTCTTACAAGGCAGTAACTTTTTCACAAAATCACTCGAGTCCGAGTTTGTTGGAAGAAGGCTGCTAATGTGATAAGGGTCGTTGTCCAAGAAGATATGCTTGCATAAGTGATAGACAATAGTTACAAGAATTGTGGAGTCATTGGAACTGTAGAAGTCCTATCAAATGAGAAGTTAACTATGCATAGGACTCCTAAAAGATCTCTGAGCCTAGTAAACTTAAATACTATCTTTTTGGACTGCTGAGACTATCCTTTTGCACATCAACCGTTGAACTATATTTTCAACACTCAAGTCAATTACTAGTCTTATTGTTCTTCTTGAGTCAGTTAGTGAATGTGTTTTAGGAAATCGAGTTGTAATCAAGTGTCATACATAATCAGTGAGTTGAAGTAATTATTTGAGTTTGCAAGCTAGAGTAACTTGTAAGTCAAATAGTTGAAGTAGGAGAACTGATAGGTATTGATTCGCAAGTCTTGTAATCGATACATTTGGCTCATTTGTTTTAGTGAAGTTAAAATTAAAATCCTACGTGGTAGGTAGTGATTTTTGCACCTTTGAACGGGGTGATGTTTCATGTAAAATTGTTGTGTTTATTTTACTATCTATTTCGCTTACGCTTAAGGAGTTAGGTAAATAACTAAAGTTCTTTAATAATTCAGAAAGACACTCAAATTAACAATTAATACCAGAGCAGGTTCTCTCACATGTGGTTAACACCTAAAGAGATCTTGGAAGCAAAATGAATGTCCCACCTGGGATTAACGAAGGGCAGTCAACTACTAGACCACCTATGTTCAACGGAAAATACTACAGTTGGTGGAAGACAAGAATGGAAGATTTTCTGACGGCTGAAGACTATGAACTATGGGCTATAGTGAATCGAGGTCCACTAAATCCCACTAACAAAATGGAAAAAATGAAACTGTTCCCAAAGACCCATCTGAATTCGTGGCAACAGATTTCAGAATGATGAAGAAGAATACAAAGGCCAAGAAGATCCTCATCTGTGGACTTGGTCCTGATGAGTACAACAAGATATCTGCATGCTCTAATGCAAATGAGATCTGGGATGCACTTCAAACTGCTCATGAAGGAACAAACCAAGTAAAGAGATTAAGGAATGAACTGCTTTTGAGGAACTATGAGCTCTTCTCCATAAAGGAGTCTGAACCCATCCATGAGATGATGACTAGGTTTACCATAATAACAAATGAACTGAAATCACTTGGAAAGGTATTCACTTATGAAGAATTGGTTAGCAAGGTTCTAAGGATTCTCCCAGCTTCATGGGGATCAAAAGTCACAGCCATCTAGGAAGTAAAGGAGTTGGTTAAGATTTCACTGGATGAGCTGATTGGAAACTTAAAGACTCATGAGATGAGAGAGCTAGAACTGCGCAAGGAATAATCAAAGGGGGATAAGACCTTGGGTCTTAAGGCATCCAAAGAAGATGAGTCTGACAATGATGAACTTAACCTAGCAATGCTTGCTAAGTTTAAGAGGTTCCTGAAGAATTCCAAAAATCCATCTAAGAGAGAAAACAGTGGCAAACCTAAGAAGATTGACAAAGCTTCATACGATGGGTGTTACAAGTGCAACAAGCTAGACGACATGGTCAAAGACTGGCCAATATGGGAAATTGAATGGAAGAAAGAAAAAGCTAAAAAAGAGAAAAGGGAAAAAATGAAACAAAAGGGCCTAAACAAAGGCAAAATCCTAGGCAAAGGATTCACTGAAGCCATAAAACAAGCCTTTCTAGCAGAATTTGAGGACAGTGGAAATGACAAAGAGGAATAGAAAAAGGACGAGGCTATAAGTCTTTATGCTGTGATTGATGCACACCAAGTAGTGGAGACTGATCCCCCGGTACAACTAGCAATGCACATTAGAAGACCTCATTCATGAATGATGCGTATGGAAACGTTCCTTCGGGCCACTAACTTTGACCTATAGATAATTGTCAATCATGGACCAATTATCCCCACCAAAATGGATAGTGAAGGAAACAAATGTAACAATAGAGAGGAGGATTATGATGTTGAAGATCGTCAGGTGATCTAGAAAAATGCTAAGGCAAAGGATCTACTCTACAAAAGTTTACCAAGGAGTGTTCTCTATAAAGTGTCCTCTTGCATATTTGCTCATGATATATGGAGGACCTTAGAGGTTGATTTTGGAGATGAAAATATTTAAGTTGCTCTAATGGCAATTGAAAAAAGCCAAACAGAAGAAGAAGTGATAGGGATGATGGCCATGAGCGACTCAGAGACTGAAGATGAAACAAACCAAGTAAGTATTTCTAACTTGAAAGAAAATATCCATGCTATGTCTAATAACCAACTAATGGCTATAATAGTGACCATGATGAGTGAGATGGATAGGTTGAGTGCTAGAAATGATCAGTTAATAAGCAGCCTTTCATGTGTTTAACTTGACCTAAAAAAACTTGAATATGACAAAGCTGATCTTGAAGGACATGTCAAAGATCTTAAGAATCAGGTTCTTGAGCTCACTTCTAAAAATGACTAGTCACTTGATGCACATGGTAAGTGAATAATGAGTGATCTGCAAGATAAGCTTGAATAAGCATTAATATAGCTTAAAGATAGCCTTTGCGATGCTGACTGTAGGAATAAAGTATTGCAAGAAAATCTTGAAAAGGCAAATAATGAACTATATAGGCTAAGCAAGTGGCATAGATCCTCAGATGCACTAAATTGGCTAAATGAAAACTGCAGCCCTAACAAATCAGGAATTGGCTATAGGAAACCTATTCCTAGGTTTGATCCAAAGTATGTAGGAATTTTTAATAATAAGACGTGCACTCACTGTGGGAAGGTAGGACACTTAAGAGATACTTGTCTTACTTTAATTAATGCTAAGTTTAAGAACACATTTGTCTTCTTTAAAAATGTGAAGAAGGAAGAAGAACCCACTGTCAAGTCCTTTGTCCAAACTAAGTGGATTAAGGTTAATAAGAAAAGAACGGTCAATACTCTTCCTTTTTTGGGTAAGAAGAGATCTGATTCATCCCTTTTTCAAATAAAAAGGGACCCAAGCTTGTCTGGGTTCCCAAGACTAACTTGTGATTTTTAGTACAAGCTAAAGTGAGAGGAAACAATCAAGACTGGTATCTAGACAGTGGAAGCTCAAGACATATGACTGGTATAAAGAAAAACTTCCTTGATAACCTTCCAAGGAGGGAGTGTGTCATTTAGAAATGGGAAAAAGGAAAAAATAACAGTTAATGGTAAGGTTGGTAAGTAACTCTCTCATGATATAGAAGATGTGTACCAGTGAGTCTTAAACATAATCTTCTCAACATTTCTCAAATGTGTGATAAAGGCAATGGGGTAAAGTTTAATTCCAAAATCTGCACTGTCACTAAGCTGGATTCTAATGAAACTATTTTGGAAGGTAAGAGACATAACAATGTCTACACAATATCTATTATGTCTCTTCCTCAGAGTGAGCATACATGTTTAAGTGTAGTGGAAGATGACCCGTTGTTATGGCATAGAAGACTGAGACATGCCTGTCTATCTCAACTCAGCAAGTTGGCAACAAAGGACCTGGTCCTTGGACTACCAAAGGTTGAGTTCACATCAGACAAAGTGTGTGATGCTTGTGTCAGAGGGAAACATGTAAAGTCATCTTTTAAATCTAAAAAGGTTGTCAATACTTCTAAACCCTTGGAATTCATTCCCATGGATCTATGTGGACCAATGAGAGTGAAGAGCAGGGGGAAAGAAGTATGTATTTGTCATTGTTGATGATTTTTCTAGGTACACATGGAATTTATTTTCTAGCATCTAAGGATAGAACTTTTGATGTTTTCTGTGTGTTTGTCAGAATGATTCAACAGAAACTGGGCTGTGTCGTTTCAAGTATAAGAACAAACCATGGGACTGAGTTTGAAAACTCTAAATTCCTTGAGTTCTGCAGTACCCATGGCATTGATCATAACTTCTCTACATCCAGAACTCCACAACAAAAAGGTGTTGTAGAAAGAAAGAATAGATCTCTAGAAGACATGGGCATGACTATGCTAATTGCCAGTGGACTGCCTAAGAGCTTTTGTGCTGAGACAGCCAATACTGCATGTTACTTGCTAAACAAATGCATGGTCAGACCCATTCTTGAGAAGACTCCCTATGAGTTACTTCGAGAAAGAAAGCCAACATCACTCACCTAAGAGGTTTTGGGTGCATATGTTTTGTGCACAATAATGGAAACAAAGCTCTAGGTAAGTTTGATGACAGAAGTGACGAGAGAGTCTTCCTAGGCACCTCACCACATAGTAAGGCTTACAAAGTACTTAATAAAAGAACTATGTATGTAGAAGAAAGTGTTCATATTATTTTTGATGAATCTAACAACATGTATGATAAAGGTCTGCAGGATGGAGACTATGACATAGGGCTCACTGATGAAGGAACCTGAACAACAATTTGAAGATGGATCAGGGGATCCTAAGGAAGCTGAAAGTGATCAGGAAGAACAAGAAGAAGAGAGAACTACACTGACTGCTACCCAGACAGATGAAGATGTAACTACTGACACTGGTCCTTTGGGCCACTCCTTAGCTGAACCATCTATGGGTATGCAAGGTAGACCATGAAAACATAAAATCTCACACCCTCTTGAGAACATCATCTCTGATCCTAATGCTGGAGTGCAAACCAGGTCATCTCTGAGAAACCTATGTGCACTTACAACATTCCTCTTACAGGTTGAGCCCAAAAACATAAAGGAAGCGCTAAAGGATCTAGATTGGAATATAGCCATGCAAAATGAGCTGAACTAGTTTGAGAGAGGCAAGGTCTGGCACCTGGTGCAAAGACCAAAGAACAGAAGTGTCATAGGTACCGAAAGGGTGTTCAGAAACAAGTTGGACAAGCATGGAAATATCGTAAGAAACAAGGCCAGACTGGTAGTTCAGGGATACAATCAAGAAGAAGGCATCGACTATGATGAGACATTTGCTCATGTAGCCAGTATGAAAGGTATAAGAATGCTAATTGTTTTTGCTGCACACATGGAGTTCACACTGTATCAGATGGATATGAATAGTTCATTGTTGAATGGTTACCTGAAGGACGAAGTGTTTGTTAAACAACCTCCTGGCTTTGAGAGTGAAGTGTAAGGCCCCATTAAAAAAAATTCCTAATGATTTAAGATTTTAAAGTGAGCCAACGGTATTCAGAAATAATGTATTCGAGTATTAAATGAGACCCATGGGATAGAACCCTATTATTTTGAAATGAAAATATATGTTTAAGGCGTGTTGGAAAATACTAAGGAGTTTTGTGAATGGCAAGAACTTGTGTGGAACAAGTTGGATATATTAAGTAAAAAGGATGTTTCAATTAGCACATGACCCGACTTCAGACGAATAGAACTCCCACACTATAAAGACTTAGGTGGTGATATACCTATCAAATTAAACCCCTATGAGTCTAGTTTCTAATGCATCAAACTGTTTGTCATTTGGCTATTTCTACAGAAGGTTATGGACATTTTACCGGACCTATGCTATATGCATGCCCAGATGCGCGGCCGCGCATATTGGAGGGTATTCTGCCTTGTGTGCGCGGCCAGATGTGCGGTCATATGCCCAGGTGCACGAACACACATGTAGGAGCCCTATAAATACCCCCAAGGCCGGGTAGAGAGAGGGATATGTCATTTCTTTGCACTAGGGCTTGCATATCAAGGGGAATCCATCCAACACTTCCCTCCCATGAACCAAGGTAATATTTTTGGAGAAATGTTGAGTTGATTACTACTCCTAAACACTTATATTAACTAGTATTAATCTTGAAGATCTATAGATTTCCATTCAAATCCCCAAATTAGTCAAGAACACTACAAGTTGGGATTTTCAAGAGTCTCACTACAGGAGGTATTTCTACCATATCTAACTAATCTATGGTGATTAATTATGTATGAAATATGTGTTATGACTTATGAGATGGTAGTTGGAAGCCACAAATGCCTTAACCTAGGCTGTGTTGGTATTATAGAGATTGTAAAATTAATTAATTAATAACATTTATGGGTTAGGAGTAAAGTGTTGGGCATGCATGTGCTAATAGAAGTTGTGAGGTGAATCATTGGTGTGGAAGGTGGTAGTTAGGGTAAGAAATTCCATGGGAGGAGGTTGTAGAAAGATATGCACACTAGATGTTTTATAAAAAGTCTAAATGATTTAAAGTATAGGAATCTTGCTAATATTGGTGCAATTGTGTTGCATTGTTGTAGATTGAAGTTGTTTAGTATGGTGGAACGTTGTAGTATTATTAAGGGGCGAATTCCAGGTATGTTGGCTAAACTCTTTTTTTTGAATGGACCCCACAATGGCCTTGTAAGTCCCGTGTTGCTCATTAAAAATTGATTATTCCGAACAAACCTTGTGTCAAGAGATATATACGTTCAATTTATAGTCCAAATATACTTGTTATGTTGAGTTACTATTTGAGAAGGTGATTAAGCGTGGGATGTGTGTTAATATGTTTTGATTTGAAAACGTGATTCTAATGAAAACTAGCATGTCGAATTGTGTAAGAAATCACATGTGCCTAAGACCCTTAATTTGGTTAGTTGCTCAAATGTGTATTTAAAGTCTAGAGTAGAAATGCCTTATTGTTGATAATCTATAAGGATGCTTGAAAGTGAGAGAAATGGGTTGGAGATATAAAGTGTGGCCAACGTGCCAAGAATGAAAGTTATACTTGTGGCCAATGGTGCCGAGGAAATGAAATGATGTGAGAAAGGTTATGAAATAGGCCTTGATTCAACTGTCCCAAATTGACTTCGAAAATAGATGTGCCTAAAAGCTTATGTGCTCAGGTCATGCCCAAATGTGGTTGTCTTAATTAATGCTATGCTTTGTAAGTATTTCCAAAGTGTTTTGAGCTCCTATGTGTTCATGAATTGAAATTGTGTATTGCCCTTTTTGGGAAAAAGTATTTCAAGAATGAATGATGTGTTAAAGATTTTTTATTGTGACTTAATTATGTCATACCCCCTTTTTGGGAAGAAAACCTTGTATGAAATCAATGTAATCAAACACTTATTTCTCATATGATGAAACCTTATGAACCTACCCTCGCTAAGGCCAAACGTGCCAAACGGGTGATTGGAAGAGAACCCCTTGTACAAACTATTATCATTTTGGGAATCTAGAGTTGTGGTGTTGTGATTACACCTCCACCCACATATATTGGGTGAGGCGGCATGGCCGCTTTGTCTAGGGATTGTGATATTGTGATACACCTCCACCCGCATATATTGGGGTGAGGCGGCAGGGCCGCTTTGTGTAGAGATTGTGGTATTGTGATACACTTTCACCCGCATATATTATGGTGAGGTGGCAGGGCCGCTTCATGTAGGGATTGTGGTATTGTGAAATACCTCCACCCATATATATTGGGTTGAGGCAGCAAGGCCAATTTGTGTAGTGTTGAGGGTATCGTAATTGCACCTCCACCCGCATACATTGGGGTGAGGCGGCAGGGCCGCTTTGTAAAAAGGTAGTTCTAGAGAATCCCCGACTTAAGAATTTATAAATGTTATTGAAAGCTTTTAATAAATTTGCTGTAGCTTTAACGGCTAACTAAGCCTTTTATTGTTACCATGATTCATCATATTCGTGTTGTATTTCTAAGTCTTTGAATAGGTATTTTGTTTTTCATACTAGTACTATTCCGTATGTACTAATGTCTCTTTTTACCGGGGGCGCTGCATCTTCAATGAATGCAGATGGTTCGTCAGCGGGCGATTTTGATCCTCTTTAGCAGTTACTCTCTATTAAACAAATTTTGGTGAGCCCTACTCTGTTCTGGGCTTCATGTCATTTGACGTTGCACTTTATGTTTTGAGGTATAGCCGGGGCCTTGTCGCCGCCACTTCTGTACTACTCTTCGGTTGTACATAGAGGCTCCGTAGACATAGTATGGGTTGTATGGTGGTGTTGGAAGAGTCAAATAGATATGTTGTATTTGTATCACACGTCCCATTTTAAAATATAATTTTGTATATATATTTTGGGAATTATGAAAGAAGTAACCGTTGGTGATGGAATTGGAATTGTTCATGAAATCCTTTCATGTTTAATTATTGATATATATATATATATATATATATTCTCCTTATTTAGGGGTAAGTTGGGTAGAAGGTATTGTACAGGCTTGCTTGACCGGGGTATCTCGGTTGAGCGCCGATCACGCTCTCCAAGGCCGGGGCGTGACAAACTTGGTATCCGAGCTTAAGGTTTTAAAGTGTCCTAGGATGTCTCTCAGCCGTGTCTAGTAGAGTCATTCTTATCGGTGTGTTGTCGACTACATCTATAATGAGGAGGCTACTTTGACATTTTAGAATTTCACCCTTTTTTGATACTCCAGATCGTGCGATAGATCTCAAGATAGAAAGCTAATTTCCTCGTCATGTCTCATTTTCCAAATGAGTAATCCACGGGTTCGAAGCAGCAATGAGGGAATGACCTTGGAATTGAATTTGGGGGATATTGCACGAGAGTTCGTTAGGAGAATGTGTCGAGCAGTGAAGGGATTGGAGGATCCTGTTGCTAAGGGAAATGTCCTTGTTCCTATTAATGTCACGACGCCACCAAATCATGTGGTGAGGGCACCTAAGAAACGAAAGAGGGTTGTTGGTACCAATGAGCCAGATTGTTTGGTTTGTGAGAAGTGCCACTTGGGGAGATGTTGTATGACTCTTAAAATATGTTTTGGTTGTGGAAATAGGGGGCACAAGAAGAACAAATGCCCTAGGTTGGGTACACCCATTCCGGTCTGCCCGATGTGCGGGAAGGAACATTTTGCGTTGTGTTGTGAGCATGCTCATGAGCGTGTTAGGGGTGGTAGGCTTGGGAAATTCCAAAGGCCCACACAGCAAACCGGAATAGATATTGTTACTCCCATCGTGAAGGCTTGGAGGAAGGATAAGGGGGATGCTTATGACGTATGCAAAAAGGGTAAATATCAGGTCAGTGGGGCGAGTCAGTTTAGTGGAACTCATCCCCGTTGCGTGAAGTATAGGAGATGTAATTCAGAGGTATGTCACTATGATACCTATGTATTTTACAGATGTGGAGTCAAGGGGCATCAGTTAAGGCGCTGCCCCGTCAATCTAAAGTTACCAAGTAAGTCACTCCTTAGTATATCATTCTAAACATCACATGCTTTTCCTTGTTGTATATGTTCATCTATATCGAGTGCCTACATAAATCTAGTCTTAACCAAAATGTTGAATCACAAAACATTGCATGTACCTACTCTTTGAAGGAGACGCAGTATTCGTGAAGCCTCTTGATCACAATTCTCTTATTTACAACCTCTGGTGGGATTGATATCTATAATTATTTCCTTGAATTGAGTTATAACCCTAGGCTAATACTTCCCACTTGCTTCCCTAAATTCTCAACAAGGGACTATACCTGATGAATTTCTTATAGAACCTTTGATTCAAATGGATAATATCTGCTCACTTGTGCTTGTGCATGCACCGTCATAAAGTTTACCTATGTGGTATCAAATCCAATGTAAAACATCCTAGTGTTTAGATCCTTTTTGAGCTACTCTTTCTCTCTCCGGTGTATGTGGCTCCTATGGTTTGAATATTCACTATACTCCTTTGTGAATATTATCATAAACCCTTCTCACTGTCTAGCAACATAAGAGCATATCTCAACACCTATCATATGTGTACATGTAAATTGAAATGGTCACTTTTTTATATAAAGTTTCTGGGAAATTTGAGATTTTCACAAATTCATCACAGGTAGATGTTTTTGTTTACCCATCTCAGTATGACTTTCATGTCCACTTAAATCATTTCGCAGTAAGTAGATCACTTTGTTCCTAGTATTGTAGTTGCCCATGAAGTGGCCTGGTATCGCAGCTTGAAAGTTATTATGGCGGAAATGTGTTTAGCTCATAGCAAAGTGTTCATTCTCTCTAACCAATACATGATTTCATCCCAACATTAAGATGTCATAGCTACATGGTTTCCCTTGTGTATGGTTGAAAGTTAAGTAGCCTTACCACGACCTCTCCCTCTCAACCTCAGGTGGATGTTTAAGATTCTAGCACATATCATGAGCATATTGATTTGAAAGACAAGTTTGTTGTATCTCTAATCCTCTCATATAGGATCAACTATTATGAAGGTTTAAGCTGTCAGAATGATAATAATCTCACAAGTGTTCAACTTCTTTTTTCATCCTCATGGGCTTGTGGCATATCTATTCCTTGTGTTAGTTAATGTTAAGAGCGTAATGCAACTACATGTATTTTGAAACCAATATCACATTCAGGGTGCCAGAATATTCTTTTCGAGTTAAACTGATTTTTCCTACATTCCAAGAGGTGACTGGTGTCACGTACTTGGCTATTTATCTTTGAGGCCTACTATTGCCGAACAAGGCACATATGGAATGAAACAATTGTTGTTGTCCTTTTCATGACTCATAGTCTTCCAAGAATAACTGACGCTAATGTCTTTATCCTCCCAACCATGCCTCCCATATGTCACATGTCTAAAATGACTCATTTCTTTTAAATCTCAGAATCATGAACATGGTCCCTACATTATCAATGCCTACTAGGCAACTCTATGCCTCATTTGTCGAATCAATGATGTCCATCACAATGATTAACCATGTCAGCACTATTGGTAGTAACCTTCATGTCTCTTAGGATATAACCTCCTGAAATGGGCTGCTCAGCACATTGATGGATTCTTGAAAAATTTCAGCCCAATCTCGAACCTCGTTGTTCCTATTTATAGTAAACCTACGGGGGTTGAAGGTTTAAACATGTCAAAGAAGAAGCATCATCCCGTGATCAAATATATTGGATAGGAAATTTTATGGTCATATTCATGCTAGCAAATCTTAAAGTAATTGTTGGAGGTCACCAAATGTTTAGTTTGGGTGTTCGACATTGGGATTTAGAGTTGAAGAAAGTGAACATGTTATTCTCAAGATTTTCTCTATGAATATATTGGGTGAATTGTTAAGGAAGGTAAAGTATGTGTAGTCACATTAGGCCTTATGGAATATTGAAGGAAATAGGCCAAACTATGAGTATGATGTTTTCTCATTGTTGTCCTTCATGCACCCGATGCATCATGCATCTAGGTTCCAGAAGGTTGTTGGAAATCCTTTGCCTATTGTTCCGGTGGAAACTATTGAAGGTAAAGTTAATGGGTAATTGGCTTATAAGAGGTACCTAGTTGTCATCCCTATTCGATAAGTCCGAAAATTGAGATCTGCCTCCGTCAAAGTAAATGAAGTATTCTCACTTGCCTGTATAACCAAATGGTTGTGGTTCAAAAGGGTACTTGTTATGCATTATGATTTAAATATGTACAACTCATGTCTAGATACCACTTTTGTTAATGTAATGCCCTTAATGTTGAGATCATTGTTGTTGATATATACTGTGATGCTTTGTTGAGTTATGGATATGTTGTTAGGGTGGTTTTCGGATTCTCTGGCAGGTGGATAGGCCCCAATTACATGGGAGACTCTGGCGAAATATTTAGAAATTTAGGGAGTTAGTAAAAAATTGGAACTGCTAGTGGGTGTTATAGCAACTGAGACACATTGGGTGCTAATGGTGAATTTTGACCCTTATTCGAGGACGAATGATCCTAAGCGGGGAGAATGTAAGGCCCCGTTAAAAAATATTCTTAATGATTTAAGATTTTAAAGTGAGCCAACGGTATTTGGGAATAACGTATTCGAGTAGTAAAGGAGACCCATGGGATAGAACCACATCATTTTGAAATAAGAATATGTGTTTAAGGTGTGTTGGAACATACTAAGGAGTTTTGTGAATGGCAAAAACTTGTGTGGAACAAGTTGGATACATTAAGTGGAAAGGATGTTTCAATTAACATAAGACCCGACTTAAGATGAACAGAACTCCCACACTATAAAGACTTAGGTGGTGATATACCTATCACATTAAATCCCTCTGAGTCTAGTTTCCAATGCATCAAACCGTTTATCATTTGAATATTTCTACAGAAGGTTATGGCCATTTTACCGGACCTATGCCATATGCACGCCCATATGCGTGACCACACATATTGGAGGGTATTCTGCCTTGTGTACGCGGCCAGATGTGCGGTCATATGCCCAGGTGCACGAACATGTATGTAGGAGCCCTATAAATACCCCCAAGGCTGGGTAGAGAGAGAGATATGCCATTTCTTTGCGCTAGGGCTTGCATATCAAGGGGAATCCATCCAACACTTCCCTCCCATGAACCAAGGTAATATTTTTGGAGAAATGTTGATTTGATTACTACTCCTAAACACTTATATTAACTAGTATTAATCTTGAAGATCTATAGATTTCCATTCAAATTCCCAAATTGGTCAAGAACACTACAAGTTGGGATTTTCAAGAGTCTCACTATAGGAGGTATTTCTACCATATCTAACTAATCTATGGTGATTAATTATGTATGAAATATGTGTTATGACTTATGAGATGGTAATTGAAAGCCACACATGCCTTAACCTAGGCTGTGTTGGTATTATAGAGATTGTAAAATTAATTAATTGATAACATTTATGGGTTAGGAGTAAAGTGTTGGGCATGCATGTGCTAATGGAAGTTGTGAGGTGAATCATTGGTGTGGAAGGTGGTTGTTAGGGTAAGAAATTCCATGGGAGGAGGTTGTAGAAAGATATGCACACTAGATGTTTTATAAAAAGTCTAAATGTTTAAAGTATAGGAATCTTGCTAATATTGGTGCAATTGTGTTGCATTGTTGTAGATTGAAGTTGTTTAGTGTGGTGGAACGTCGTAGTATTATTAAGGGGTGAATTCCAGGTATGTTGGCTAAACTCCTTTTTTAGAATGGACCCCACAATGGCCTTGTAAGTCCCGTGTTGCTCATTAAAAATTGATTATTCCGAACAAGCCTTGTGTCAAGAGATATATGCGTTTAATTTGTAGTCCAAATGTACTTGTTATGTTGAGTTACTATTTGAGAAGGTGATTAAGCGTGGGTTGTGTGTTAATATGTTATAATTTGAAAACGTGATTCTAATGAAAACTAGCATGTCGAATTGTGTAAGAAATCACATGTGCGTAAGACCCTTAATTTGGTTAGTTGCTCAAATGTGTATTTAAAGTCTTGAGTAGAAATGCCTTGTTGTTGATAATCTATAAGGATGCTTGAAAGTGAGAGAAATGGGTTGGAGATATAAAGTGTGGCCAACGTGCCAAGAATAAAAGTTATACTTGTGGCCAATGGTGCCGAGGAAATGAAATGATGTGAGAAAGGTTATGAAATAGGCCTTGATTCAACTGTCCCAAATTGACTTCGAAAATAGATGTGCCTAAAAGCTTATGTGTTCAGGTCATGCCCAAATATGGTTGTCTTAATTAATGCTATGCTTTGTAAGTAATTTTAAAGTGTTTTGAGCTCCTATATGTTCATGAGTTGAAATTGTGTATTGCCCTTTTTGGAAAAAAGTATTTCAAGAATGAATGATGTGTTAAAGATTTTTTATTGTGACTTAATTATGTTATACCCCCTTCTTGGGAAGAAGACCTTGTATGAAATCAATGTAATCAAATACGTATTTATCATATGATGAAACCTTATGAACCTACCCTCGCTAAGGCCAAACGTGCCAAACGGTTGATTGGAAGAGAACCCCTTGTACAAACTATTATCATTTTGGGAATCTAGAGTTGTGGTGTTGTGATTACACCTCTACCCGCATATATTGGGGTGAGGTGGCGGGCCGCTTTGTGTAGAGATTGTGGTATTGTGATACACCTCCACCCACATATATTGGGGTGAGGCGGCAGGGCCGCTTTATGTAGGGATTGTGGTATTGTGAAATACCTCCACCCACATACAATGGGGTGAGGCTGCAGGGCTTCTTTGTGTTACGTTGAGGGTATCATGATTGCACCTCCACCCGCATACATTGGGGTGAGGCGGCAGGGCCGCTTTGTGTAAAGGTAGTTGTAGAGGATTACCGACTTAATAATTTATAAATGTTATTGAAAGCTTTTAATAAATTTGATGTGGCTTTAACGGCTAACTAAGACTTTTATTGTTACCATTATTCATCATATTCGTTTTGTATTTCTAAGTCCTTGAATAAGTGTTTTGGTTTTCATACTAGTACTATTTTATATGTTCTAACGTCCCTCTTTGCCGGGGGCATGGCATCTTCAATGGATACAGGTGATTCGTCAACGGGCAGTTTTGATCCTCGTTAGCAGTTACTCTCTATTCAGCAGATTTTGGTGATCCCTACTCTGTTCTAGGCTTCATGTCATTTGACATTATACTTTATGTTTTGAGGTATAGCCGGGGCCTTATTGCCAGCACTTCCATACTACTCTTCGGTTGTACTTAGAGGATCCGTAGACATAATGTGGATTGTATGGTGGTGTTGGAAGAGTCAACTAGATATGTTGTATTTGTATCACAAGTCTCATTTCAAAATATAATTTTGTATATATATTTTGGGAATTATAAAAGAAATAACCGTTGTTGATGGAATTGAAATTGTTCATGAAATCCTCTCATGTTTAATTGTTGATATATATATATATATATATATATATATATATATATATATATATATATATATATATATATATATCTCTTTATTCAGGGGTGATTTGGGTAGAAGGTATTGTACATGCTTGCATGACCGGGGTATCTCGGTTGAGCGCCGGTCGCGCTTCCCAAGGCCGGGGCGTGACATGAATAGTTTTGTGACTCTATGTTCAAGCTAGACAAGGCACTGTATGGACTGAAAAAGGCTCCAAGATCTTGGTATGAGAGGCTCTCTAAATTCCTCTTAACTAATAGCTTTGCAAGAGGAAAGGTGGACAACACACTATTTCTATTTATTAAAAGAAAAAATCTTCTGATTGTGCAAGTATATGTGGATGATATTATCTTTGGGGCTACTAATGAAGCAATGAGAAAGGAATATTCTGAAATGATGGGTAATGAGTTTGAAATGAGCATGATAGGTGAATTGAATTTCTTTTTAGGGCTGGAAATCAAGGAAAAACCTACTGGAACCATGATCCATCAACAAAAATACATCAAAGAATTGCCGAAAAAGTTCAACATGGACTCTTCTAAGTCAATTGATACTCCTATTGACATTGCAACCAAGCCGGACCTTGATGAACAAGGGAAAAATATGGAACAAAAGCTGTATAGAGGAATGATTGGATCACTGATGTATCTCACAACAAGCATGCATGATATTTTATTTAGTGTAGGACTGTGTGCAAGAGTTCAGGAAAATCCCAAAGAGTCTCATCTAAAGGCTATCAAAAAGAATACTTAGATATCGTAAAAGGACTCCTAATCTACGTCTATGGTATCCTAGAGGAAACAACTTTGATCTAGTTGGTTATACTGATACAGACTATGCAGGGTTTCATGTTGATAGGAAAAGCACTTCAGGAACAACACACTTTTTTGGTTCTTGCCTGGTATCTTGGGGAACAAAGAAGTAGAGCTCAGTGGCATTATTTATAGCTGAAGCAGATGTGGCAGCAACATCTTGCCGTGCTCAATTGCTATTGAATAAGACAACAACTAAGGAATTATGGTATTTTTGTTGATTGTATTCCTATTTTTTGTGATACTACCTATGCCATAAACGTTGCTAAAAATCCTTATCAATACAAGAGATCCAAGCACATTGATATTAGACGTCACTTTCTTAGAGACAATGTTGAAAAAGGAAATATCTCAATCAATTTCTGTAAAACTGAAGATCAAATTGCTGATATTTTCACTAAGGCACTGAGTAGGGACCACTTTGAAAGAAATAGACTGCAAATGGGATTAATCAATACTCCAACTAGGTTGAACCCCAATGATTGGCTAGATAAATTATTATTAGATGTAGATGGTTGACTATAATGTGCTTGATTCAGCCTCGTGCTTGTCTTAAGCACACACACTTGCCTAGAGAACTCTAGTTGATGATTATGCCTTATGATACTAACCTATTGTGCTGAGGCTTCATTGCAGAAATATCTGTCACGCCCCAAAACCGAGGAGCACGATCGTCGCTCAATCGAGTGAACCCGACCGAGCAAGCCTGTTAGATTTCCTTCTACCCAAACTCATCCATGAATGAAGATAATACATATTTTTCATTAATTAGACAAAAATGTGATCATGTCTACAATATCAATTCATTACCGATAGTTTTCATCATTTTTAAAGTCTCAATTTCACACACATTTTTCATAATCTGAAGTGGAAATAGTAATTCAAACACAACATGACGAGCTTGACTTCTCCAGCACTAATATACAACCCACACTTTATCTACGGAGCCTCTAACAGATACAAAAGAGTACTATGATAATGCCGGCAATAAGGCCCTGGCTATACCTCAAACAGAATACACAAAGTACAAAAGATTCATGACCCCTGGATAAAGTGAGGCTCACCTAGTCAACTGGGAAGAAGGTGTACTGTTATCACTAATCAATATCTCCTGTTGTGGAACCACCTGCATCCATTTAAAGATGCAGCGCCCCCGGCAAAAGGGATGTTAGTACCTTCGAATAGTACTAGTATGATAACCAAACACCAATTAAAGAATTCGAAAATACAATATAAATATGATGAACCAGGGCGACAATAGAATAACATAGTTAACCGTTTAAACCAAAGCAAGCTTATCAAGAGCCGTCATTAACATTTATATAATTCAAGATGAGATCCTCTGTAACCATTTCCACATAAAGCGGCCCCGCTGCCTCACCCCAATGTATGCGGGTGGAGGTGTAATCACAATTCCAAAACTCTACTTAAGCGGCCCTGCCGCCTCACCCCAATGTATGCGGGTGGAGGTGTAAACACAATACCCATTTTCACACAAAGAGGCCCCACCACCTCACCCTAATATATATGCGGGTGGAAATGCATCAACGATACCAATACCTACACAAAGCGGCTATGCCGCCTCACCCCCAATATATATATGTGGGTGGTGGTGTAACAACAATACCAAAGCTATGCACAAAGTGATCTTACCGCCTTACCCTAATCTATGCGGGTGGAGGTGCAATCTCACAATACCATAATCCCTACGAAAAGCGGTCATGCCACCTCACCCCAAAATATACGGGTGAAGGTGTATCACAATCACAATCTCTCCACAACTTTGCATAATAATTTCCACATAAATCACGACTTGAAATTATAACACGTAGATACACAATCCATAGTTTGGAACACCTCCTCAATTTATATTGCAATATGATAAGAGCATTTGAAACACGAATTGAACATATATCTTTATCACAAAACTTATCGGAATACTCGATTTGTAATCAACATCTTGGAACTTACAAGGATAATGGGGATTCCAATTCTTAAAGAAGAGTTTAGCCAACATACCTCAATCGAGCTTCCTTAAACTCTAAAATATTCCTAAATTCTTAGCAACTTCAATATATTATAGAATTATAACAAATTGAACCAAAATTAGGAAGATGCTTATGGTTCTAGCTCATTTGAGCATTTTATCAAACACTAGGTGTGCGTAAAGGTTTCAAGGTTCTTTTATGGAGGATTCCATCATCCCACAACCCAAAATTTACCACGCTTAGTTCAACAATCTTACTACACCCCTTGATATCACATGCATGTAAATAAATAACTCTCATGCCCAAAAATTATCTTGCTAATTACCCATTTTCAGATAATTTTGAAATTAGGGGTTAGGGTGTAGAATCTTACCTCTAGGATGAACACCTAGTGAGTTTCTCTTCTTAATCTTCCAAAATTTGAGCAGGAATTGAAAAACAATTATTGAGGAATACCTTCTCACTCTAGGGCACTCTCTCTCTCTCCCTCTCTCTAAAATATCAGATTTTAGCTCAAAAATGGCCCAAAGCGTGTATTTAATGAAGTAGGGTCGGGTTTTAAAAACCCAAAAATAGAGCTCCGGAACAAGGTCTCGATCGCATAATCGATATACTGACCGCATATCGGTGGCATAATTGATGTCCAGAACTGGCAAAAAAATCCATCTATGTCTGCGGTCATTATGCGGCCCTCGGACCTGTTCTGCGGTCGTATAATGAACCGCAGAACAGTTATGCGGTCGCATAGTCGACCACAGAATTGCATCCAAACTGACCCTCTCCTGTCTCACTTCTGCGGCTTTTATGCGGCCCGCAGAGTGATTCTGCTGTCGCAAAATGGACCGCAAAAACGCATTTCGCTGCCAAAATGTTTTCTTTACTTTCTAGTGCATTGTTCAACCCAAAATGTCTGAGCCTAGTCCGACACCATGAAACATTATTTTTTCCATTTGAAATATTTTACGGGGCCTTACATTCTCCCCACTTAGGATCATTCGTCCTCGAATGAGGGTCAAAATTTGTTATTAGCATCTTATGCAACTTAGTTTTCATACCACACCAGCAGCCCCAAATTTGACCAACTCCCTAAATTTCCAAAGGTTTCGCCTGAGTTTCTCTTGTAACTAGGCCTATCCACCTTTCATAGAGCCTCAGAAACACATCCTAACAACATATACATAATCCAACAACATAACATAACACAAAACAACACCAACTGTGGCCTCACAAGCAATTATATTACCAGAACGGAACACCCTTAACATCAAATGTACAAGTCATACATAATTCATAGAAAGTATCTCTTTGCATTTTCATAAGGCACAACTCATAAATACATGGTTATTCAAATAAATAAGGATACTTTTTCTTTATTTCTTCCTCGGCCTCCCAAGTAGCCTTTTCAACCTGTTGGTTTCCCCATAACACTTTCACAGATGCAATTTCCTTGTTTCTCAACTTTCGGACTTGTCGATCAATAATAGAAACTGGAATCTCTTCATAAGTCAATTCCTCATTAACCTCAATGGTCTCAACCGGAACAATGAGTGTCGGATCTCCAACTACTTTCTTCAACATAGACACATGAAACACCGAGTGCACTAATGACATCTCAGGTGGTAGCTCAAGCTTGTATGCCACCTCACCGATCCTCTGAATGATTCTGTACGGTCCGACATACCTCAGAATCAATTTCCCTTTCTTACCAAACCACATCACACCCTTCATGGGGGAAACTTTCAAGCCCAATCATCTTCTTTGAACTCTAAATCCCTACAACGAACATTCGAATAGGATTTCTAACGACTCTGAGTAGTCTTCAACTGTTCCTTAATGATTTTAACTTTTTCCATGGCCTGGTGCATGAGGTCTGGCCCTATCAACTCTACTTTACTAATTTCGAATCACCCAATGGGAGATCTACATCTCCTACCATATAAAGCCTCGAACGATGCCATTTGAATGCTAGCATGATAGCTATTGTTTAGGCAAATTCTATGAGTGGTAAATGATCATCCCAGCTATCTTTGAAGTCTAGAATACAAGCGTGCAACATATCCTCGAGCATCTGAATAGTCCGCTCTGCCTGCCCATCAGTCTGCGGGTGAAAGGTTGTACTAAGATTCACCTGAGTACCCAAACCTTGCTGAAATTTCTTCTAAAACTTAGTAGTGAATTGTGGTCCCCGATCAGAAATGATGGAGATTGTGGTGCCATGTAACCTGACTATTTTTTTGATATACAACAGAGCATATTGTTCCGCTGTATCGGTAGCCTTAACCGGCAAGAAGTGTGCAAATTTTGTGAGCCGATCCACAATCACCCAAATTGAGTCAAATTTGCATGGAGTGCATGGTAATCCTACCACAAAATCCATATTAATCATTTCCCACTTTCACATTGGAATTTCTATGTTATGTGCCAACCCACCAGGCGTTTGGTGTTCGGCCTTCACTTGCTGACAATTTGGACACTTCGCCACAAACTCCGCTACATTCCTCTTCATATCATTCCACCGGTAGACTTCCTTAAGAGAATGATACATTTTCGTAGAACCTAGGTGCACGGAATACCTTGAAGTGTGAGCTTCAGTCATAATTCGAGTGTGAGCTTCAGTCATAATTCTTTCACGGAGACCATCCACGTTTGGAACACATAGTCGCCCTTGGTACCTTAGTGTACCATCATCCATGCCAAGAGAAAATTCCAGGGTCTTATGTTTATGAATCCCCTCTTTCAATTGCACCAACAATGGATCATTGTATTGCTTCTCTTTGAGTTCCACAGCAAGCGATGATTCAACCCTATTTTGCATAATTACCCCTCCTTCACTAGAGTCCGCAAGACGAACTCCCAAACTAGCCAATCGGTGAACTTTCTTGGCCAGTGGCCTTTGATATGCCTCCAAGTGAGCCAAACTACCCATGGATTTCCGGCTAAGAGCATCTGCCACAACATTGGCCTTTCCCGGATGATATAGAATATCAATGTCGTAGTCCTTAAGTAACTCAAGCCATCTTCTCTGCCTCAGATTCAATTCCTTCTGCTTGAAAATATATTGAAGGCTCGTATGGTCCGTGAATATATCCTCATGGACCCCATATAAATAATGAAGCCAAATTTTCAATGCAAATACCACTGCCGCAAGTTCTAAATCATGTGTTGGATAGTTCTTTTTATGATTATTTAGTTGCCTAGAAGCACAAGCTATCACCTTCCTATGTTGCACTAATACACACCCAAGCCCGATTCTTGAAGCATCACAATATACCACAAATCCATCTATACCATCTGGTAGAGTCAACACCGGTGTTGTAATCAATCTTGCTTTCAACTCCCGGATACTCTTTTCACAAGCATCTGACCATTGGAACTTAATTTCCTTCTGAGTCAATTTAGTCAACGGAGAGGCAAGGGTAGAAAACCCCTCCACAAATATTCTGTAATATCTAACTAAGCCTAAGAAACTGCGGATCTCTGGTGGAGTTGTAGGCCTCGGCCAATTCTTCACAGCTGAAATTTTCTGAGGATCAACCTTCATTCCCTCACTAGAGACTACATGACCCAAGAATATGACCGATTCAAGCCAAAATTCACACTTTGTAAACTTTGCATATAACTGGTGCTGATGTAGATTTGCAGAACTACCCTGAGATGATCGACATGGTCTTCTCGACTTCGTGAATATACACGAATATCGTAAATAAACACTATCACAAAAAATTCGAGGAATGGCTTAAAAACTCGATTCATAAGATCCATGAAGGCTGCTGGGGCATTTGTTAGCCCAAAAGACATTACAAAAAATTCAAAGTGCCCATATCGGGTTCCAAAGCTATTTTCGGAACATCTTGCTCCCTGATCTTCAATTGGTGATATCCAGATCTTAAATTGATCTTGGAGAAGTACCTAGCACCCTGTAATTGGTCAAACAAGTCATCTATCCTTGGCAGTGGGTACTTATTCTTAATCGTGACCTTGTTAAGCTACCTATAGTCAATACATATTCTCAGTGACCCATCTTTCTTTCTTATGAAAAGGATCGGTGCTCCCCAAGGTGACACACTCGACCGGATAAAACCCTTTTCTAACAAATCTCTCAACTGTTCCTTTAGCTCCTTCAATTCTGCCGGTGCCATTCTGTAAGGTGGAATAGATATAAGATGTGTGTCTGATATCACATCAATCCCAAAATCAATCTCCATGTCTGGTGGGATCCAGGGAGTTCATCCGGAAAGACTCCCGAAAATTCATTCATAACAAGCACGGACTCAAGTGTAGGTGCCTCAGCATCGGTGTCCGTAACCCGGACCAAATGGTAAATACATCCCTTGTTGATCATCTTTGTGGCCTTAAGGTAGGAAATAAACCTACCCTTTGGCACCACATCATTACCCTTCCACTCAATAACTGCCTCATTTGAAAATTCGAACCTAACAGTCCTAGTTCGACAATCAAGCTTGGAAAAATACGAATAAAGCCAGTCCATCCCCATTATCACATCAAAATCAACCATTCTCAATTCAATAAGATCTGCTACGGTGTCCCAACGACGCAATGTGACCACACAATTCCTATAAACTTGCATGGCCAAAATAGACTCACCAACCGGAGTAGATATAGAGAACGACTCATGAAGCTATTCTGGTTTTATCCCAATTCCATAGCAACATAAGGGGTGACATATGACAAAGTGGAATCGGGATCAATAAGAGCATATACATCATGGGATTGGACATACAATATACCTGTGACAACATTTGGAGAAGCCTCTGATTCCCGACGTCTCCGCATAGCATAAAATCTGCTGGGTCCTCCCAAATTCTGTGCACCACCCCTAGCTGCACCACACCCTGTGGGTGCTGGGTGCCTCGAGTTGGAGGTGTTGTGGATATAGTAGCTGTAGAATTAGCTGGTTGTGCTGCACCTCTGCCCATAATGCAGCGGGACGAGCGGCAATCTCTCTGAATGTGACCCCTCACACCACACCCATATCATACTGGTAGGTCCATGAAGCAGGACTCAAAGTGCATCCTCCCACACTTAGGGCACGGAAGCCTCCGCTGCTGAAACCTTCTATCGGGCCAACTCTGTTGGTGGGGTCCCCTGTTGCCCTGACTGGGTCCAGATGACTGTGCACCCATCGAGGACTGGGCAAATGATTGGTATGGTCCTGATGACCCTCCCCTGAATGCCGACCTACCACCACCACTACCGGAAGAACCACCAAAGTTGCCCGCGGACCGGGCCTTGCTGCTACTCTGATGCTCCATTATATTCTTCAATTTGCGGGTCTCTGTGGCTTGAGCAAATGCCACCATCTTACCATAGTTCATATCGGAATTCAAGACAGCTGTAGAGGCCTCACTGATAACCAAGGGGCTAAAGCCCTGTACAAACCGGTGCACTCTAGCCTCTATAGTGGGCAATGTGTGAATAGCATACTTGGACAGACACGCAAACTCCATATGATACTCACACACATTCATACTACCCTGCTTCAGTCTTTCAAACTCAGCAGCACGGGCTGCCTTAGTTTCAACAGGAAAGAAATGATCTATAAAGGTATCGGTGAACTCACCCCACCTTGCCGGAGGGCTTCCCTCCTGACGCGATTCCTCCCACAACTCAAACCAAGAATAGGCCACCCCTTTCAGGCGGTAAGAGTCCAACTCCACTCCCTCTGTCTCTGTAGCATGCATAACCCGAAGAGTCTTGTGCATCTCATCAATGAAGTCATAGGGTTCCTCATCGGGATAAATACCCGTAAACACTGGAGGATCTAACTGAAGAAACTTGTTCACCCTGGAATTAGAAAATTCCCCTAGATGATTGGAAGAAGTAGGCCCAACACTCGATATCTGGGCCTGAGAAGCCACTATCTGTGTCAACATTTGTATGGCTCCCCTAAGATCAACATCAGACACACCATAAACGGAAGCTGGAGCTGGAAGTGGATCTAGATTATCAGTTGAAAGAACCATTGCACCTTCTGTAGGTGTAGGGACAAGTGCGGTCTGATCAGTTCTGGTAGAATCAAGCAGTGTGGTAACTAGGGGAAGATCCTCACCCCTTGGGTACTCACCCGCATCAATTAATATAGGATCAACTGCCACTCCTGGGGTGACATTGGCTATTTGGCCAGTTCTTGCCTTCTTCTTAGGTGCCATGTACTGAAAAGTAGAGCAACTTAGGAGTTAAAGAAGGTACAATCTTACAACTAGCTTTATCGCATGATCAAGAACATGAAAGAAGGGTATTATTCCTAAATTCCCATGTAGCATCCTAATTATAGATGTGGTCGACAACACACCGATAATAAGGACTCTACTAGACACGGCTTCGAGACATCCTAGGAAACTTTAAAACCTTAGGCTCTAATACCAAGTTTGTTATGCCCCAAAACTGAGGAGCGCGACTAGCGCTCAACTGAGTGAACTCGACCGAGCAAGCCTATTAGATTTCCTTCTATCCAAACTCATCCATGAATGAAGATAATACATATTTTTCATTAATTAGACAAAACTGTGATCATGTATACAATACCAATTCATTACCGATAGTTTTCATCATTTTTAAAGTCTCAATTTCACACACACTTTTCATAATCTGAAGTGGAAATAGTAATTCAAACACAACATGATGAGTTTGACTTCTCCAGCACCAATATACAACCCACACTTTGCCTACAGATCCTCTAACATATACAAAAGAGTATTATGATAATGCCGGCAACAAGGCCCCGACTATACCTCAAACAGAATACACAAAGTACAAAAGATTCATGACCTCGGGATGAAGTGGGGCTCATCAAGTCAGCTGGGAAGAAGGTGTACTGCTATCACTGATCAATATCTCCTGTTGTGGAACCACCTTCATCCATTTAAAGATGTAGTGCCCCCGGCAAAAGGGACGTTAGTACTGTCGAATAGTACTAGTATGATAATCAAACACCAATTAAAGAATTCGAAAATACAATATAAATATGATGAACCAGGGCGACAATAGAATATCATAGTTAACCGTTTAAACCAAAGCAAGCTTATCAAGAGCCGTCATTAACATTTATAGAATTCAAGATGAGATCCTATGTAACCATTTCCACACAAAGCGGCCCCACCGCCTCACCCCAATGTATGCGGGTGGAGGTGTAATCACAATTCCAAAACTCTACTTAAGCGGCCCTGCTGCCTCTCCCCAATGTATGCGGGTGGAGGTGTAGACACAATACCCATTTTCACACAAAGAGGCCCCGTCGCCTCACCCCAATATATATGTGGGTGAAAATGCATAAACGATTCCAATACCTACACAAAGCGGCTATGCCGCCTCACCCCAATATATATATGTGGGTGGTGAGTTAAGAACAATACCAAAACTATGCACAAAGTGGTCGTACTGCCTCACCCCAATGTATGCGGGTGGAGGTGTAATCCCACAATACCATAATCTCTACACAAAGTGGTCATTCTGCCTCACCCCAAAATATGCGGGTAGGGGTGTATCACAATCATAATCTCTCCACAACTTTGCATAATAATTTCCATATAAATCACGACTTGAAATTATAACATATAGATACATAATCCATAGTTTGGAACACCTACTCAATTTATTTTGCAATATGATAAGAGCATTTGAAACACGAATTGAACATATATCTTTATCACAAAACTTATCGGAATACTCGATTTGTAATCAACATCTTGGAACTTACAAGTATAATGGGGATTCCAATTCTTAAAGAAGAGTTTAGCCAACATACCTCAATCAAGCTTCCTTAAACTCTAAAATGTTCTGAAATTCTTAGCAACTTCAATCTATTGTAGAAATATAATAAATTAAACCAAAATTAGGAAGATGCTCATGGTTTTAGCTCATTTGAGCATTTTATCAAACACTAGGTGTGCGTTAAGGTTTCAAGGTTCTTTTATGGAGGATTCCATCATCCCACAACCCAATCTTTACCATGCTTAGTTCAACAATCTTCCTACACCCCTGGATATCACATGCATGTAAAACAAATAACTTTCATGCCCAAAAATTATCTTGCTAATTACCCATTTTTAGATAATTTCGGAATTAGGGGTTAGAGTGTAGAATCTTACCTCTAGGATGAAGACCTAGTGAGTTTCCCTTCTTAATCTTTCAAAATTTGAGCAAGAATTGAAGAACAATTATTGAGGAACACCTTCTCACTCTAGGGCACTCTCTCTCACTCTAAAATATCAGATTTTAACTCAAAAATAGCCCAAAGCGTGTATTTAATGAAGTAGGGTCGGGTTTTAAAAACCCAAAAATGGAGCTCCGGAACAAGGTCTGCGATCGCATAATCGATATGGACAGCATATCGTTCGCATAATTGTTGTCCAGAACTGGCAAAACAAATATGTTTGTGTTTGCGGTCACTATGCGGCCCGCAGACCTGTTCTGCGATCGCATAATGAACTGCAGAACAGTTATGTGGTCGCATAGTCGACCGCAAAATTGCATCCAAACTGACCCTCTCCTGCCTCACTTCTGTGGCAATTATGCGGCCAGCAGAGTAATTCTGCGGCCGCATAGTGGACCGCAGAAACGCATTACACTGCAAAAATTTTTCCTTTACTTTCCAGTGCATTGTTCAAGCCAAAAGGTCCGAGCCTAGTCCGGCACCATGAAATATTATTTTATTATTTTGCAAAATTTTACAGGGCCTTACAATGACTAAGGAGTTGCTAAGGAGTTGATTCTTTGAATCAGGTACGTGCCATCTTGTCTTAAATCATTGGGACTTAGTAACTGAAATTACTGCTATACTCTGACTCTATAATCCTGTTAGCATCACTCCTACTAGTTGTTATCAACGTCAAGGATCACGGGGGAATCCTAGAGAAATTAGAGTCTAATTACGTTTAAAAGTCTAGCAGTCAAAAGTAACCGTTATTAGAATCCTATTAGTACTCAAATTCAGGTACCCTCCTTCTTCTAGTCAAATTAGGGCTACCCTTTTTAAAAGCCCTCTTGTGATACATCTCTCAGACCTCACTGTTCCTATCAAACCCTACGCAAGAACCAAAGAAAAATTCCCTCATTCTCTCATCGCCATGACTAAGTCAAGCCAAACTCCCTCTAAGGAAAAATCTTCATCTAAGACTGAAGCAAAACTCAAAATCATGAAGCCCAAGTCTAAGAAAAATGCAAAATCAACCAGTGAATCTACACCTGTTGCATCTCTACCCATACCCTCCACTGTACCTACACCATCGTCCCCTGCTACTGTTGCACCTGCAATTTCCACCTTTACTGGACCTTCATCACCAAAACAACTGCCCATGCACATGTACCTGTTCCCAAAATCACCTCCAAACCTACTAAGATCAAGGCTACGTCAAGGAAATCAGTTAAGAGTGACAAGGCAGTGATCCGTGCTACTGCTAAGGGGGAAACAGTAGTTAAGGAAGCTGTGGCTTAGGGGAAATCTAGATCTGTTATGACTGGTCAGGTAAAATTACCTCAATCTAAGCTTTATGTTCTACTTTCTGCTATTGAGGCTGCCCCTTGAAAATTGTACCACCCATGAGTGACAAACCACGTGTAGAGAATGCTACTGTAGAAATTGAAGTTGTAGCTCAGGAGAAAATTATGGACACCACGAATGTTATACATGTGGTTGAGGGGGAATGTGTGAGAAAGAACCAGTGAATAAAGAGGCTTCTGATGGTATTTCTTATAGCTAGACTGAGGATGAGGATGAGGATGATGAAGAAGTTGATGGATAGGGAGAAGAAGTAGCCACTCATGAGGAGCATCAGGCTCAGAAAGTGGCTCATAGTACTGATGATAAGAAGAGTGACAATTGGGGGGAGGGGGAATCAAGTGAGAAAAAAGAGAGTGAGGTAGAAGAATAATTAGGTGAACAAGTGGGAGACTCTGGAGAAGAAGAAAAGGAAAGTGAGGGAGAAGGTAACTATGAGAGTGAGGGTGATGAAGATGAAAAAGAAAATAAAAGTGAGAGGACTGAACCTGAGAGTGAGGAAGAAAATACTAGAGGGGAATATGAAAGCTCTATGGCTATTGGGAACACAACCATGGACCATTTAGAAGAAGTTCATGGAGAGGAAAGGGCTGAAGAACCTAGGCCTTCATGAACTCCTTTTGTTGGAGATGAGTAGGTCAGCAGTGATGAGGATAATTTGCCTTTGTCTTAGGTAAGAAAAAAGGGCAGGAAGGCCCCTATGAGATCTACAAAATCAGTTCTTCCAGCAAGGAAAGAAGTGGCTCCTCCTGTTAGGACTCCTCTCACCAGGAGCAAAATAAAGGTTGTTGATGAACATGTGACCAAGGAATCCAGAGGTGCCAAGAAAGCAAACTCCTGCTGCTGAACATGTAGTTGAGTTGGATGAAGAGGATGAGTCTGTTCCTTCTCTATAGGCCAAGAAACCAGCAGTAAAAAGGACTGTTGTTAAACTCATCAGGGAAACTGCCACATCTAAGAAGGCCAGCAAAGGAAGAAAGTAAAGGGCTATACCTGTTGTGGTTGATAGGATGACTGAATTAATGAATAGAAAAGTGTTGAATGGAAAAATACTTGCAAATACATATGAGAAGGGTATGGCCCAGTTGGTTGAAAGGCTTGAACTGCAGGGATGGAGACATATATTTGTTAAGCCATTTCTCACTGTGTGTGTGCCTATTGTAATTGAGCTTTATGCAAACATCTAATTTGATGCTGAAGAGCTTGGGTTTCCATTGAACATTCCTTTCCTAGGATTTGACAATTATCTGAAGAAGAAGTGGCCGACTATAGACAATGATGTAGACACAAACATTATAGTTACCAGGAAATTTTCTCAAAAGTTTAAGTTGGAAGCTCTCCAGAAGGTGTACAAGACTGACATGACTCCTTTTCACAAACTATTGTTCCACTGTGTGAATTCCTTCATACTACAGAGATCTGAGAGGAGGCATGAAGCTACCTTTCTTGATAATGACGTCCATAACACACCTCTATAGGAGATATGATACGACTGTATGCAATAATAATTACCCAACTATGAGTCGGGGTCGAATCCACTAGGAGTTATGGGGGTGTTAGGAGTATATATTTGAAGAAAGCAAATGGGTTATCTAAGATTGCACTTCCACAATAAGGTTTTGTTTTCTATTTCTACTGTTACTCTAATGAATGCAAGCTAAAGAAAATAGATTATAGATAAATATTTTTGAGGTTTTTCCCATTGGATTAAAGGCCTAGGGCTGTGACCATAACCTAGGTGTTTGTCTAATGGGATAAAGATGTTTATACTTATTTTGTTGATTGGGGTGTATTATAGATCTCAACTCCACGTTACCCACTCAATACCTCTCGGTTAGAGAGTAATTTTGTCTAATTTGGCTTTCTCAAGCCCAAATGGGCATCAACCAAAATAGTTGATAAGAGCTCAAGTCGGGTTCTTACTATCTCTAGTTTGAACCCTTTAATTAGGTTAATCAATCTCTCAATTAACCCAATTTCTTGTTAGCTAAGTTATCCTAGACTAGGGCCTCATTTGTTTGCAATTAATGGAGGTCTTAATCTTAATCATTCAGATCTCAGACATTAAGTGCGTTTGTTTTTAAAGTATGAATCTTAATTATTCAGATCTTAATCATTAAGTGTGTTTGTTGTTTTTACTTCACAACCACTTAATGGGTTTGAATAGGTCTATATGATTAAGATCTATAACAGAGACTTAATTTCATTAAGATGCTATCACATATTCATTATTAACTGCCGCCACCGGCTACTATTATCAACTACCACCATGCCGCCAGCACCACCATACTCAACCACCACCACCACCACACCATCATCCTCAATCATAGCCGCCACCATTATCGACCATCACCACTCACTATCCCCACCACTATGATCACCATCATTCTCACCCACAATCAACACCTATCCACCTCAACTACCACAACTAACTACCCCATCACCATCAACAACCACAGCCGGCATCGCCCATCATTATAATCTACCACCACCCGCCCACCACCTTCATCAATCACAATTACTACCACCACCCGTCATTATTAACTATCACCACCCACCATCACCATCCTCAATCATAATCTCCACCACTACCAATCACTACTAGCTACTAGCATGAACCACCATTATCAACCAAAACTACCACCAACCACCGCCTCTAGTCGGCATTCACCCGTTAGCCATCACCACCAACAACTATCATATTTTTAAAAACTATATATTTTGTTGATAGAATATTAGATTAATTAGTAGTTCATTTGAATTTTATGTTTATTAATTTTTAAATAAAGATAAATTTTATACATTCACATGTTAAAAATCAAACAGTCTTAATTTTAGTATTCAGATCTTAATACACATCTTAATAAATTCAGATGTGTATTCAGATTCAGATGTCTTAATCTTAATACACATCTTGATATTCTGATGTGCATTCAGATTCTGACGTCTTAATCTTAAAAAAAAAAACAAATGAGGCCTAGGTCCCTCTTTATCAAATAGAGACTAAGTCAAATAGGCATGAATCAATATTTGTAACCATTAATTCTAAAATTGAAGCACGAACTAAGGTAAATAATCAACACTCAATCATAAACAAGCATAAAATTAATCACCCATAAGGTTTACACACTAGGGTTGGGTCACAACCCTAGTAAAAATATAGCTACTCGTAATGGGTTTTGAAGAAAATAAAGATGAAAAACTAATTAAACTCACGATGGAAGACTAAAATGATGAAATCTAATGTTAAAATACTCAAATAAGCTAAAACTTCCTAAAATAGCAAAGAGAAACAGCTACATCAACTTTGTATGTTCAAACTTGACCTAATTTTGTAAAACTCGTCTATTTATACAGGGCTAAAAATTATGAACAAAAATGCCCCTCGAGAGGTTCTACGGCAGCACAATTCCATGTGCGGTCCGCAGATTTCTTCAGTTGGCAGAAAGGTGAGTTTTGCGGCCGCACATTTTTGGAATGTGACAGCGAGTCAATCTTCTGCTGCTGCACATTTTTAGACTGCGGCCGTGAGGCAATCTTCTGCGGCCGCACAATTCTTGTGCGGTCCACACTTCACTAAGTCTCCTGGACCTTGTCTGTTTTCATACTCTCTGATCTTTGACTCTTTATCCGAGTTCTGTAGCCGCACAATTCATGTGCGGTCCACACATTGCTGAAAGTTCTGTTAGATTTTTCTTCTTGGTTTGCAGCCACAGATGGAATTCTGCGGTCTGCAATTTCTTCTACGGTGGCATAATTCCTTCTGCGGACCGCATATTTGTGCTTCTGCGCCCTTTATTGCCTTGTGCTTTGGAACACTCCTTTTTAGTCGGATTTTATCTCGGGAGACCAAACTTCCAGCATTTCTGTAATTTGCACAATTTCATTAGTTTAAAGAACACAATTCAATACTTTCGGACTAAAATAAAAGCTAAATGGTGCTAATAAGTAGTCAAAATGCCCACTTATCAGCTCCCCTAAACTTAAGTCTTTGCTTGTCCTCAAGCAAATAAATTAGTTCCACCTCCAAATGTTAAGGGTCATTTTAGCGAGTCAAAGGTGAGCCATCCACACATCAGTTGGGACCAACAATTACCCACACTACTCATGTATTATCAACAAGGCGACAAGTTAAACATTCATGCATATATAGTTCTAATGTGACATTTGAGCTTCAAGAGTTGAATTTACTCATCAAGGACTCTTGCTCTATCATGTAGGTTATGGTGGACTCCAAACTCTTCCTCCTTTACTTTCCATTTTCCTAGCTCACTTAAGAAATTTAGCACTCAATCCAAAGATTTATGAAAGGTTCACTCATCTCCCTCAAGAGAATGTCACAAGTACGACTTCAAGTAGCATAGACTTGCCCCTCATGTAGATCGCCATTAATGTAAGCTCACTCGATTTGAAATCAAGTAGGACTTATTTCTAGATGTAATGAAGGCTTTTGGGTTAGGGTAGGATATCGTATGGGTAAGTGGTTACACCTTTACTTAAGCACTCCATCTTTCATTTCTCGGCTCACACTTTGTTAATTCTTAGAAACTCTTTCTTTTCATAGGGGACTAGAGAGACTTAGCATCACTCTTTCTTGATCATTTCATTCTTTTTATCCCTTTTTGATTTCTCCATGTTTGGGATCATTACCTCTTTTTGAATCCCTTCAACCCTTGCACTTATTCACCTTTTGCATCTTTTTTTGTTCTTTTCTTTTCTTGCCTTTTCTTCTCATAGAGATTATTTCTTTTCTCTTTTTATGCCTTGATACCTTTTTCAAGTTTCTCATCTCTCCCCCAAACTTACGTTTTAAGCCATTTATTTCACAAGAGTGTTAGTGAAAGCTCAGGTGCTAAGAGGGTCACAACCAAACGGGTAAAAGCTTGTAACATGGTTATCAAAGGAGAAAGGATAGAGACTCAAAGGGGTTGACTAGGGATAATGACATTGGTTGGCAATAGAAAACTCAAACAGTCCAAGGAGATCCTACAATCACTTCTCAAACAAAGCAAAACATAGGATTTTGCCTTGAAACACATTCGGGGAAAGTTCAAGACCCTTCGCACGAATACTTGGACTAGCAACAATTCATCTCACCCCTCATGCAATCAGATTGTAAAAATAAAAGGACAGAGTTGAGGGCCCACAATGACCACATTCAAGTTTAAAGATCACTATGGTCCAATTAAACCACTTGATGATTGCCAAAGTCAACACAAGAGTCACTAACTAGAGCTATATCTTTCAAAAACCTTGTTTCTAACCATAAGCACATAGTTAAGTGTGTTGTTGCCAATTGAAGCATGGTTGACTCTTTGAGCATGACTCAATTAGGTCTTTTTATTCATTACTACTACTATTGTTACCTAGACACAAAAAATTGACTCATTCCCTTAAGAAGGTTGTCACGTTATCCATCGTTGGGACGAGTCACCCCGTTCACATAACAACTACCTTTTGAAAGAACCGGACATTAAGAAAACCAAAGACTTATTATCTACTAACACATAAAAAGAAGCTACTAAATCAAACAAAGAAGCTACTAAATCAAATAAAGAACTAATAAAGAAACAAAATTAAAGAAGCTAATAAGCACAAACTACTGAAGATAGAATGAATATACATAATGAGAGAAAGAGAGAGAATATATATACATAATAAGAAAAGAGAGAATAATATCAAGTTATTACAGACTAAATGTCTCAAAATATATCAAATATAATAAACAAACTCCAACCCCCCGAATAAAGATAAGCATTGTCCCCAATGCTTTAGAAAATAAGAGTAAAAGAGGGGAAAGAGTGAAGAAAACTCCCTATGACTCCTTGTACATATCTGTGTCCCCAGCAATGTCATCGCCCTCAGGCTCAACCAACTGAATCTCATCATCCTCAACTCTGGGTGTGGCTGGGTTGGCAAATATCTGACGCACTACCTCAAGTGTCGGCAGCAATGTCTGGCTCTTCAGACTGGCCAGTTGGTGCCATCGGTGCAGATGGTGTTGTAGGATCTGGGACATAATGGTCTGGGTCAAACAACATGTCAAATGGGAGATCTCCGGCTGTAGCAAGCCTAGTCACTTATCTCCGGAGCGTGTCCACTGACTTCTTGCTGGCCTGGGACTTTCTCATCTTCTTTACTTCTTTTCCCAGCTCTTCGATCACTAAACCAATGTTGTACCAAGGTAGCCATAATAGTATTCTGGTTCTCTAGGAGCTTCTTCAATGTATCTTCAATTGTCAGGAGAAACTGAGGTGTCTAAATCGAAGACTGCACTGCAACAATACTAGATAAGTCAGACAGCTTTGCAGTGGCTCACTACATCCAGTTGTTGAGGCTCGCCAATGTTTAGGAGACTCGCAGTGCAGAAAGTGGGATAGTAGGCATAGGCACTAGCTTGAAAGCCGATGTGGGAGTTGTGGAAGGAACTGCAGTAGGGGTTGTGGATGATGGTGGAGGCATAGTTGCGACATTGGAGGAAGGTTCAACCGAAGTGGATGGAACATTAACTGCCTCAGCAGCTACCTTAGTTGGCTCATCAGACTGGCCCGCGGTGGTAGGAGCCTGAACTTTGTTCTACAGATTTTTCACATCCATCAGTGAATACCAAGTAAAAGTCTTCTCCGGCTTCACCTTTGTGTCATAATCCCTCGGCTCTACCCTTGCATCAGTGAGATATTCTATAATATTGTTGGGATACATGTAGGATAAGTCATCTTGCCGAGCAATCACTGAGATGTTGGCCGACATCACAGCACCCACATTGATAGGGTAACCCGGCCATAATAGAAGCAACTAGAACTGCCCGAGGAATCGGAAGGTAAGCTTCATTCTAGCTCGGGTCCAGTCTATTGCAAACAAAGGTTTGCCACCCCTTCCCCTCGAAACTCAGAGTGCTCCGGTGGTTAGGAACCCCAGAGGCAATCCATGATGGTGGTGGCCCTGGTGCTGCTAGAATCTCCCCAAACTAAGGTCAGGCTGCGTCTCCCAATTCATACTTCTCCAAATATTCCCTTGGCTCAACATCTTCGAAGCGCAAGTACGTGTTGAGTGTATGCCGATCAAATCTCACTTTTAGGTTATGTACTTTAGTCACTTTTTTCCCTTTTTTGATGTGAGCCACATTGGCATAGAATTCACGGACCAGGTACTATTTGGCGTCCACTACACTTTGAGTGAACCACATTCACCCCTTGCGTTCCCTGAACTATCTCAACACCGCTGGGTTGTACCTCTCCAAATCTTTCAATTGAAACTATCGCTCAAGAGTTAGCGACCTCACTGGCCACCATGTACAAAAGCTGGTGAAGGCAGCCAAGCTAACAAATTGGTCCTCCCAAACCTCTTTCTTCTTCGGCCTTTTAAGGCCGGCAGCTATAGCATCTCCCCCTCTGCCGTCATCGAGGATATCTTGAACTGGTGCATCCTGTGCCTCATGGACTGGTGTAGCCGATGGCTCAGAAGCCTGACTAGCACTCTCCGAATCCTCGGAAGTGCTATGAGATGAGGACGACTCATCCCTGACTTGGTATCTCACTTGCGGCCTTGACTGCACAGCCGGCTGCTCCTGAATAGAGACTGAGTTACCCTCTGATGCTTCCCTAGACGGAACATATGAGCTCGTCTCGGAGAGATCTGCACCTCTCCCTCTGGCGGCTGTAGCTTTCTTTGTAATTGTCTTTTGTTGGCCAAGGGGTAAGGCACTCTTGCCTCGACCCCGAGAAGGTTCACCTCTCCCTTTAGATGTGTCGTTGCGTCCTCTAGATCGAACCATTGCTTGTATCAAGCAAAAGCAATTGTTAGTTGCAATTCAATGTTCAGACATACACAAGAGATATGCAGGTAAGCTATAAACCAGAAGACATAGTGAGGGTACACAGTCAAAGCATGCTTGCGGGAAACCAGATTTGTGGTCCGCATAATTTTCTTGAGGCCGTAGATGATGACTTGCGGACCGCACAATTTTGTTTTACGACCGCAAAAGTCGAGTACGGTCCGCACAATTCCACTTGCGGCCGCACCTCTGAGACCCAACAAATGCCAACTCTCTGATGACAGAGGATTGGCAGATGTGTGGCCGCAACACGATTTCTGTGGTCCGCATAATTAAACTTGCGGCCACACATTAGAGTCTCAAAGTAGGGACTCTCTGATGACAGTAAAACTGCATTTCTGCAACCGCAATGGGAATTCTACGGTCCGCACATTTCATCTTGCGGCCACAGATTCCTTCTTCACTAATGCTGCCCTAAAATTACTTTTTGCGGACCGCACAAATTCAGGTGCGGCCGCAGAATTCAAAAATTACGAACAGTTCAGTTTCATTCTAGGTTTTTCAATTCCGTGCATAATTTGACATAGCAACATCATAGAAGCATACAAATATATTAACTCAGTCACCATAGAGCATGTATTATTTAACCCATTACAGATTTACCCCAACATGGATACACAATTGAATTCTAATGACAAATGGCCTAAAAATAACTAAAAATCTACAAATTAAAAGAAAACGATTAATAAGAAATTGAAGCATCCCAGATGAATGAGTGTACTGAGTGACTGATCAAGGATGTTGTGTGTGTGGACAAATGAAATCACCAAGAAATATCAAGAGGGAACTATTTCTATGCTCAGAGAGTGAAAAACGTAACAAATGCCCATGTTCCTCTATTTATACTAGTTGGTTGGCTAAGGGAAAGAGGAGCGAGTACGGCCGCACAATTTTGTGTGCGGCCCGAACTCTATTACCTGGTGACCTTAACTCAGCATCTCATCTGCGGTCCGCACAATTTTGTGAGCAGCCACAGATTTCATATTGCGGTCGCAGATTTTCTTTTGCGGTCGCACATCGACCTTTTCTCTGGCATACTAAACTTTAGAGATTTGAAATTTTCAACCTTTCATTTATGCAGTCCGCAAGATAATTGTGCGGCCACATTGCACTTTTGCTGTAGTAACCACAAATGTTTGGTCCGCACAAATCAACTGTGGTCCATAATTCTTGAAACACTTAGCTTGATTTCTGTCCACAATTCCTGTAAGTCACACTCAGTCCTGTAGCACACTTCAAATCAAGTTAGCACAAAAATAACACCTAACTACAAAGAAAAAAAAGGAAAATAAAAATGGGTTTCCTCCCAAGAAGCGCCTGATTTAACGTTGCGGCACGACGCAGAATACCATCAATTGAAATGAATGACTGCCACAACGTGGCTATCTCCAACCTTTCCCAAATAGTGCTTCACCCGGTGACTATTGACTCGGAATACTTCATTGCTTTTGTTCTTCAAGTCTAATACACCAAAAGGTGTCACACCCACAATTTTAAAAGGACCACTCTATTTAGACTTTAGCTTCCTAGGAAACATCCTCAACCTTGAGTTAAACAACAATACAAGATCACCCACCTTGAACTCTTTGTTCCAAATGTATTTGTCATGAAGATATTTCATCTTTTCTTTGTACAAGGATGAACTTGTATAAGCATGGTACCGGAACTCATCCAATTCATTGAAATGTGCAACCCTCAAGTTAGCGGCTATATCCCAATCAAGATTCAACTTCTTTAGAGCCAACATGGCCTTGTTCTCTAGTTCTACCGGAAGATGACAAGCTTTTCCAAACACCAACCAGTATGGCGACATTCCGATAGGTGTTTTGTAAGCCGTCCGATAAGCCCATAATGCATCATCAAGCTTATTGGACCAATCCGTCCGATTAGCATTCACCGTTTTGGACAAGATACTCTTTATCTCCCGGTTAGAAACTTCCACTAGCTTGTGGGTGATAAGGAGTCGTGACTTTGTGAGTAACACCATACTTGCTAAGCAAGGTGTCGAAAGCCTTGTTGCAAAAATGTGACCCCCCCATCGCTTATAATAGCACGTGGAGTACCAAACTGTGTGAAAATATTCTTCTTCAAGAAAGCCACCATACTTCTCGTCTCATTATTGGATAAAGCAACGGCCTCAACCCATTTGGACACATAATCAACCGCGACCAAGATGTAGGTGTTTTCACAAGAACTCACAAAAGGTCCCATGAATCCAATACCCCACACATAGAAAATATCAATCTCCAAGATGGTTGTGAGAGGCATTTCATTCTTTTTTGAGATTCCACAGGCCTGTTGACATTCATCACATCTTTTCACTAGCTCACTTGCATCTTTATAAAAAGTGGGTCAATAGAACCCGCAACTAAGTACTTTGGCCGCCGTTCTTGCTCCACCATGATGACCACCATATGACGAAGAATGACAAGCCCCAAGAATTTCACCTTGCTCTTCTTTCGGTACACATCTTCTAATCACCCCATCCATACAAATCCGGAAACGGTATGGTTCATCCCAATAATAATCTTGACAATCCCGTTTGAGCTTCATCTTTTGGTTTAAAGAGAACTCATACGGAATGATTCCACACACAATAAAATTTTCTAGATCCGTGAACCATGGCACATCTTTTATTGAAATAGCCAAGAGTTGCTCATAGGGGAATGAGTCTTGATTTCAAGGCCATCATGCGGCCTCCCCTCCTCCTCCAAACGAGACAAGTGGTCCGCCACTTAGTTTTCACTCCCCTTTCTATCTTGGATGTCAATATCAAACTCTTGCAACAAAAGCGCCCATATTATCAACCGAGCTTTGGAGTCCTTCTTGCTCATAAGATAAAGAAGCGCCGCATGATTCGTATGGACAATGATGTTTGCACCCATCAAGTACGGGCGTAACTTCTCAATTGCAAACACAATGGCAAGGAGCTCTTTCTCCGTAACGGTGTAGTTGACTTGGGCACTATTCATTGTATTACTAGCATAGTAGACCGAATGAAACTTTTGTTGCATTTCCCCAAAACAGCCCCAACCACTACGTCACTTGCATCACACATGAGTTCAAAAGAGACTTCCAATTTGGAGCGGTGATGATGGGAGTAGTTGTCAACTTAAACTTCAACAATTCAAAATATCTCATGCAATTATCATTGAAGTTGAACTTAGCATCCTTCTCAAGAAGCTTGCACAACGGGTTCACCATCTTAGAGAAATCTTTGATGAAACGCCGGTAAAACCCCACGTGGTCTAAGAAACTCCGCACACCCTTCACCGAAGTTGGAGGTGGAAGTTTAGAAATCACCTTAATCTTTGCCTTGTCAACTTTAATTCCATTCTTTGAGATTTTGTGGCCAAGGACAATGCCTTCCTCGACCATGAAATGGCATTTCTCCCAATTAAGCACCAAATTTGTTTCTTAACATCTAGCCAACACTTTATCCAGATTTGCAAGACAGTCATCAAAAGAATCTCCAACCAACGAGAAGTCATTCATGAAAACTTCAGGGTAGTCCTCCACTATGTCCGTGAAGATAGCCATCATACACCTTTGAAAAGTCGCCAGTGCATTGCACAAACCGAATGGCATCCGCCTGAAGACGAAAGTACTATAGGGACATGTAAAGTTTGTTTTCTCTTGATCTTCCGAAGCAATAATAATTTGGTTGTATCCTGAATACCCATCAAGAAAGTAATAGAAAGCACGGCCTGCCAATATATCAAGCATTTGATCTAAGAAAATAAGTGGAAAGTGATCCTTCCTTGTGACTTTGTTGAGCTTGCGATAGTCCATACACACCCTCCATCCGGTCACCGTTCTTGTAGGAATCAACTCATTCTTGTCATTGGTGACCACCGTCATGCCCCCCTTCATTGGGACACATTGAACTGGAGAAGTCCATGAACTATCGGAGATGGGGTAGACAACTCCGGCATCCAACCACTTGATAATCTCCTTCTTGACAACTTCTTACATAGACTCATTGAGTCTCCTTTGATGTTCAATATATGGTTTGGCGCCATCCTCCAACATGATCTTATGCATGCCAAAGGCGGGGCTTATCCCCCGAATATCTGCCAATGTCCACCCAATAACCTTCTTCCTCTTGTGTATCACCGCCAATGTGGAATTTACCTGCACGTTAGTCAAACAAGAGGAAAGAATAACCGATAAAGTACGACAAGGGCCAATAAATTCATACCGAAGATGTGGAGGCAATGGATTCAACTCCAAGGTGGAAGGCTCTTCAATCAAAGGCTTTGTATGAGGAGTTGTCCTATTTTCAAGATTCAAGGACAATTTCTGGGGTGCATAGTTGTACGACCCCATTCCTTGCAAAGAGTTCACACATTCCATGAAGCCATCCATCTCATCATCATCGAAGTTGAGCAAGACGGCCTCCAACATATCACCAATATTAATTGTAGCACTTGTGTCATCAACAACAACATCGGTCACCAAGTCCACAAAAGAGCACACCGTATTGCTATTTGGTTGCCGCATGGACTTACACACATGGAAAACCACTTTTTCATCACCAACTCGGAATGTAAGTTCTCCGGCTTCAACATCACAAAGAGCCTTCCCCGTAGCAAGGAAAGGTTTTCCAAGAATAGTCGGTACCTCATAATCAATTTCACAATCTAGAAAGATAAAATTCGTCGGAAGAATGAATTTATCAACACGAACCAAGACATATTCAATCACTCACAAGGGTCTTTTCATAGTACGATCGGCCATTTGCAATCTCATAGAGGTGGGTCTTGGTTTCCCAATCCCTAAATTCTTGAAAACTGAATAAGGCATCAAATTTATACTTGCCCCAAGATCAGAAAGAGCTTTAGCAAACTCAAAACTTCCAATTGTACAAGGAATCATGAAAGCGCCAGGATCCTCCAACTTAGGAGCCATTTAATGCACAATTGCACTCACCCGATGAGTGATTTTGATCATTTCAAAATTCATTGACCGCTTCTTTGTCACGAGATCTTTCATGAAATTTGCATAACCAGGCATTTTCTCCAAAGCTTCAACTAATGGCACATTGATTGAGAGACTCTTTATCATTTGAATAAACTTCTTGAATTGGTTTTCACCATTTTTCTTGGCAAGTCTTTGAGGGTATGGAGGTGAAGGCTTAGGAAATGGTGCATTAGCCTTTTGCACTACCGGCTCCGGTATATCAATAATATGATCCCTAGACGGGTTTACTTCCTCTTGAGTCTCTTCCACACTATTATCAATATCAATCCGGACTTCATCATTAGGTTGCACCTCATTGCTCGGGGATCTCTTCTTCTTACACCACTTGCTCATCATCCACAAGTTGCCTTTGACTTGAGGTGGGTGAATTCCCACCTCTTCCACTTCTTGTAATAACGGCCATGGCATGCCTCGTATCATTTCCACCCTTTGGGTTTACTATTGTGTCACTTGGTAGTGGCCCCTTAGGATGAGAATTTAGAGCTTGAGAGAATTGCCCCATTTGAACTTCTAAGTTGCGGATTGATGTGTTGTGTGAGGCAAGTTGGGCATCTAAATCGGCATTATTTTTCATAATTTACTTGAACATACTTTCAATACACTCCATCTCGTTGTTTGAAGAACTTGAACCATGGGAAGGATAAGGAGGTGGGCTGTTCGGTTGTTGATACATTGGGGGCCTTTGAAAGCTCGACCCCATGTTGCCTTGATTGTTGTTCCATCCTCCTTGATTGTTACCCCCCAATTTCCTTGATTATTTCCACTTCAATTTCCTTGATTGTTGTTGTTATGCCAATTCCCTTGATTGTTGCCACCACTCCAATTTCCTTGGTTGTTAGAATTCCAATTGCCTTGATTGTTTTGAGGTCGCCATTATTGTTGGTTTGGGCCTTGGAATTTGTTTCTTTGCCCTTGAAAGTTGTTCACATATTGCACCTCCCCTTCTTGTTTATTATAAGAATCATCTTTATAAAAACTACTATCTTCTTGCATATAATTCTCCACTCGATTTTGTACTTGTGGACCTTTAGTACTCCTCTTGTTCACTATCATGTTCATTCCCTCCATGGCATTGACTTGCTTGGAATTTTGCACTTGATTTAGTTGGGCCTTTGCTAGTTGCGCCATGGTGGTTGTCAACTCGACAATGGCTTGCCCATGGTCTTGCAATTCTTTGTGAAGGTGAATCACGTTTGGGTCACCTTGTGGAATATTGACCCGGGATTGCCAAGCCGATGATGTTTCTGCCATCTCATCCAAAATCTCACACGCCTCTGTATAAGGCGTAGTCATGGAATTCCCACCAGCAAGTTAATTCACTACATATTGGTTGGTTGTGTTAATCCCACAATAGAAAGTTTGTTGAATCATATTCTCCGTCATATCGTTGTTGGGACATTCCTTAACCATTATTTTATAGTGTTACCATATCTCGTGTAGTGGTTCATTTGGCTTTTGCTTGAAAGATAAAATCTCATCTCGAAGTGTATCCATGTTCCCCGGAGAGAAGAACTTAGAAATAAATTTTTCCGCCAACTCATCCCAAGTCTGAATGGAATGGTTTGACAATCGTTCCAACCAATCTAAATATTTCCCCCATAGAGAGAAGGAAAAAAGCCTTAGCCTCAATGCATCCTCTGAGATATTTGTTTGTTTGCTCCCCCAACAAGTATCCACAAACCCCTTCAAATGTTTGTATGCATTTTGAGTTGGAACACCGGTGAAGAAACCCTATTTCTCAAGCAAAGTGAGCATCGCATTGATGATTTGAAAGTTGCCCGCCCTAATACAGGGAAGAACTATTGCACTTGCATATCCTTCATTGGGTAATATCTGGTATGGAGCCGCTCGTGGTGGAGGTGGGGGTGGAGCGAGGACATTGTCATAAGGCACTCGGCCTCTTCTATTGGCTCGAGGTTCAAGAGGAACCTCATCAACTCGCTCATCCTCGACGTCCACATCCCCCAAAGGTAAATTTCCGAGATCATTGTTCGCCATGGTTGTACCTACGATTTCTCAAACAAGTTAGTAACACGGAAGGAAAAGAAGATATTCAAAAAACACACCCAAATATATAGCTAACACTGGTTTAACTCCCCGGCAACGACGCCAAAAATTGATGACGTCCACAACACACCTCTATAGGAGATATGATACGGTCGTATGCAATAATAATTACCCAACTATGAGTCGGGGTCGAATCTACTGGGACTTATGAGAGGTGTTAGGAGTATATTTTTGAAGTAAGCAAATGGGTTATCTAAGATTGCACTTTCACAACAAGGTTTTATTTTCTATTTCTACTGTTACTCTAATGAATGCAAGATAAAGAAAATAGATTATAGATATATATTTTTGAGGTTTTTCCAATTGGATTAAAGGCCTAGGGTTGTGACCATAACCTAGGTGTTTGCCTAATGGGACAAATATGTTTATACTTGTTTTGTTTATTGGGGTGTATTATAGCTCTCAACTCCACGTTACCCACTCAATACCTCTCGGTCAGAGAGTGACTTTGCCCAATTTGGATTTCTCAAGCCCAAATGGGCATCAACCAAAACAGTTGATAAGAGCTTAAGTCGGGTTCTTACTATCTCTAGTTTGAACCCTTTAATTAGGTTAATCAATCTCTCAATTAGCTCAATTTCTTGTTAGTTAAGTTATCCTAGATTAGGTCCCTCTTTCTCAAGTAGAGACTAAGTCAAATATGCATGAATCAATGTTTTCAACCATTAATTCTAAAATTGAAGCATGAACTAAGCTAAATAATCAACACTCAATCATAAACAAACATAAAATTAATCACCCATAAGGTTTACACACTAGGGTTGGGTCACAACCCTAGTAAAAATCTAGCTACTCATAATAAGTTTTGAAGAAAATAAAGATGAAAAGCTAATTAAACTCATAATGGAAGACTAAAATGATGAAATCTAATGTTAAAATACTCAAATATGCTAAAACTTCCTAAAATAGCAAAGAGAAACGGCTACAACAACTTTGTATGTTCAAACTTGACCTAATTTTGTGAAACTCGTCTATTTATACAGGGCCAAAAATCGTAGACAAAAATGCCCCTCGGGAAGTTCAGCAGCCGCACAATTCCATGTGCAGTCCGCAGATTTCTTCAGTTGGCAGGAAGGTGAGTTCTGCAGTCACACATTTCTAGACTGCGACTGTGAGGCAATCTTTTACGGCCGCATATTTCTGGACTGTGGCCGTGAGGCAATCTTCTGCGGCAGCACAATTCTTGTGCGGTCCGCACATCACAAAGGCTCCTTGACCTGGTCTGTTTGCATACTCTCTAATCTTTGACTCTTAAGCCTTGTTCTACGGCCGTACAATTCATGTGCGGTCCGCACATTGCTAAAAGTTCTGTTTGATTTTTCTTCTTGGTTTGCGGCCGCAGATAGAATTCCACGGTCCGTAATTTCTTTTGCGAACCGCACATTTGTGCTTCTGCGCCCTTTATTGCCTTGTGCTTAGGAACACTCTTTTTTGAGTCGGATTTCATCTTGGGAGACCAAACTTCCAGCATTCTTGCAATTTGCACAATTTCATTAGTTTCGGTAATACAATTCAATACTTTCAGATTAAAACAAAAACTAAAGGTGCTAATAAGCAGTCAAAATCCCCACTTATCACTTGACATGGCTGTGATGGAACTGCTGGATATAGGTAGAGCCATAAACCTTCCCAGCCCGATGATTCAGCAAATGGCAAGGGTTGCTGACACCTCCAAGCCTAAGCGTGTTATACCTTATGGCTTCATGCTAATAGAGCTATTTGACAAGCTCAACATTGTCTTGCTTGAGCTGAAGTCTGGGAATCATAATGATGTGATGGATGTTGTTACCCTCAAGCAGTGTGGCTATGAGGAGATAAAGGCTAGAGGGCCAACAGGTTCTGCTGTCTTACCTAGTAGTAGCAGGGCAGTTGAGCTCTCTAAAAGGTTGGTGTTGGCTCTTGAGGAGAATGCTAAGCTTAAAGAAGACAATGGTGAGCTGAGGAAGGAAACCATGCAACTTAGGGAGGAGCTCAAAAAAGACAAAGAAACTCATGTCCAACAGATTTCCACCTTTGTGAAAGCCTTGACCCCCTGTCTCCAATTTGTTTTGTTAACCCAGTGGTGCATTGTTTTTCTTATTCTAGTTCTGAGTAGGTTACATGTTGTTTAAGTTATTTTATTCTAATTATAAGTGTCAAGGGGCTGGGATGGACCAGTCAGGGGCAGAGGAAAAGGGAACCAGCCGATTTTATTACCGGGCCGGTTCGGGGCTTCCTAGGTGCCAAATTTAACCGGAATGGTTTCGGGCCTAACAGGCCAGGCCAGGCCAGGCTTATTTAATTTTTTTCTATTTCGTATAACAATCATAATTTATATTAATATAAAGTAAAAATATAAAACATTAAAAACTAACGTATAAAAAGAATGTTTGAATAAATTTCAAAGGCTTTAAAAGCCTTATATTTGAAAAATTCATTACGAATTTAAGATAATACAATGAACATGAAAAAAGTATAACTTATAGTATAAATCTTATACTGGACACTGGAGTGTTAATAACTTGATATATAAGGATCAAACTTCAAAGGCTTTCATAGTTTCATTTCAAATTTTCATTACATAATAATACTTCAAATTAAATTAACAAACTAAAACATTAAGCTTAAATAAGTATAATAATTTTAAAATAACACAAATTATCTCAAATCAACTTAAATACGAATTTCTAGAGGACGCTCAAGACAACTCTTCATATGCCTCCTTAAACAGCCTGTGCCCTCCCACTTTCGACGAAAATTTAAGACTCGACCACAGTTCTTGCACTTTACTTTGTGAACTTCTTCATTTTCTTCTACCACTTCAAAGTGTTCCCAAACATATGAGCGCACTCTAGAAGCACGGGGCATGATTTAACTTGAATTGAGAATTGGTTTGAGAATTGAGAGATGAGTGAAGAAATGAAGAAGAAGGGGGGGGGGGGGGTCTATTTATAGTTTTTCAAAAGGCTAAATTAGTAAATAATAAAAGTGTTATTTTTGATAAACAATGCCCAAAAAAGGCTACTCTTGCAAATTAGTCGTAGGGCAACGGTCAAAGTGGCAGCTGACTATTGCAAAATGGTCAACTTTATTAAATTAAAAAAACAATAATAAAAAAATAGTCATTGAACCGGGCCGGTCCGGTTAACCGGTTCCCATATGACTTGACCATAACGGGTCGTACCGGTCCGGTTAACCGGTACCAAAAATCTACCCGGCATAGTCTGGTCCCCGTCCCAACCCAGCCCTGCCCCCTTACTACCGGGTCGGTCCGGTCTGGGCCAGTCCAGAACCGGGCCAGCCCGACCCGTTTGAAAGCTATAGTTCTAATGGTTTTATTCAAGGCTCTGGGCTTAATTTGGCACTCCTTAATTGTAAGGCCCCGTTAAAAATTTTCTAATGATTTAAGATGTGTGTAACAAGTTGTATACATTAAATGGAAAAGATGTTATTATGTAAACATGGTTTCATACTTATATGATGGTTTGGAAGTCAATTCGGGTCTATATCATAGCAAGGTATTAATTGAGGGTGAGTGGAGAAGCAAGAAATGGAAAAGAAAATAACTGGGAGCGTGCTAGGGACAATGTAGCACGCTGATTGTGGCACGCCAACCCTCTAGGCAACTTTGAAAACCAGTGAAGTATAGGCATTTGGCGATGGCACTGGCACGCTACCCTCACCTGAAGCTTTTCTTTTAAGTACTCACTTTGGGGGGTTCATTTCCCCCATTTCACTTGGAGGGATTTTGGAGTTCTTCTACACTCTCTCAAGACCACCATCCCCTCTCTTCTTCAAGGTAAGAAATACCCATTATCTTGGTGTGAAATTCCATCATTTATACACTAGTATTGATGAAATCTACACATAAAATACCTAGATTTTCAAGAGATTTCTTCAAGAACTCAAAGGATGGTTTTGCAAGATTTCTTCCAAAAGGTAATTCTATACCCTTATACTTACATGCATGGATTTATTATGTGAATATGAGTATGAATTAAGTATTGGAACTCATGTGATGGTGTTTGGAATCCATAATTTTCCCAATTTAAATACATAACCATTGTAGAGATTGAAAGGTGATTATTCGATGGAATTTTATTGGTTGGGTGTGGATGGATGATCATGCATGTGATGTTGGAAGTTATAAAATGTTTATGAATGATGGTGGGAAAAATTGTTGGTAAATGGTGGTATTTGGAAAACAAATCTATGGTTAAGAGTTGTAGATATTTATGCCTATAGGTGTTTGATAAAGTGTTTAGATGACATAAATTATGGAAATTGCTACTAATATTGGCCTCATTGGATGTTGTTATTGTAGATTGAAGTTGCTTAGTATAGTGGATAATTGTAATATCACAAAAGGGCTGAATCAAGGTATGAAGGCTAAACTCGTTTTCTTTTTGGTATTGTAATTCTCGTGTTTTTACAAACTCCATCGTGTGAAATTCGGACATGTAACACTATTGATGTAGAGTATTCAAACTATTAAAACTGATTCCCGATTAGCGTAGCGTGTTAGAACCCTCGTGTGTTGATGATTCTCTATTTTTTACTTAATTATGTTATACCCCCTTGTGAAGAAGATCTTGTATGAAATTAGGGTGAATAAACAATTATTTCTCTTATAATGAAACTTTATGATCTTACACTTGCTAAGGCCAAAGGTGCCAAACTGTTGATTTGAAGGGAACTCTTTTGTACATATTATTACATTTTGGGAACTCGAGTTATGGCATTGCGGTTACATCTCCACCCGCATACATTGGGGTAAGGCGGCGGGGCCTCTTTGTGTAGAGTTATGGTATTGTAAATACACCTCCACCAGCATACATTGGTGTGAGGCGGCAAGGCCGATTTGTGTAAAGTTGTGGTATTGTGAATACACTTCCACCCACATAAATTAGGGTGAGGCGGCAGGGCCACTTTGTGTAGAGTTTCTGGAATTATGATTGCTCCTCCACCCGCATACATTGGAGTAAAGCGTCAAGGTCGCTCCATGTAAAGGTAGTTGTAGAGGATTCTCGACTTGAAAGTTATAAGTGTTATTCGAAGTTCTTAATAAATATGTTTTGACTTGTATGGATATCTAAGCCTTATGATTGTTACCATGGTTCATCATATTCATGTTGTATTTACAAGTCCTTGAATAGATGTTTTGGTTTTCATACTAGTACTATTCGATAGGTACTAACGTCCCTTTTGCCGGGGGCTCTGCATCTTTAATGGATGCAAGTGGTTCCACAGTGGGATGCATTGACCAGTGATAGCGGTACACCCTTTTCCCAGCTAACTTGGTGAGCCCCACTTCATTCCGGGGTGTGCATCTTTTGTTCCATGTATATTATGTTTTGAGGTATAGTCGGAGTCTTGTTGCTGACACTATCATTGTACTCTTTTATATCTATTTGAGGCTCCATAGATATAGTATGGGTTGTATATTGGTATTGGAAAAGTCAGGATAGTAATGTTGTTTGTATGTTACCTCTCCTACTTCGAACTATGAAAAAGTGTGTATTTTGAAACTTTATAAATGGAGTAACTAATGGTGATGGAGATAGTGTTATTCATGAACCTTCGTGGTATTAATTAATGAAGTTTATATTCTCTTTATTTATGGGTGACTTGGGTAGAAGGAAATCCAACAGGCTCGCTTGTCCAGGTTATCTCGGTTGAGCGCCGGTCGCGCTCCCCGAGTTCGGGGCGTGACAAACTTGGTATCAGAGCCTAAGATTTTAAAGTGTCATTGGATGTCTTGGAGCCGTGTCTAGTAGAGTCTTTCTTATCAGTGTGTTGTCAACCACATCTATAATTATGAGTCTACTTGAGCATTTAGAAATAATACCCTTCTTTCATGTTCTCGATCGTGCGATAAAGCTAATTGTAAGATTGTTCCTCCTTTAACTCGTGCTTTGCTCTAACTTTCAGTACATGGCACCTAAGAAGAAGGCAAGAACTGGCCAAGGAGCCAATGTCACCCCAGGAGTGGCAGTTGATTCTATATTTGATAATGCAGGTGAGTACCCGAGAGGGTGAAAATATTCCTTAATTACTACACTGCCTGATTCTACTACAACTGATTAGATCGCACCTGTCCCTACACCTAATGAGGGTACAACGGTCCCTCCAATTGATATTCCAGTTTCACCTCCAGCCCCAGCTTTCGATTCCGGTGTTTCTGATGGGGATCTTAAGGGAGCTATACAGATGTTAGCTCAGATAGTGGCCTCCCGGGCCCAGAGATCAAATATTGCACCCACTCCTTCCAGTCAGCCAGGGGATTCTACTAGTTCCAGGGTGAACAGGATTCTCCAGTTGGATTCTCTAGTGTTCACTGGTACCGATCCTGAGGAGGACCCCCAAAACTTCATCGATGAGATGCACAAGACACTCCGAGTTATGCGCGCTACTGAGATAGAGGGAGTGAAGTTGGTCTCCTACCTCCTGAAAGAGGTGGCCTATTCTTGGTTTGAAATGTGGGAGGAGTCCCGTGAGGAGGGGAATCCTCCGGCGAGATGGAGTGAGTTCACTGATGCCTTTATGGATCACTTCTTGCCTGCCAAGACTAAGGTGGCCCATGTTGCTGAGTTTGAAAGATTGAAGCAGGGTAGTATGAATATATGGGAGTACCATATGGAGTTCGCGCGCTTGTCCAAGTATGCTATTCACATGTTACCCACTATGGAGGCTAGAGTACGTTGGTTTGTGCAGGGCCTTAACCCCTTGGTTATTAATGAGGTCGCTACAACTGCCTTGAATTCTGATATGAACTATGGTAAGATGGTGGCATTTGATCAAGCTATATAGAACTGTAAACTGAAAAATAGAATAGAGCGTGAGGGTAGTAGCAATGCCCGATCCGCGAGCAATTTTGGTGGTTCTTCCGGTAGTGGTGGTAGTAGGTCGGCATTCAGGGGAGGGTCATTAGGGCCATCTCAATCATTCGCTTAGTCATTGATGAGTGCATAGTCATTCGGGCCCAATCAGGGAAATAGGGGACCCCACCAGCAAGGTCGGCCTAGAGGAAGATTCCTGCAGCAGTGGAGGCTCCCATGCCCTAAGTGTGGGATGATGCACTTTGGGGCCTGCTTCATGTACCTACCTATATGCTACGGGTGCAGCGTGAGGGTAAAATTCAGAGGGATTGTCGCTCGTCCCGCCGGATCATGGGCAGAGGTGCAGTGCAGCCAGCTAGTTCTACAGCTACTACATCCACATCACCTCCAGCTCGAGGCACCCCATCACCCGCAGGGCGTGGTGCAACTAGGGGTGGTGCACATAGTTCGGGAGGACCCAATAGATTTTATGCTATGCGGAGGCGTCGGGATTCAGAGGCTTCTCCAGATGTTGTCATAAGTATATTGACTATCCAATCTCATGATGTGTATGCTCTTATTGATCCCGGTTCCACTTTTTCATATGTCACTCCTTATATTGCTATGGAATTTGGTATAGAACAGGAACAACTTCATGAGTCGTTCACTGTATCTACTTCGGTTGGTGAGTCTATTTTGGACGCGCGGGTTTATAGGGATTGTGTTGTCATGTTGCGTGGTCGGGACACCATGAGTGATCTCATTGAATTGGGGATGATCGATTTTGATGTGATAATGGGGATGGACTGGATTTACTCATGTTTTGCCAAGCTTGATTGTCGAACCAGGACCGTTATGTTCGAATTTCCAAATGAGCTAGTTATTGAGTGGAAGGGGGATGATGTGGTGCTGAAGGGTAGGTTTATTTATTACCTTAAGTCCAGGAAGATAATCAACAAGGGCTCTATTTACCATTTGGTTCGGGTTACAGACACCGATGTTGAGGCACCTACACTTGAGTCTGTGTCGGTTGTGAATGAACTTCCGGAGGTCTTTCCGGATGAGCTCCCTGGGATCCCACAAGACAAGGAGATTGATTTTGGGATTGATGTGATGCCAGGCATGCAACCTATATCTATTCCACCCTACAGGATGGTACCCGCGGAATTGAAAGAACTAAAGGAACAATTGAAGGATTTATTAGAGAAGGGTTTCATCCGACCGAGTGTGTCCCCTTGGGGCGCACCGGTCCTGTTTGTAAGGAAGAAATATGGGTAACTAAGAATGTGTATCAACTATCGGCAACTCAACAAGGTCATAATCAAGAATAAGTATCCACTACCAAGGATAGATGATTTGTTTGACCAATTGCAAGGTGCTAAGTACTTCTCCAAAATCGATTTACGATCCGGATATCATCAATTGAAGATCAGGGAGTAGGATATTCCGAAAAAAGTTTTTAGAACCCGATATGGGCACTTTGAATTTTTGGTAATGTGTTTTGGGCTAACAAATGCTCCGGCAGCTTTCAAGGATCTTATGAATTGAGTCTTCAAGCCTTTTCTCGACTCCTTTGTGATAGTGTTCATTGACGATATTCTTGTATATTCACAAAGTTGAGAGGACCATGCTGATCATCTCAAGGTAGTTCTACAAACCCTATATCAGCATAAGTTATATGCAAAATTTTCAAAGTGTGAATTTTGGCTCGAATCTGTCACATTCTTGGTTCATTTCGTCTCTAGTGAAGGGATTAAGGTTGATCCTCAGAAGATTGCAGCCGTGAAGAATTGGCCTAGACCTATAACTCCAACAGAGATTCGTAGTTTCTTGGGCTTAGTTGGATATTACACGAAATATCTGGAGGGGTTTTCTACTCTTGCCTCTCTGTTGACTAAATTGACGCAGAAGGATGTTAAGTTCCAATGGTTAGATGCTTGTGAAAGGAGCTTCCAAGAGTTGAAATCAAGATTAACTACGGCACCGGTGTTGACCCTACCAGAGGGTACATATGGATTTGTAGTATATTGTGATGCTTCGAGAATCGGACTTGGGTGTGTATTGATGCAACATGGCAAGGTGATAGCTTATGCTTCTAGGCAACTCAAAAATCATGAGAAGAACTATCCCACGTATGACTTAGAACTTGCGACGGTGGTATTTGCATTAAAATTTTGGCGTCATTATTTATATGGGGTCCATATAGAAATATTCACGGACCATAAGAGCCTTCAATATATTTTCAAGCAAAAGGAATTGAATCTGAGGCAGAGAATATGGCTTGAGTTACACAAGGACTACGACATTGATATTCTATATCATTCGGGGAAGGCTAATGTTGTGGTGGATGCTCTTAGCCGTAAATCTATGGGTAGTTTAGCACACATGTAGGCATGCCAAAGGCCGTTGGCCAAGAAGGTTCATCGGTTGGCTAGTTTGGGAGTTCGTCTTGCGAATTTGAGTGAAGGGGGAGTGATTGTGCGAAATAGGGTTGAATCATCACTTGTTGTGGACGTCAAGGAGAAGTAATATAACGATCCATTGTTGGCACAATTGAAAGAGGGGATTCATAAACATAAGACCATGGCCTTTTCTCTTGGCATGGGTGATGGTACACTAAGGTACCAATGGCGTCTATGTGTTCCAAAAGTATATGGTCTCTGGGAGAGAATCATGACCGAGGCTCACACTTCTAGGTATTCTGTGCACCCGGGCTCTACAAAAATGTATCATGATCTTAAGGAAGTTTATTGGTGGAATGATATGAAGAGGAATGTAGCGGACTTTGTGGCGAGATGTCCAAATTGTCAGCAAGTGAAGGCTGAACACCAAAGGCCCGGTGGGTTGGCACAGAACATAGAAATTCCAATGTGGAAGTGGGAAATGATTAATATGGACTTGTGGTAGGACTACCTCGCACTCCTCGTAAGTTTGAATCGATTTGGGTGATTATGGATCGACTACGAAATCAGCACACTTTTTGCCGGTTAAGGCTACAGACACAGCGGAATAGTATGCTCAGTTGTATGTCAAAGAAATAGCCAGATTGCATGGCACTCCAGTTTCTATCATTTCTGATCGGGGGCACATTTTATAGCTAATTTTTGCAAGAAATTTTAGAAAGGTTTGGGTACTCAAGTGAATCTTAGTACAACCTTTTATCCACAGATCGATGGGCAGGCAGAGCGGACTATTCAGACGCTTGAGGATATGTTGCGCGCTTGTGTTCTTGACTTCAAAGGTAGCTGGGATGATCATTTGCCACTCATAAAATTTTCCTACAACAATAGTTATCATGCTAGCATTCAGATGACATTGTTTGAGGCTTTATATAGTAGGAGATGTAGATCTCCCATTGGGTGGTTCGAGATTGGGGAGGCAGAGTTGATAGGATCGGACCCCGTGCATCAGGCTATGGAGAAGGTTAAGATCATTAGGGAGCGGTTGAAAACTGCTCAGAGTCATCAGAAGTCCTATTCGGATGTTTGTCATAGGGATTTGGAGTTCAAAGAAGATGATTGGGTATTCTTGAAGGTTTCCCCCATGAAGAGTGTAATGCGATTTGGTAAGAAAGGAAAATTGAGTCCGAGGTATGTCGGACCGTACAGAATCATTCAGAGGATTGGTGAGGTGGCGTACAATCTTGAGTTACCACCTGAGATATCATTAGTGCACCCGATATTTTATGTGTCTATGTCGAAAAAAGTAGTTGGAGACCCGGCACTCATTATTCCGGTTGAGACTATTGAGGTTAATGGGGAATTAACTTATGAAGAGATTCCAGTTTCTATTTTTGATCGGCAAGTTCGAAAGTTGAAAAATAAAGAAATTGCCTCCGTGAAAATATTATGGCGAAACCAGCAGGTTGAAGAGGCCACCTGGGAGGCCGAGGAAGAAATGAAGAAGAAGTACCCTTATTTGTTTGAATAGCCATGTAATCGTTCTATGAAATTGTTCCCTATGAATTACGTATCATTTGTACAGCTTATGCTAAGGGTGTTCCTTTTCTGGTAATATATTGCTTATGAGGCCACAGTTAGTGTTGTTTTTATGTTATATTGCGTCATCGGATTATGTATATGTTGTTAGGATTGGTTTCTGAGGCTCTCTAACAGATGGATAAGCCCAAATACAGGGAAAACTCTGTCAAAACTTTTGGGAATTTGGGGAGTTATCCAAATTTTGGAGCTTTTGGTGTGTGGATGAAGATTTAAGTCACATCGGGTGTCTATGGTGGACTCTAACCCTCATTCGACGACGAATGATCCTAAGCGGGGGAGAATGTAAGGCCCCGTTAAAAATTTTCTAATGATTTAAGATTTTAAAGTGCGTCAGCGGTATTTGGAAATAATATATTCGAGTATTAAAGGAGACCTATGGGATAGAACCACGCCATTTTGAGATGAAAATAAATGTTTAAGGTGTGTTGGAACATATTAAGGAGTTTTGTGAATGGGAAGAATTTGTGTGTAACAAGTTGGATATATTAAATGGAAAGGATGTTATTATGTAAACATGGTTTCATACTTATATGATGATTTGGAAGTCAATTCGGGTCTATATCATAGCAAGGTATCAATTGAGGGTGAGTGGAGAAGCAAGAAATGGAAAAGAAAATAACTGGGAGCGTGCTAGGGACAGTGCAACGCGCCGATTGTGGCACACCAGCCCTCTCAGCAACTTTGAAAACCAGTGAAGTATAGGCATTTGGCGCTGGCACTGACACGCTACCCCCACTTGAAGCTTTTCTTTTAAGTACTCACTTTGGGGGGTTCATTTCCCCTATTTTACTTGGACGGATTTTGGAGTTTTTCTCTACTCTCTCAAGACCAAAAACCCATCTCTTCTTCAAGGTAAGAAATTCCCATTATCTTGGTGTGAAATTCCATCATTTCTACACTAGTATTGATGAAATCTACACATAAAATACCTATATTTTCAAGAGATTTCTTCAAGAACTCAAAGGAGGGTTTTGGAATATTTCTTCCAAAAGGTAATCCTACACCCTTAGACTTACATGCATGGATTTATTATGGAAATATGAGTATGAATTAAGTATTGGAACTCATGTGATGGTGATTGGAAGCCATAATGTTCCCAATTTAAATACATAACCATTGTAGAGATTGAAATGTGATTATTTGATGGAATTTTGTTGGTTCGGTGTGGATGAATGGTCATGCATGTGATGTTAGAAGTTATAAAATGATTAAGAATTATGGTGGGATAAATTGTTGGTAAATGGTAGTATTTGGAAGAATAAATCTATGGTTAAGAGTTGTAGAGATTTATACCTACTAGGTGTTTGATAAAGTGCCTAGATGACCTAAATTATGGAAATTGCTACTAATATTGGTCCCATTGGATGTTGTTATTGTAGATTGAAGTTGCTTAGTATAGTGGATCATTTGTAATATCACTAAAGGGCTGAATCAAGGTATGAAGGCTAAACTCTTTTTCTTTTTGGTATTGGAATTCCCGTGTTCTTACAAACTCCATCGTGTGAAATTCGGACATGTAACGCTATTGATGTGGAGTATTCAAACTAGTAAAATTGATTCCCGTTTGGCATAACGTGTTAGAACCCTCGTGTGTTGATGATTCTCTATTTTTGATTTAATTATGTTATACCCCTTTGGGAAGAAGATCTTGTATGAAATCAGGGTGATTAAAAAATTATTTCTCATATGATGAAACTTTATGATCTTACACTTGCTAAGGCAAAAGGTGCCAAACAATTGATTTGAAGAGAACTCTTTTGTACATATTATTACATTTTGAGAACTCGAGATGTGGCATTGTGGTTACACCTCCACCCGCATATATTGGGGTGAGGCGACAAGGCCGCTTTGTGTAGAGTTGTGGTATTGTGAATACACCTCCACCCACATACATTAGGGTGAGGCGGCAGGGCCGCTTTGTGTAGAGTTTCTGGTATTGTGATTGCACCTCCACCCGCATACATTGAGGTGAGGCGGCAATGCCGCTCTATGTAAAGGTAGTTATAGAGGATTCCCGACTTGAAAGTTATAAGTGTTATTCGAAGTTCTTAATAAATCTGTTTTGACTTGTATGGATATCTAAGCCCTATGATTGTTACCATGGTTAATCATATTCATGTTGTATTTCCAAATCCTTGAATAGATATTTTGATTTTCATACTAGTACTATTTGACATGTACTAACGTCCCTTTTGTCGGGGGTGCTGCATCTTTAAAGGATGCAGGTGGTTCCACAGTGGGAGGCATTGACCAATGATAGCGGTACACCTTTTCCCAGCTGACCTGGTGAGCCCCACTTCATTCTGGGGTTGTGCATCTTTTGTTCCATGTGTATTATGTTTTGAGGTATAGCCGGAGCCTTATTGCCGGCACTATCATTGTACACTTTTATATCTATTAGAGGCTCCGTAGATATAGTGTGGGTTGTATATTAGTATTGGTAAAGTCAGGATAGTAATGTTGTATGTGTGTTACATCTCCTATTTCAAACTATGAAAGAGTGTGTATTTTGAAACTTTATAAATGGACTAACTAATGGTGATGAAAATAGTGTTGTTCATGAACCCTCGTGGTATTAATTAATGAAGTTTATATTCTCTTTATTTATGGGTGAGTTGGATAGAAGGGAATCCAGCAGGCTTGCTCGGCCGGGTTATCTCGGTTGAGCGCCGGTCGCGCTCCCCGAGTTCGGGGCGTGACATTAATGAACTCTTTTTATGTTGTTTTCATGATTCCCACATAGTTTTATCATCAGCATAATTTATTTGTCTTGATATTTCTTGAGCTTGTGTTGTACCCTCAATGGCCATGAATCTTGCATTAACTGTGCTTGGACTGTATAACATCTTTTTATTTTTTTCGATAATGCCAAATGGGGGAAGATATAGTTTGGGGGTGCTTGATGTGCTTGTTGTATACCTAATGTACCTGCCCTGAATTAGGTCATAATGTATTTTGTGTGCTACTGCTATTGTGATGAGATGATTACCTCGTTTATGCACACCGAGTTTTTCATCATCAAAAAAGGGGAATTTATTGAGTATTGAGGTTTTGATGATTAACAAAGTTTGTCCAGAGGAAATACTCTAGGAACCAGGTCCTCAAGGTAGCTGATAGAATGCTCGAAGAACCAGGTCTTCAAGGTCGTTGTTGAAGGTTCTTACAAGGCAGTAAGTTTTTCACAAAGTTATTCGAGCCCGAGTTTGTTGGAAGAAGGCTGCTAACGTGATAAGGGTCGTTGTCCAAGAAGAAATGCTTGCATAAGCGATAGACAATAGTAACAAGAATCGTGGAGTCTTTGGAACGGTAAGAGTCCTATCAAATGAAAAGTTAACTATGCATAGGACTAGGGCTGTGCATAATTTGATAAATACCGAATTACCGTACCGAAATTAAAATTTTTGGTATTTGGTATTCGATATTTTGGTATTCGGTATGGTATTTGGTTTAAGTTTTAAAAAATATTGGTATTTGGTATTTTAAAATGAAATACTGAAATACCGATACTGTATCGAAATATATTTTATATTATACAATACACATATTATTAATTATAACATAAATATAAAAATCTAAAATTTTACTTTTCTTTATTCTCTAAGTTCATCAATTAACTCTAAGCAAGTAACAAGACATTTCTAATGATCAAATTTATTCTTTTATGTACAATTTTCTCTCTCTGGGTTGATATTTGCTAGTTTTGGACAAAACTTTTGTCAACAAATATTTTTAGTTTTGTACTTTTGAGTACTTTAATTTAGAATATTACAGTCTATGACTCTATGCACTAGTTAGTATTCAAACCAAATAAACCGAAGTTACCAAACCGAATAAACCGAAACCGAAAGGAGAAAAACCGAACCATACCGAATTTAATTAGGTACGGTATTTGTATTGCATTTTAAGAAACCGAATACCGAAAATACCGAACCTAAATATCTAAATAGCGTACCGTACCGACCGACGAACACCCCTACATAGGACTCCTAAAAGATCTATGAGCCTAGTAAACTTAAATACTATCTTTTTGGACTGCTGAGACTATCCTTTTGTACATCAACTACGGAACTATATTTTCAACACTCAAGTCGATTACTAGTCTTAATGTTCTTCTTGAGTTAGTTAGTGAATGTGTTTTAGGAAATCTAGTTGTAATCAAATGTCATACATAATCAGTGAGTTGAAGTAATTGTTTGAGTTTGCAAGTTAGAGTAACTTGTAAGTCAAATAGTTGAAGTAGGAGAACTTGTGGGTATAAGTTCACATATCTTGTAATCGATACATTTGGCTCATTTGTCTTAATAAAATTAAAGTTAAAATCCTACATGATAGGTCGTCGTTTTTATACCTTTGAACCGAGTGATTTTTCATGTAAAATTGTTGTGTTTGTTTTACTGTTTATTTCGCTTACACTTAAGAAGTTAGGTCAAGAATCAAAATTCTTTAGTAATTTAGAAAGACTCTCAAATTAAGACCTCGCTAAGCCACTGATTCATGGAGCTGGTGCCTAAATTTTTTAATTAAGGGTCAAAAGCACACATTCATCTCACCAAATCCTTGGATGATTGCATTTATTCATTTACCAACTGTTTGTCGTTATTTGATTCGCAACTTTTCCGTTTGGTATTTCTGTCTAAAACTTTTTTTCGGGGTAATTCTTTGTCTAAACTTTACTGCCCTGCAAAATTGACTATATTCATTAGACAAAAAAACTATGTCATGTCCAATTTATTTATTCCACCTTTTTTCCAAGTATCTTTTTTGTTTTTCTTTTCTCTCATTCTTAATTTTTTTTCCACAGAAAATGTTGGCCCATGAATAGAGAAAAGAGAAGCAAGAAGAGAACTTCACTGCAGAATTGACTATTTTTAATTTAAAAATAAACTATAAAGCATTTGGATAGAGGAGATGAAGTTGCAACAACCTGTAGTCTCTTTTTATTTTATTTTTTAAAAATTCTTTTGCAGTTCCATGTATGCAAAAAATTACCCTCTTAATTTGAAGAAGAGGAACAAGCAGTTCAAGATATCCTCCAAAAATAAGTAATTACAAGGAGATTCAAAAATTTCTAAAGGAAAATAAACTGAATTTTGTGCAATCAGATATTATTCTGGAAAAAAGAACGTATAACATCTGTCTATAGATGTTCTTCAATAATATCAGAAAATTATATTTCTTTTAGAATAAAAAAAAAGAAGGAAAAAAGTATCTTCTAGTCACAAGCTAATGATTGTAATGAAATAATGGAGGAGATGGCATGTGCATAACGATAGAATATAAAGAAAAATGGTCCATACAGTCCCCTTCAGCAACTAACTAAGCAGTTATACTGCAAAAACAAAAGAAGAAAAAAAGCATGATTATAATATAGTATTTAAATATATGAACTTTATTTAAACATAAGTTTTGTAGAAACTTTATTTCTACAAAACATCTTATTCTCTTTTTTTGTATGTTTTTCACTTTTCATGAAATTGATTAATTAGCTTTGCGTTTTTTTAAAATTTTTTTTTAACCACCTTATGTATTTTACCTATAATTATTTTTATTCTAAATTTATTCACAATGCAAATAGATAAATCGCTAAGTTGTAATACAATATCCTCTGTTATCTTTTTTTCCATTTTCTTACCTTGAACATCGGATTTTAGAAAAAGGAAGAGAAGAATGTATATATTTAAAATTGAAAAGTTAATTTAATTTTTAACATAAAGCTGGCGGGAATAATTGATTTCCAACCAAAATTATATGCCTTACTTCTTAAACTTGTTAGAATCACCACTTTTTGAATGGTAAGAGTAATATATAAAATAAAAAAAATGAAGGAGTAAATTAAACGGCTAATTGTTTAAATCCATAAATCAGAAGGCAAGTGGGGTTGTCGCTGAATCATGTAGGCCCCACATAAAAGAGAAACACAAAAACGAGTTAAACTCAGAAAAGAAGCTCACAAACAAACAAACAAAATCAGGAAAAAAGAAATACAGAGAGCGAGTCCCTCTTGAAGTTATTTTTCTGGTATTAATTTATTTGTGTATGTTAACGTGTACACGTTTTTAGAGTTATCTTCTCGCTTTAATTTGTTGACTTCTCCATTTTTATTATTTTTAATTTAATATCCATTTCTTTGTTATAATCATCTATGGCTGCTGGATAAAGAAAGAATCACAACTTTCATGCTATTTCTTGAAGCTTCCAGAGCCTTCTGTTATTTATTTCACATCTTTACCTACCCTTTGTTTCTTCAAAAAACTGTTTATTAGGTATTTAAACCCCATTTAAAATTATTTAATTTGTACATTTATATATCTTTGTATCTCTAACTTTGAGCTAGATCTGCAAAAATTGTTTCAAATAGTGTTTTGTTTTTCTTGTTTTCAGCTCTGCAATTTTGCTAAAATCTCCTTCCAGCTTCTTAAACAAAGGTAAGATCACCTAAGCTTAGATTCTTCCTCAGCAACATGATATGGCTTTTCTCCATTTTTTTTTTGAATCCCCATGTCCATTTTTCTTGTGTTTTTTTTTTTTTTTTTTTTTTTAGGGTTCAAATATTTATGAACTTTTTCTTGTTGATGCTTATTTTTTTGTTTGACAGAAAAAAAAGGCCCTTATATTTGATGCTAGGATCTTGTTAATATTAGACTCAGTCGTTCTTGCTTTTTCCTAAAAAAATCGATTTTCTTGTTGGATTTTCTTTTGTGTATTTTTTTTTCAAGGGGCTAAATGTTTCATGAACTATTTGTTGTTGATTAGACTCAAACTTTTATACTCTCTTGCTACGTTCTTTTATTTGTTTTTTCAATTCTCCATATCCATTTTTCTCTTTTATAGTATTTTTTTTCTTTTTTGGAATGAGGGGCTGAAATTTTTATGAATTTATCTGTTGTTTGTTTGACAGAAAGAAGATTAAAATGGATGGAAGAGGAGCATCAAGATATTGGTGTCATCAGTGTTCAAGGAGGGTGGACCCCACGTTGGAGGTGGAGTTAAAATGTCCCATTTGTCAACAAGGTTTTGTCGAGGAAATGGGATCAGAAACTGCCCTTGAAAATGATTTTGGAGGGTCTGACTCCGATCGGGCCCTATCACTTTGGGCGCCAATCTTGTTAGGCATGATGAGCAATCCTCGTCGTCGCTCTAGGTTTAGGCATCATCTCGAATTTGATAGTGATGATGATGATGATCATACTCGTGAAGGTGGGGAGACAGAACTTGATCCTGAGCTGGCATCTATAATGAATAGGCGGAGGAGGAACTCCACCACTATTCTCCAGCTCTTGCAAAGTATTCGAGCTGGAATGGAGAATGCTGACGGTGAAAATAGTAGGGAGGCAGGTAGGGATGGCGAGGAGCGTGTGATACTTGTAAATCCATTCAATCAAACCATCATTGTGCAGGGTTCTTATGATTCGGATAATAATGACCGACCCATTGGCTCATTGGGTGATTATTTCATTGGTCCTGGTTTAGACATGTTGCTGCAACATTTGGCTGAGAATGATCCGAATAGGTATGGTACTCCACCAGCTCAAAAAGAGGTTGTAGAGGCGTTGCCCGCGGTGAAAATTGATGAGACGATGCAGTGTTCCGTGTGCTTGGAAGACTTTGAGATTGGGACTGAAGCCAAAGAGATGCCTTGTAAGCACAAGTTTCATAGCGGGTGTATCTTACCGTGGTTGGAGCTTCATAGTACCTGTCCAGTCTGTAGGCATCAGTTACCCTCTGATGAATCAAAAGTTGAGAATGTAACTGATAACACAAATGCTGCTCAGAGTAGTGATACAAGGAATGAAAATGGTCGACGTTTTCCAGTGTCGCTTCCATGGCCTTTGAGTGGTTTGTTTTCATCAGGTACCCAATCTAGTAATGGAAATTCATCATCAACGACTACTTCTTCATCAGGAAATGCAAACTCAAATGCTCATATGCATGATGATTAGCGGATCTTCTTTGGCCTTGCTTGTGTACATAGACTGGTACTTGATAAATTTTAGTAATTGCAAACAATGGATCCTGTTCTTGCCTGCCTGTATTATATAGAGGATCATGTTACTTTTGTTAGACTAGATGTCTGCCGAGCTCAAAGACTCTCTTCTGTTTGTATAGCTTTAAATGTGTTTTCGTACACTTTTTGGTTAACTGTTTCCAGAAAGCTCAACCCTCAAATCCTTGAATTATTGTGGATGACAATGGATGATGAAAGGGTTTATGTTCTATATCTTCTGAATCATGGAAATCAAGAGAAAGCTACTTGGTTTTGTTTATGATTTATCAGCCAAACTTTTAAAGCTGTAGCGTTGTGCTATGGTTTATTAAGTCTTGAGGTGCTATTGACTTGTTATACGGTGGATTCCTAAGTTGTAATTGTTTTCTACTTGTTCTTCGGGTCAGGTTGATGACTTACAATTTGTTATTGGTATAGTTATTGATATGTGAGTGAATTGCAAGTTTTTGTTATTGGTAAATTAGTATAGTTATTGATATGAGAGCTGACATTCAATTCTTTTGTGTGGATTAGTCCAAAGTTATTTCCCATCCATAGAGTATAGCTGTTCTAAAATTCAAAATACACTGTTGTATATGTCTAGAGGCAAGTTTGTGTGAATAAAGTGTAGTTCCCTTGTTAAACTTAACTGAAACTGCATCTCAATAAAATTAATATCTTGACTGTTAAAACCAGGAGAGAATGGACATTTTAATGAATTAGCTATGAGGAAATGAGAATGAGCGACGATATCAAGTGTTGTTCCCATGGCCTCTCACACTCAAACTTAGGTTCGCAATTTAGTAATACGACATCTTCTTCCTCAACTTGTCAAGCAATGCAAACTCTAGTGTTCATATGCATGAAGATTAAATTTTATTATGGTGAGTTTTGCTCTATGATGTGTGGATCCTTTGCCCTAACTTATGTACAATTATACATAGATAGTTGCTATAAACAATGGATCCTGTAGCGTAGAGGGCTTTAAGGTTGAGCATGAAACATCTCTTCTTTCCTTATGGTTTATTCACAGCTCTGAAACTTTGCACTTGTTTTTTGATTCATTCTCTCGGCAAAGACATTCTTGAATAAAGTCTGTCTGAACTGAATTAGCGCTTTCGGATCAGGCTATGCCTCTCTATTTGACACATCTCACGTTGTTAGATTAGATGTCTGCCAAGCCGAAAGACGGTTTAGTTTGTATAGCTTTGAATATGGGATCTTCGTACACACTTTGGTTTATCTCTTCCCAAGATCTCAAACTTCTTGTTGACTATTTACAAATTATTGAAGCTAATAGAGTTGACAATTGTGGATTGCCAAATCACCGATTTGGATGAGTCAGAAGGTCTATGTCAAAAGCCTTCTGAATCACAGAAATTCACTGCAAGCTACTTGGTTTTGTTTCTAACTAGCAATATGCCATGGTTCATTAACTTTAAAATAATTTTGCATGTGAACTTCCTGAGTTGTAGTTGCGGTGCAATTTTGTGAGGTCTTGTTGATTATCTTCCAATATCTGAAGTCTAATTGCTATGAATGCCTGATTTATTCCCCGGGCTTCAATTAATATCAGTATGAATTTGGATCTTAATTGTTCACTAGTATTAGCATCCGCGCGGATCCGCGGACACTAATCATGCCAAATATTTAAGTTATTTGGATTATAGGTAAATAATCTTAAAATTTAAACTTTCTCGGGAAATATAGGTAATCATTGGATATTAAGAAAAAACACTACATGAAAAAATTAACCATTTCTTCTATTTTTCTTTTTTTATACTATTCTCGCCGGTGTCATTGGATCCTAAAAATAGCCAGGAAGTAAAATAATAATTTATATTTATGGCAAAATAATCAAATATTGAGACTATGAATGACTCTTTGGATACGACTCGACTCTTTTATTACTACTTGAACTCTTATTTGGTGTGTTGATATCTCTTAAAAAATATTTCTTTTTTAAAATTTCAGTTTCTAAAACTTTATTTTCAATAATAATTATTTTTATAATAAGCTGCGTGCCACCCAATCCAAACATAACAATCAGTAAGGAAACACCCAACAAGCCGTAATGCTTATACTTACGAAATGCCCAAATATCGACCACAAGCACGCCAAGTGCATAATATAAATCTCTAGGGGAGACGGATAGCGCCATACATTACAAAACGCAAGCACAACTAAGGTGCAATAAATGAACTGCATCTCGAGAGCCCTCCTGCTCCTGTAACACCACAAACTACATGGGATCACAATATATGTGCGAATAATCTAGCCGTCTCACAACCCACCCGGCACAATAGAGTATTATATGGAATAACTGACGAAGGGAATAACATCTGATGCCCGACGACTCCTCCGTAAGCAATGCTATGACGAATGAACACATTCGACCTGATGTAGAGCACACATTCACATTAAGCCAACCAACAGACCTCAAACCGATTCTGATCATACCATACTAGGCCAATAACCTTCCAAGGATCCACAATGGCCCCATTCATGACACATACGAGCAACCGTCTACTCCGGACGAAACTCCCACAGTTCACAACCAAAGAAATAGAGTGCATTCCAGGCACAAACTCTCACATTTACGATAGTACCAAAAATCTCCGTACTTGGTTTCAATCTTTAACAATCAAGTGACTAACATATCACACTTATACAAATCGCCCCGTGGGGTACGCTCCTACGACCTTCCGCACTAGGTAGCAAGGTCTGCACCTCCATACCATCAACCGTACTAATTCTGTAAAGCAATTCAAGAACTCGCAAATCAATACACAATGCTCCTTCCACATAACATCATTCCCATGCGACACTAGGATAATGTCAGCTTACTGTGAACATCTAAATTCTTCCCGGCTCATCCGAGCTCATGACATTCTTGTCAACACTGAATCACAACCTTGATCCTCAACTTTCAAATTCCCATGTCGTTCACTGCGTCTATCATGCCGCTATGCGAGAATACAAGAATTCATCATAACCTCTGAACTACTAGTATAATAAACACTTCATTGGTAAGAAACCCTTCACTTAGCTCATTTCAGAAGAACCAATGCAACACGCAACTGAATTCCTAAACCGCAAAAGATACAAACCTCAAGTCGTGATCTAAAGCGTCATGACTCTTTCGGATTCCATTTACACAACAAGGCCATTTGAATCAAATACCTACCAAATCAATCAAGTTGTGTTGGCTGTCAAGCCCGCGTGTACAACCACAAACCACATGTATAACTTCACACGCTGAAGGGACTGATCATTGCCACAACCATGTTGATTCAACCATTACTAACCGGCCTAACTTCTTCCAATTTACTCTCGATTTGCCTTAGAAATAATAATAGCTCGATTAAAAAATGTAACGAACCAAATCCGCACTCTTCCCGAATGACCCGCATCACTAGACCACATCGTCTCAATACCCATGAACCATCTCATACCCTCCTTATGCGCACACTAGCATCTCCAACTGGTACACCCATTCTGTAAGACCTTCCGCGAATCCGAAGCTATTGCTTCATTTCCTCCAATACTGCACCGCATACCCGATGATAACATAGAACATTCCAAGTCCCGTTCTAAATCCACTGCAAAAACTCGATCCTTAACCACACAACGGACCCAAAATCCTGAGGCACTGCACTTTAGTTCTTGAACCCACTAGGACCGTTGTTGAGAGTCACCCACTCTGACCCGGTCCCGAATATAATCAAACTCCAATGCGCTGCTAGCACATGAATCGATAAGGCAAATTTTAGCACACATTCATCAAGTTCTCCGCTCGAATTACCCCTGGTGTTTCCTTTTCTTAGCCATAATGACCCACCAATGCACCGATAACCAGAAACCGTACTAGCAGACAACCATAGATCTAATCGTAGACGGTGGGGCTCCCCCACTTAGCTTTAAGCTACAATTATATAAACCTAGAATCTACAAAGATTTCTCCTTCTCAATTACCATGATCTCGCACCGTCAACCCACCAAATTTCTTGTAGTTTCTTATTAAACTTTTCATGAACATTCCGAATTATCAGCCACAATCGCATATTCAATTCGACCTTCCGTCGGGTAGTAAGTAGAATTCTTCGTAGAAAGTTCATCAAAATCACGCAACTGATAACCTGCTCACAGGAGATAACCCACCTGTGCAGATTCCATACCGACATCTTCCAACGACGTTGCACTGGGTACCACCACCGCGAAATCAGTAAACTCTCCTAAGCCCATGCTGCCACGCCCCAAACTCGGGGAGCGCGACCGGCGCTCAACCGAGAGAACCCGTCCGAGCAAGCATGTTAGATTTTCTTCTACCCAAATTCATCCATGAATAAAGAGGGGATGTACTCCATTAATAAAACACTGAAAATATTTCATTAACAACTTCCATTTCATTCCCACTAGCATCTTCATTCATAATTTCCAAAATATTACGAGTTTATAGAATTAATAAAAAACATGATTTCCAAATACCAACATTTCTAGTTCATTTCCCAACATCAACCATAACCCACAACTTGTCTATGGAGCCTCTAAGTACAATAGAAGAGTAATATGAAAATGTCGGCAACAAGGCCCCGACTATACCTGAAAACACAGTACATGAGAAACAAAAGATACATGACCCCGAAATGAAATGGGGCTCACTAAGTCAGCTGAGAAAAGAGTGTACCGCTATCACTGGTCAATGTCGTCTGCTATAGAACCACCTGCATTCATTAAAAATACAGCGCCCCCGGAAAAAAGGGACGTTTGTACCGTCGAATAGCACTAGTATGTATAGCTAACTGTTCTCTTTCAAAAATAGAATGCCAATATAAGAAAGGGAAAACCATAGAAACAACAAGCCACCATCAATTATATCCAAATGTCCAATTTAAAACATAATAATTTTCAAAATATGAACTTCTTATACAATTTTGGTTGGGAGATCATTAGCATCGATATACCACCGTCTTTGTTAGCACGGAGTACGATCACGCCCGATCGGCTAGGCCATCTCCCCACGAACAATGTGGTTTGACATGTGATGCGAAAGAAAGTTGTTACCAAGAGTAGTACCACCATGTGCGCAACATGGCATCCGATCTCCACCCGATCAGTTAGGCCGCCTTCCTACATATGACGTGTGGGTGGACTTTTCCAATCCACAATTATTACCACTTTTATCCCAATTAAGGGGAATAATATCACAATTTCACCAATATTTCAATTTCATCCCAAATAAGGGAAATAATCACAATCCATCCCTACACCGGCACGTGAAGTTTCAGGTGTGGGCTTTTTGAACCACCCTTTCTCGGTTTTGCTAATGATGATCCCAAAAATATTTTTGATTTTATTTGCATACAAGGGTAACAGAAATACAGTCGTACTCACCTCAACCTCTTTCACTTTGTATAAATCCTCATTAGTATTTCCAATCACTCACGACAACAATATTTCCTTGGCTCATTTGTCCATTCACAAGATTCTTTCTTTCTGGCACGATGGCCATATTTAATATTTCACACTTTCACCTCTTTCAATTTCAAAGATCATCATCAAATATCAACATATAGAATATTTCAGAAATCATATACTTCAAATCCATTTGTAATGGGAACTTTAAACACAAATGATTTCTTTCCAAAGAATGGGGCATACCAACCAGCAATAGAAACACACATCAAAATCACAAACAATCAATACACCATTTATTCTTGCAATACTCTTCCCCAGATATGACAATGTACAATTTTAACACATGAGTATTTAAGAACTCGAATCACACTGGATATATTTATAAAGCAAAGCATTAGTTAAAGCAGCCACTTATGGGCATGAATTGAGTACAAAAGCTTTTAGGCAATTCTATTTTCGAAATCATTTTTAAAATAGTTGAGTCGAGACTCATTTCATATTCTTTATCACATCATCTCACTTTATTGGCACCATTGGCCACAAGTATAACTTTCACTCTTGGCATGTTGACCACAGTTTATATCCCTAATTCACTTATTTCACTTCTAACCATCTTTATAGATTATCAACAATAAGACATTTCCAATTAAGACTTTATGTACACATATGAGCAATTAAGAGTCTTAAACATATTGTGTTTTCTCACACAATTTGGCATCATAACCTTCATTGAAACACAACTCAAAGACATAGCATTTTAATACACATATCATCCTTGAACACATTCCCAAAAGATAGCATAATGTGATAGGAACATTCAGAACACGTTTTGAATACATAATTCCTTATTCGGGACAATCGAATTTATTGGGAATGTTAGGTTTCCTCCTTATCTCTATAAAATGCTCTTACCTCTCTCTAAAACCCTAAGAAAAACACCCCAAAATAAGCCCCAAAGGCTATTTATCAAAATGGGGTCGGGTTATGAAAATAGAAAAATTAACCCTCCGAAATCATGTCTACGATCGCATAATGGACCGCACAATTGGTATGCGGGTCGCACAATGCACGAAAAATTGGATGCCCAGAAATGGGCTTCACTAGATAGGTCTGCGACCAGTTTTGCGGTCGCATAACAACTTATGCGATTTCATAATGGTTCTGCGATCGCAGAATTAGCCGCAGAATTGCATTTTGCCAGCCTTTGATAATTTGGTCATAACTTCTTGTAGGAGTGTCCAAATGATGAAAGGTTTGAAGAGTTAGAAACTAGACTCGAAGATATTTCATTTGATAGGTAGATTATGAGATAACACCTTTTATGTATGTAGATATGCTCGTTCAAAATTTGGTCTTGTGTGTACTCATTTGACACTTTAGTCTATCATGAAATTTCCTACTTGACTTGGACTTAGGGATCTCCTTAGACCCCACATCACTTATAATATGCTTAGTACACTTATTATAATATCTAATTGATATTCATTATAGTAATAGTCCTTGTCTGCACACAAAATAATATAATAAGCGCACATCAACTTTCTTACTAGCGCTCAAGTACTTCGAAATTTTTCGGGGTGTTACATTCTCCCCCACTTAAGAACATTCGTCCTCGAATGTTTTAAAAGTCATTTCTAATAATGGAATTACCATCCTTTTACCTCCAACCATTATGCATAGGAACTTATGACTACATGGGTCTTATACCTCATTTCCAAAATTTAAACTTACTTCTGGCCCTTAAAATTTGGCTATTTTTACAAATTCTTAAAAATTTCGGCAGAGTTTCCCTTGTAACTGGGCCTATCTACCTGCATGAAAATCACCAAAAACACCCTATAAACATATCCACAACTCGACAAGGCATCACAATGTATATCAACCTCACTAATTTCAACATTACAAGCACTACATTATCAAAATGATATCTGGACATGAACTGCACATTTTTAAATCATAACACCTAGAAAGTACCTTTCAAATCAAAACCAATTGCTATACAATCAAGCGAAAAGATTTTCTTTCCACAATACTTTCGGCCTTCAAGGTGACCTTCTCGACTTACAGACTTTGCCATAACACATTAACGTAGGCAATCCCAACTTCCAGTCTTATCTAACAAGGATGACAATTAGGTACCTCTCATAAGCTAACTATCTATTAACTTCACCTTCAATAACCTCCACCGGAACGATATACAAAGGATTTACAATTACCTTCTTAGACATAGACACATGAAACACCGGGAACACGGAGAACAATAACAGTGAAACATCATACTCATAGTTTGACCTATTTCCTTCAAGATTTCATAAGGCCTAATGTGACTACACATACTTTACATTTATTAATAATTCACATAGCATCCTCATGGAGAAAATAATGAGAATAACTCGTTCACTTTCTTCAACTCTAAATCTCTACGCCAAATACCCAAACTAAACCTTTGGTGACCTCCAACAATTAGTCTAAGATGTGCTGGCTTGAATATGACCATAAAACTTCCTATCCAATATATTTGATCACGGGATGATGCTTCTTCTTTGACATATTTGAACCTTCAAATCCTATATGTTACTATAAATATAAACAACGAGGTTCGAGATTGGCTAGAATTATTCAAGAATCCATCAATGTTCTGAGCATGGCATTTCAAGAGGTGATATCCTAAGAGACATGAAGGTTACTACCAATAGTGCTAACATGGTTAATCATTGTGATGACATCATTGATTCGACAAATGAGGCATAGAGTTGCCTAGTAGGCATTGATAATGTAGGGACCATGTTCATGATTATGAGATTTAAAATAAATGAGTCATGAAAACGACAACAACAATTGTTTCTTTCCATATGTGCCTTGTTTGGCAATAGTAGGCCTCAAAGAGAGATAGCCAAGTATGTGACACCAGTCGCCTCTTGAAATGTAGGAAAAATCAGTTTAACTCGAAATGAGAATATTCTAGCACCCTGAATGTGATATGGGTTTCAAGATACATGAAGTTGCATTACGCTCTTAACTGTATTTGACACAAGGAATCTATGCCACAAAGCCATGAGGTTGAAAAAGAAATTGAACACTTGTGAGACTATTATCATTCTGACAGCTTAACCCTTGCCAATAGTTGATCCTATATGAGAGGACTAGAGATACGACAAACTTTTCTTTCAAATCAATATGCTCTCATGTTACTAGACGGTGAAAAGGATTCATGATAATATACACAAAGGAACAAAGTGATTGTTCAAACCATAGGAGCGACATACATAGGAGAGAAAAAGAGTGGATCAAGAAGGATCTCAACACTAGGCTGCTTTACATTAGATTTGATACCACATAGGTAAATATTATGGTAGTGTGTGCATAGGCACAAGTGAGAAAATGTTATCCATTTGAATCAAAATGTTCTGTAAGAAATTCATCAGGTATAGTCTCTTGTTGAGAATTTAGGAAATCAAGTGGGAAGTATTACTCCAAGAGTTATAACTCAATTCAAGGACATAATTATATAGCTCAATTCCACAAGAGGTTGTAAATAAGAGAATTTGTGATAGAGTGGATCCACGAATAATGCGTCTCGTTCAAAGAGTAGGTACATGCAATGTTTTGTGTTTCAATATCTTGTTAAGACCATATTTATGAGAGCTCTTCAATATGGGTGCACATATACAACAAGGAAAAATCATGCGGTGTTCATAATGATATAGCAAGGAGTGACTTACTTGGTAACTTTAGATTGACAGAGCAGTACCTTACTTGATGCCCCTCGACTCCACAAACATAACTTATTTTAAGAGTCATTCAACACGTCCCCAAGTGGTGTTTCTTACAAATAAAACATTCTAGTTTATTGGTACAAATAACCCTCTTTCGTTTCTTAGGTGCTATTACCACATGATCCGGTGGCACGATAACATTAATAGGGACAAGTACACTTCCCTTAGCGACTGGTTCTTTCATTCCCTCCTCGCTGACTCGAACTCGTGGGTTACTCATATGAAAAATGAGACATGACGAGGAATTTAGATTCCTACCTTGAGCTCTATCGCACGATCAGGAGTATCAAAGAAGTGAGAAATTCCTAAATGTCCAAGTAGTTTCCTCATTATAGATATGGTCGACAACAAACCGATAAGAAGGACTCTACTAGACACGGCTCTGAAACATCTTAGGACACTTTAAAACCTTAGGCTCTGATACCAAGTTTGTCACACCCCAAACTCGGGGAGTGTGACCGGCGCTCAACCGAGAGAACCCGGCCAAGCAAGGTAGTTAGATTTCCTTCTACCCAAATTCATCCATGAATAAAGAGGAGATGTAGTCCATTAATCAAACACTAAAAAGATTTCATTAACAACTTCCATTTTATTCCCATTAGCAGCTTCATTCATAATTTCTAAAATATTATGAGTTTATAGAATTAATGAGAAACATGATTTCCAAATATCAACATTTCTAGTTCAATTCCAACATCAACCACAGCCCACAACCTGTCTACGGAGCCTCTAAGTACAATAGAAGAGTAATATAAAAATATCGACAACAAGACCCGGCTATACCTCAAAACATAGTACATGAGAAACAAAAAATACATGACCCTGAAATGAAGTGGGGCTCACCAAGTCAGCTGGGAAAAGAGTGTACCGCTATCACTGATCAATGTCATCTTCTGTAGAACTACCTACATCCATTAAAGATCCAGTGTCCCCGGCAAAAAGGACGTTAGTACCGTCGAATAGCACTAGTATATATAGCTAACTGTCCTTTTTAAAAAATAGAATGCCAATATAAGAAAGGGAAAACCATAGAAACAGCAAGCCATAATCAACAATATCCAAATGTCCAAATTAAAACATAATAATTTTCAAAATACGAACTTCTTATACAATTTTGGTTGGGAGATCATCAGCACCGATATACCACCGTCTTTGTTAGCACGGAGTCTGATCATGCCCGATCGGCTAGGCCATCTCCCCACGAACAATGTAGTTTGACATGTGATGCGAAAGAAAGTTGTTACCAAGAGTAGTACCACCATGTGCGCAACATGGCATCCGATCTCCACCCGATTAGCTAGGCCGCCTTCCCACATATGCCGTGTGGGTTGACTTTTCCATTCCACAATTATTACCAATTTCATCCCAATTAAGGAGAATAATATGACAATTTCACTAATATTTCAATCTCATCCCAAATAAGGGGAATAATCACATTCCACCCTTACACTGGCACGTGTAGTTTCAGTTGTGGGCATTATGACCCCCCCCCTCCTCGGTTTTGCTAATGATACTCCCAAAAATATTTTTGATTTTATTTGAACACAAAGGTAACATAAATACAGTTGTACTCACCTCAACCTCTTTCACTTTGTACAAATACTCATTAGTATTTCCAGTCACTCACAACAATAATATTTCCTTGGCTCATTTGGCCATTCAAGAGATTCTTTGTTCCTGGAACGATGGCCATATTTCATATTCCACACTTTCACCTCTTTTAATTTCAAAGATCACCATCAAATATCAACATATAGAATATTTCAGAAATCATATACTTCAAATCCATTTGTAATGGGAACTTTAAACCCAAATTGTTTCTTCCCAAAGAATGGGGCATACTAACCAGCAATAGAAACACATATCAAAATCATAAACAATCTATACACCATTTATTCTTGTAATACTCTTTCCCAAATATGACAATGTATAATTTCAACACATGAGTATGTAAGAACTCAAATCACACTGGATATATTTATAAAGCAAAGCATTAGTTAAAGCAGCCACTTATGGGCATGAATTGAGTACAAAAGCTTTTAGGCAATTCTATTTTTGAAATCATTTTTAAAACAGTTGAGTTGAGGCTCATTTCATATTCTTTATCACATCATCTCACTTCATTGGCTCCATTGGCCACAAGTATAACTTTCACTCTTGGCACGTTGGCCACACTTTATATCCCTAATTCACTTATTTCACTTCAAACCATCTTTATAGATTATCAACAATAAGACATTTCCAATCAAGACTTTATGTACACATATGAGCAATTAAGAGTCTTAAACATATTGTGTTTTCTCACATAATTTGGCATCATAACCTTCATTTGAAACACAACTCAAAGACATAGCATTTTAATACACATATCATTCTTGAACACATTCCCAAAAGATAGCATAATGTGATAGGAACATTCGGAACACGTTTTAAATACATAATTCCTTATTCGGGACAAACAAATTTATTGGGAACAACCATACTTGAAACTTACGGGAACATCATGGAATTCAATTCTAAAAGAGCAGTTTAGCCAACATACCTTGCTTTGAGCTTTCCTTAAATTATTACAACGTTCCAAAAATTCTATCAATCCCTATCTATTTTGAGACATAACAAAATCGAACACAAATTAGGATGATATTCATGGTTTCAGCTCATTTGGGCATTTTATCAAACACCGGGTGTGCAAATTTGGCTACAAGGTTCTTCTACAAGATTTCCTTCACTCCACAACCCAATTTTTACTTATTTGAGCTCAACAGTCTTCCCAGAAACCTTATTAGTACAAGAATTTATAAATAATACTCTTACATTCAAGAATCATACTCCCAATCACCCATCTTTTACCCCAAACTCGAAATTGAAGACTAGGGGTTTGAATCTTACCTCATTGATGAAGATCTTGTGATTGGCTTTCTTGATTCTTGAAGATTGGTGCAAGATTGGATGATTAGAATGTTAGGTTTCCTCCTTATACCTCTAAAAATCTCTTACCTCTCTCTAAAACCCTCAGAAAAACACCCCAAAATAAGCCCCAAAGGCTATTTATTAAAATGGGGTTGGATTATAAAAATAGAAAAATTAACCCTCTGAAATCATGTCTGCAGTCGCATAATGGAACGCACAATTGGTATGCGGGTCGAATAATGCACGAAAATATTGATGCCCAGAAATGGGCTTCACTAGATAGGTTTGTGACCAGTTTTGCAGTCGCAAAACAACTTCTGCGATCGCATAATGGTTCTGCGGTCGCAGAATCAGCCGCAGAATCGCATTCTGCTAGCCTTTGATAATTTGTTCATAACTTCTTGTAGGAGTGTCCAAATTACAAATGGTTTGAAGCGTTAGAAACTAGACTCAAAGATCTTACATTTGATGGGTAGATCATCACATAACGCCTTTTATGTATGTAGATATGCTCGTTCAAAGTTTAGTCTTGTGCGTACCCATTTGAAACTTTAGTCTATCATGAAATTTCCAACTTGACTTGGACTTAGGGCTCTCCTTAGACCCCACATCACTTATAATATGCCTAGTACACATATTATTATATCCAATTGATATCTATTATATTAATAGTCCTTGTCTGCTCACAAAATAATATAATGAGTGCACATCAAATTTCTTACTAGCGCTCAAGTACTTCGAAATTTTTCGGGATGTTACACATGCTCGCCCACCAGCTGTAAAAGTCTGTTCATTCCCTATTGACATCAATTGAAAGTCCGACAATATGCTCCAAACTCGAAGTCATGTTGCATCCCAAAACGATAATTAAGTTTTCACACCCCTCTTTATTTCAAGCAAACTCCTCTCGGCCATATTCAATCTTCCTCAATACAGTAGCCTCCATCTTAAATAAAAATCCGTGGACCTAGTCACTTCCCACCACGATTCCCCAAATCGCTATAAACTTTTCTCAAGGCATGTGGCTATCTTACCACAGAATCCATATGTAACTCTGCCACTCTAACTTCGGTTAAACTATCTCCTTTAAGAAACTTCTCTACCTCTGCTTTTCATACTTGACCTACTAGTAATTCTACCACTGCGAGACACCTCCCGCCATGTCCTTCCTCATACTTCGCTACCCAAATGTTGCCCCAAATCAAATCCATACCTGTAGCACCTCAACTAATGAATTGCTACCAACTCTAAACCTCCTAGAAGATCATCTTTCTCGAGCTATCAACATTAGAAATACCAATTTGATTCTGAAACCGCTACACTCCTCTATCTTTGAACATCCATAGTCCGATTGCCTTTCCTCCTCTGGAATTAAATGCCGAACTTCTAAATCATGCACCGAGAAATCCTCTTTTCAAGTCATTCGTTGCCTCGACACATAAACGAGCACCCCACCATTACATCAATACTGTGTGATAACAACGCATGAACATCATAGTAATCTGTGCATAGTCTCAAAGCTATCGGTAATACAACTACTAAGCTGAAATGACAGAACATCCTTCCGCAAGGCGATGATAATAGCCCACTCGAACACGCAGGGAAAATATCGTGCACCGCATTTGTGGTGCCATTTACAACTCCTCAAAGACCAATTGATACCAAGCGCTCCACACCGCATAAGATTGAGTAGGAAGGAAAAAAAGGCATAAGCCTCAAGGGTATCAAATAGCACGATGAGGAATCAAGAAGGGAAGTGCTCCTAAATCCTGTATCCTCTCAAAGATAAGTACGGATGTCTCCGTACCGATCCGCAAGACGCTACTAGACTTGCTCATGACTCGTGAGACCTAAGTGAATCTAACGTTCTGATACCAAGCTGTCACGACCCAAAATCCACTATGGGTCGTGATGGCGCCTAACGTCGTTGTCAGGCAAGCCAACGATGCTTAATCAACTTAATTACTCATCTTATTACCTTCAAAATCATAAGTTTTAACAAGAAGAAAATTTACACTTTTAAATCCACGGGCATGTATAAAATTTGTAGTTTATAAGAAAAATGGAAGGCGCTGATAATATACAGAACCGTAAGCATCAATTAGTATAGCCCAAAACTCGGTGTCATAAGTGCATGAGAATTTTCTAGGGAATACAATAATGATACAACATCTGTCTAGGATGTAAATGAGACAGGATGAAATAAATAGTACGATGGAGACTCCGTGGAATGTGATGCGTAGCCTGGAATACATCTTGCCTAAAGTCTCCTCAACAGGTGTGCCTACGCGCTAAGATAATCACCAAATGAACCTGTCAAATCCTGCACAATTAGTGCAGAAGTGCAGCATGAGTATGTAAATCAACGCGTACCCAGTAAATATCTAGCCTAACCCAGAGAAGTAGTGACGAGAGGTCGACATCGACAATTACTAGAGGTCCAACAAGCAATATAATAAAATAATAAGCAGATGTGAAGCACACAACCATAATAGGGTAAATCTGTAAGTTACCTAATCTTCCAAAAATTTCTTTTAAAGTATGAATTTCTCATTCTTGTATTCTACCTCATCAGCTCAGATGTGTCAAGTATCATAAACAAACGGATAAGAAGTACCATGTAAAATGTCGGACATTAGTGGAAGAATAATATCGTGAATGTTCGGACTACCAGCGATATAACGCACGATTATGTCGAGGTTATTCGGCCCGATCCAGAATAATGTGTACACTGCCAAGGGTCGAGCGGCACGAACCATAGATGCATCTATTATACTGTCGAGGCGTTCGGCCCGCTCCACAATAAAAGAAGAAAGTTATCAAATCACGAGACACGTGTTTACAATACAGTACATGAGTACAAGGTGAATATAATCTTTATCGTTTCTCAAATAACTAGCCAACAACTCAAGGTGATAAGACTCGGCCTAGTATACATATATTTATTTCTAAATCAATTTCAATTATAAGTTCAATTAGTTAAGCCAGCAGAACGAGTTCAAATAATTCAACTATTTCAAAATAAGGTCCTAAGTCTACCTGGACATAAACAAGCTTTAGCTACGTACGGACTCTCGTCATCTCGTGCGTACGTAACACCCACAACTAGTATCACATAGCAACTACATCACCTAGGGGGTAGTTTCTCCCTCACAAGGTTAGACATTAGACTTACCTCGCTCCGAAGTTCCATAACTGGCTCCAATGCCTCTCCAACTCTTCAATTCAAGACAAACAATTTGAAACTAGTCAAACAATGCGCAATTCAATCAAAATATACTCTAATGCTTATAATTAATCAATTTATAACAATTCCCAACTCCGCTCTAAAATTCAATAAAGTCAACTCTCAGGCCCACATGCCCGGATTCCGAAAATTTTCGAAGATAAACTTTACCCATAACACCACGAACTCAAATATATAATTTTTTTCAATTTACATTTCCAATTTCGTGGTCGAAATCCAAAAATACCAATTTCTAGGTTTTCTACCAAAATCCTAAATTTCTACTCATTTCCATGTTCAAATCTACATATAAACCATGTAATTAACTCATAATATGTGAGAATTACTTACCTTGACATAGATGATGAAAATCTCTACTTGAAGCTCTCCAAAAATCGCTCAAGCCAAGAGAGAATGAAAGAAAATGGGCCAAATCCTATATAAAAATCAAATCTGCCCAGTGCTTCCTCGCACTTGCGGAAAATCCATCGCAGGTGCGGCTCCAGCTCAAACCAACATCCCCCGCTTATGTGCCCCAAGTAGCGCATCTGTGCTTCTGCTTCTGCAGGCCCCAAGCACTTCTGCGCTCGTGCACTTGCGCGACCATGTCCGCTTCTGCGGCTCACGCCTTGGCCAACCTCCGCTTCTACGCTTCTTCTCTGCATCTGCTGCTTCGCAGGTGCGGAAATTTCCTCGCACATGTGCTCCCAGACTTCCCCCACGACAATCGAATCTGCAATGGAATCTTCGTACCTATGTGAGGGCACCTGCGTCAACTCCTTCCGCAGGTGCGATGGCACCAGATTTCAGCAGCATCAGCAGGTCCTAAATTCCAAGTTTAAATTCGTTCTCAATTCGTTTCAAACCCGAGGCCCCCGGGAGACCCCATCCAAACGTACCAACCAGTCCCAAAATATAACACAAATCTACTAGGGGTCTCAAATCACACCAAACAACATCAAAATTGTGAATCGATGATCGAAACTTTTCTTTAAACTTTTAAACTTCGACGAACGCGTACGAATCATACCAAAACATCCTGGAATGATGCCAAACTTTGCGTACAAGTCATAAATCACAATACAAACCTATTCCAAGGCTCGGAATCCCAAACGGACATTGATAACACCAAAGTCCACCACAAACCAAACTCAGGAAATTCTAAAACATTCAAAATGCCAACTTTCCACAATAAGCGCTGAATGCTCCCGGGTGATACGATACTCAACCCGAACATACTCCCAAGTCCGAAATCATTGTACGAACCTATTGGAACCTTTAAATCCCAATTCTGAGGTCGTTTACTCAAAATTCAAACCTTAGTCAATTCTTCCAACCTAAAACTTCTGAAATTAGAATTATCTTTCCAAATCAATTCTAAACTTTCCAAAATTCAACTCCAATCATGCGTATAAGTTATAATACCTGAAGTGAAGCTACTCAAGGCCCCAAATCACCAGACGATGTGCTAGAGCTCAAAACGATAGGTCGAGTCGTTACAAATGGATAAGTAAAAATATGCCAAGGTACGAAGTGTACAAAAGGAATAACCTCGGAGGTTAAAGGAGTAGCATAAATTATCTAGAAGGCAAGTCGTCATGAAAGAACAATATTAAACTTGTATAGATGAGGTATGTCTCATTTTGATGCTGATAAATTCGTGAAAGATAAAATTTCTGAGCATATGCCCTAGAACCTTCTTAAGTGAGCCAACAGAGTAGTTGAACGTAGATTGATTGGAAAGAAAATAGGGAATGTAAAGGAGTTGAATGTGTTGAATGACATACGAGGCTAGTTTAATATGTTTGATGAGTTGTAAATATTACATAAATGAATTAAGGCTAAAGAGCTGGAGAACAGTAATAATACACTTTGGAAGTTGAAGGATTGCAAGTATTTCAAAGATATATATTAATGTTGTGTTGGGAATGAGGCTAAGGATATCTTATAAGATATGGAGGTTCTCATTGTGTAAATACACGTTAAATTACATAGGTAGTACGGGTATGCCCAAATACACGTACGTAGACGTGGTTTGAAAATCTACATGGCATATAAAGATAGACCGTACGTTGTTTGCGTTATTATTGTGAAAATAAGGTTTATTATTAAAAGTTGCATAAAGTTATGATATACGAATTTATGTGAAGCAGTCGTACTTGTTCAAAATGGTTGAGTTTCGGCTCAAAGGCCTACGGGAGTCGTACTTGCTAATGACATATTCGGGCATGGCTCAGAGGCATAAGGAAGTCGTACTTGCAGAAAAATATATGTGAATCTGAACTCATGAATAGCACAACAGAGTTGTTCTCCAAATGTATATCTCATCTAAGATCAAGGAGCGTACACATTATACAATATGGAAAGAGTAATATGTAATCCTGATATTGTAGAAAGGGTGGAGAAAGATGATACTTAGCAACATGAGTTGCGGTTTGGAAGTGTCATGGTATTTAAGAAGGGAAATGAACCAAGAGAGCTCTGATGAGTGTAGAGATTCAATCATATCATCGAAATTGGAAGATAACACGAATATAATGATCTCGAGATTTGAGTCAAACTCAGTCGGAAGTAAAGACTATGAGAAGAGATTCCCGATTGGGAAATAAATGACCCTTAACATTAGGATAGACACGTAGGTGTATCGGGAAAGTGTACTTGTGGTATAAAGACTTTGTAAAGCCTATGGAAGAAGAGTAGAAGCTTGAGAATGGAATCATTCTTAAGTGGGGGAAAGTTGAACATGTAATTTAACTTTAAGGTTGAATTTATCAAATATCTTCTAGGAGGGAATAAGTACAAGAAGAACAAATGATATTGCACCAGGGCTATAAGCTTATTGTAAGTGAAAGAGGTATAGTATTTTTTCGTAAAAGTTAAAGAGATAGGTTGTCATTGTTCAGATAATTTGTCAATGACTGAACGAGTGAATTGCATGAGTCCTAGAAGTTTGGGTTGGGTATGAATCGACTTGAGTACTTGAATGCCAGTTTTAAAAAAATGAATAAATATGAAAATGTTATTGCACAAACTTAGCACGGGATGAAATAGAGAAAGACCTTTGTGAGTGTTTTCTTAAACAAGAAGTGGGCTATGTAAGTTAAGACATGGTTCCCAAGTAAATTCAATATGTCGGAAGGGAGTGATAATACTTAAGAGACAGAATTACCATCGGGGTCATGTTGAAGGCCAAGTGTCGAAGGCATATGGGTAGTGGTGATATTATAATGAAAAGCATTTCCCTGAGAATGGAACCAAAGACGATGGCGTTCAGAAATCAATGGTCGATGTATGTCACAAACTTAGTAATAGTGGGGAATGAATATTTTCTACTAAGTGGGCATATTATCTATGATGATTAATAAGTTGGGGATTGAAGGCATTCCAGTTGCGACCACCATAAAGGCGAGGAGATTAACTACATGTTATTGGCGAACAAGGTAAGACAATGTCGTGCTTGACTTCTAAAAGAATGAAGTAATGTTCTAAATGAATGAAGATGACCTTAAGTTGCTAGAGTTTCGAATGGATGAATGACATTATGAATAATATCCGAATAGAGGAGTTGTATGATTTTGAAATCTTTGCGGCGAGAAAGTTAGTGAATGAGATCCTAACCCATAAAGGAAACTCCTAAGTGTATATTTAATCAAAAAGTTTGAAAATGGAGGACGAGTTATGTAATGTTACCTTACGAGTTATTGTGAAACTTTAGTTATAAGAGAACTACAAGAGATGTAGGAATGTAAACAAATTTATTTGGACGGACTCCACCAAAAAAATATGGGTTTATGAAATATGATATAGTATTCATAGAAGGGAATTGTTAATGAAAGGTGCTTCAAGGCCCAGATGGAAGCACATGCTTCTTCGAGGTTACATGAGGTTTCTAAAAGGAGCGGGGGTATACACGTGAGTTTACTTTTCTACCGTAACTAACTTTAGTAGGTTTAATCTGCTATTGCCTAACTACGACAATATGTGGACACATGTGATTTTTATGGTACATGAGAAATCTTAGAGGTAATGTTATTTCCTATATTTGGTAGCATGTTTAGATATTGATAATGATAGTTTGGTTTACGAGGAAGGATCGGTTGAGACCCACATGATGCAAGTTTATGGATTGAGAACTATATTCAAAGTCAGTGAAAGTATTATGGCATAATCATGAAATCGAGAAGGCCACTTGGAGTGCCGATAAGGGATGTGAAAAGCTGATGCCCTCACCTGTTCATGACTACAAGTATGACTGTTTCTTAAAATTTTCTTTTAGTTCGATGTGTATCATGCTTATTTCATGAAGCGAGTGAGTAAATTGTTTTCTTGCTTATGACTTAAGATTCAATATATTATTAATGTAGTTGATCCACATATTGCTTATGGTGGTTGGACATGTCTCAGGGTGTATACCTTATTATTGTAATGCTGGGAGTGTCTAAGATATCCCTCATCTGTAATTTCACTGCGAACCATTGAAATAAATGAGTTACCAACATATAAGAAGATTTCTATTATTATATTTGATAAACAAGTCCGGAAGTTGTGGACAAAAGAGATAGAATCGGTTAAGGTGTTATGGTGTAGTCAAGATGTTGAAGAAGCAATACGGGAAGCGTAGGATGACAGGAAGAAAAGATATCATTATTTATTTCAAGAAAATGGAGCTTAGGCTTGAATAGTGTACTAATGTGCCTTATATTTTCTTTTGAGACTTGCATTGTAATCACTGGTATTTGCTAGAGTGTATTATATTTTTATTGGTATATATAGGTGCATTGTATTAAATGCGAGTCGTATGGGGCTGACGTGCTTTATGTATATCATATACGTGTGGTTGGCTTACAGGTGGATATTTTTGGATGGTCTTATTTATAAAGGAGACTCTGTTGAATTTTTAAAAATTTGGAGAGTTAGTCAAAAGGATGAGTAATCTGAGGCAATTTGGTGCAAAGGTCTAGAAAGGTTATGATTGGATATTTGAACTTGATTATGGCCTTGGCTTGACATTCGAGAACGAATGTTTCTAAGTGGGAGAAATTGTAAAGCCCCATAAATTTTTCTAATAAGATTAAGCATAATTCGAGCTTAAGAGAATATTTAGTGAGACCTCGAAGTATGTGCAGGCCCGCACAAGGGTATCGGGATCATCACAATACGTGGACATGAAGGCCATGAGGGTCGGATGTCCCTAAGTTAAGTGTATGTCATGACCCAATTTAGTATCGTGACGGGCACTTAGGAGCAAGTGCTTCCAAGAAAGCCTTATCGGTGTTTTACAGAAAAAACGGATAGAGTTTTCCCTATTTTTAGACTATCCCAAAAATATTTCCTGTCTCAAAATCAACAACCAACCATCTTAATATCAAACCAAACAATCAACAACTTATCAATTAACCAAAATAAGTCTCCACCATTACTAATCAACCCACTAACAACCAGAAATACTAATTTATCTCCAAATTCGATAAGAAAGTGCAATACTCATCATAAGTCTATAATAACGAAAGAATATTCATGACACTAAAAGAATGACTATGGAGCGACTCTAAGAGTTCAAAGAAAAGACCATAACAATAAATAAAATCTCCGCCCACACGAACAAGTGCGAGGCTCACCAAGAACTATCAACCTGTGCGCTCTAATTAACGAAATCCTCGTCTGCGTCACCTGCTGTCTCTAAACAAAATAACGGGGAGTGACTCGCTAGCTCAGTGATTAATAACACATAACCACAACTGTTTTTATTGGGGACAAGTCAGAAAACATGCTAGTATATTGAATAGAAAATATCATAAGAATGCCCTTTCAAAACCAATAAATAATTTTCAGTCTCATCATGTTTTTCATGTACTATAATTCAATTGAAAATTCCGTAATAAGCTTGGTAGACACAATATAATATCAATATTCATATTTGAGAGGTATCAATGAACGGATCATGTAATTAGTATAACTGTGAACTTCTTCGCAATAAGTCAAATATAACGGTAATCCCTACTCGGGGGAAATCAGTAACGGTATGCTAGTTCTACCTTCCCACTAGCAAGGGCTGTAACGGTAATCGGTAATTACAAGGTGCACCAGGTCTAACGAACCCGCTGTTAGCTACGTGATCCTTCAAAGTCTACTCCCATTTATACTTGTCTCTGTAATCCGTATATACTCATAGAAAAATATTTTAAAATAATATAGGGCATTTCGGTTCTTATCAAATCATATAATTTCATTTCGATAATAGTAAATTCAAGTAACGATAAAACATATCTAGTGATAACAAGAATATTTAAAACAACGGTAATCATCTCAAATAATTATTTCAGTATCATATCGAGTAAAAGACTTGTCCCGCATGCAACTCAAAATAATCGGTAACACATTTATTTCCAAAATTATATATAAACCATGCAGGTTATAAAAATACAAATCGATCATAGAAGGGTTACTACTCACAGTACTCGTGCCGAAATACTAAATGCTTCACCTCGTGCAATTCGTACAACTTCCTCCAATCAATCTATAATTACGTAATATCGATCTCATGTTAATTTCCTTGTTTAGGCTAATTCATAGCTAATTTAGAATACCCAACCCTCGAGGTTTTATATTTGACTCTTAATTCGCCAAATTATATTTACCCACATATGAGTAATTACTAACCTATAAACTCCAACCTATTTATATAATTTATTAATCCAATTTCATAAAGTTTTGTTGATTCTTTAGGAAGAAAAATCTCAATTACGTGAATGAACTAGTGTAATTTCTATTACTATGTAGAATCTTTCAATCATGAGAATCGAAATTAAAATCTACCAGAAGAAGAAGTTCAAGTATTACCTGTAAGACTCAATTAGTGCTTAAGATTCCTGAATAGTTATAGCTATGGTTCCAGCGCAATGCATCAACTTCTTTTCTCTTTTCCTTCTTTCTTTCTCTGCTGGTTTGTTTTTTTTTCATTTCTCCTGAAGCTTTTGCTTCGTTCCCCTTCCCCTAACCATTTTAAACTTTTGGCAGATATGTTTGTAATGGGCTTCGGCCCTTTTGTTTCAATTCATTATCATTTTTCCCTTTTTTTTGTTTTGTTTTGTTTATTTAGGTAGTTCTTTTTTTTAAGCTTAAATTATTTACTAAATATCTCATATGTCCTCATTTAAAATATTGGGGTATTACATCCTCCCCACCTTATGAAATTCGGTCCCCGAATTTTACTCAAGTATGTACCTGTAAGCTGAAACAAATGGGGATACTTCGTTTGCATATCTTTTTCTACTTCCCACGTAGATTCTTCAACTGTATGATTTCTCCATAAGACATTAACGAACAGAATTTCTTTTGACCATAGCTTTCTTACTTGCCTATCAACAATAGCCATCGGCTCCTCCTCGTAAGACAACTTCTCATCGAGCAGTATAGTCGGTGTTTCAAGCACCTGAGATGAGTATGATATACATTTTCTTAGCATTGAGACATGAAATACTGGATGAATAAAAGAAAACTTAGGAGGAAGTGCCAAACGATAAGCCACAACTCTCACTCGGTCTAGTATCTCATACGGCCGTATAAACCTGGGGCTCAATTTGCCTTTTTTCCCAAACCGCATCACGCCTTTCATAGGGGAGACTCGTAGGAACACCTTATCCCCAACTGTAAATACTAAATCTTTTCTTCTCTTATCTGCATAAGACTTTTATCTGCTTTGAGTTGTGAGTAATCTTTGTCTGATCAACTGGACCTTGTCAATAGCTTCTTGTACTAAGTCGGGTCCCAATAAGTTAGTCTCACCATCTTCAAACCATCCAATAGGGGAACGATATTTTCTACCATACAATGCTTCGTACTGTGCCATTTAAATACTGTACTGGAAGCTATTATTGTAAGCAAATTCAGCTAAAGGCAGATAAGCGTCCAAACTACCTCCAAACTCAAGAATGCAAGCTCTCAACATATCCTCTAAGATCTGTATAGTACGTTCAGACTGCCCGTCTGTTTGTGGGTGAAATGCAGTACTAAGATCTACTCGTGTACCCAATGCTTCTTGAAAAGATTTCCAAAAGCGTAAAGTGAACTGTGATCCTCTATCAGAGATGATGGATACTGGAACTCCGTGAAGTCGGACAATTTTATTCATAAATATTTGTGCATACCTCACTCCACCATATGTAGTATTCACTGGCAAAAGGTGTGTTGATTTTGTTAGTCGATCTACAATTACCCACACAGAATCATAACCTCTAAGAATACGGGGTAGGCTAATCACAAAATCCATGGTAGTTCTTTCCCACTTCCACTCTGGAATCTCAATTTGTTGCAGTAGTCTTGTGGGTCGCTTATGCTCAGCCTTGGCCTGCTGACAAGTCAAACAGCGAGAAACAAAGTTAGCAACATCTTTATTCATACCTTCCCACAAATAAAATTGCTTCATGTCATGGTACTTTTTTGTGGATCCAGGATGTATAGTGTATCTAGAGTTGTGGGCTTCTTCAAGAATAGCCTGTCTCAGCCCATCTACGTCTGCTACACATAGCCTGTCACCCATTCGAAGAACACCATCACTTTCAACAATTATATCCTTGCTTTTACCAGCTAAGGCCTCAACTCTATATTTGCATAATCGCTCATCCTCATATTGGGTGGCCTTAATGCGCTCAACTAATGAAGAGTTAGCCTGAACACAAGCCAACAATGCCTCCAAATTTTTGACACTAAATCTAACACTTGTACCCTCTAGTCTATGCATATCTTCAACCAAAGGTCTCCTTGCAGGAACTATATGTGCCAAACTTCCCATAGATTTTCTGCTCAATGCGTCAGCCACAACATTGGCTTTTTCAGGATGATACAAAATAGAACAATCATAGTCCTTGAGCAATTCCATCCACCGACGTTGCCCAAGGTTCAGATCTCTCTGCTGAAAAATGTACTTCAAACTCTTAAGGTCAGTATAAACTTCACAAGTTTCACCGTATAGGTAATGCCTCAAATTTTTAAAGCACATACCATTGCAGCCATCTCCAAATCATGTGTAGGATAGTTTTTCTCGTGCTTTTTCAATTTTCTTGAAGCATAAGCTATAATGCAACCATTTTGCACGAGAACACACCCTAATCCACCCTTGAATCGTTACAGAACACCGTAAATCCTCTGGGACCTGATGGTAAAGCTAAAATTGGTGATGTTGTTAGACACGTTTTGAGTTTTTGAAAGCTCTGCTCACATTCCTCCGTCCACTGAAACTTTGTATTTTTCTATGTTAGCTTAGTCAGTGGCGCTACTATTCTGGAGAAATCCTGCACAAAATGCCTATAATAGCCTGCTAAGCCTAAAAAGCTGCGAATATCTGTAGGAGAAGTAGGTCTGGGCCATTTATGCACAGCTTCTGTCTTCTTAGGATCTACCATAATTCCATCTTTGGATATAACATGCCCCAGAAATGCTACTGAGTCTAGCGAAAATTCACACTTCGAGAACTTAGCATAAAGCCGATGTTCTCGTAATGTATGCAACACAGTCTTGAGATGATTCTCGTGTTCTCCTTGGCTACGAGAATATATTATGATATCATCAATAAATACTATTACAAATCTATCCATGAACGGCTTGAACACCCTATTCATTAAATCCATGAATGCAACTGGAGCGTTAGTCAGTCCGAAAGGTATTACCAGAAACTCATAGTGACCGCACCGAGTCCTGAAAGCAATCTTAGAAATATCTTCATATGTGATTCTAAGCTGATGATAACCAGATCGGAGGTCAATCTTTGAATAGTGGCAGCTCCTTGTAACTGATCAAACATGTCGTCTATACGAGGCAAAGGATATTTATTGTGTATTGTTATCTTGTTCAACTGCCTGTAGTCAATGCACATTCTTAGAGATCCTTCTTTCTTCTTTATGAACAATACTTGTGCACTCCATGGTGATACACTAGGTCTAACAAAACCCTTATCTAACAAATCCTGTAATTGTTGCTTTAGCTCCCTTAACTCTGCTGGTGCCATCCGATATGTGGGTATCGATATGGGTTGTGTGTCAGGTGGAAAATCAATACCAAAGTCTATTTCTCGTACTGGAGGCAATCCTGGTAAATCCTCAGGAAATACATCAGAAAATTCTCTCACTACTGGTACATTTTTTATACTAATTGTTTCCTTTCTTGTGTCATTTACAATAGCTAAGAGATCCAAGCAACCTTTCTTCAGAAGTCGTTGAGCCTTCATAAAAGATACAACTTTGCAAGACTCTCGAACCTGACCCCCTCCCCCCCCCCCCAAAAAAAACAAAACTAGGTTCGTTTGATATCTCAAACTTAACTCTCATTGCATGACAATCGACAATAGCATAGCAAGAAGATAACCAATCCATTCCCATCAGCATGTCAAAATCAATCATATCAAGTATAATAAGGTCAGCTAGAGTATCTCTACCCTCAACCCGAATCTAACAAGCATGATATATGTATTCAGCTAATGGAGACTCTCCAACAGGAATAGCAACTAGAAAAGGGATCATTCAATAGCTCAGGCTGTATACTAAACCTCAAAGCAAAGTATGAGGACACATAAGAGTGAGTAGATCCGGGATCAATCAACGCACGTACATCAAATGAACAAACAGAAAGAATACATGTAACCACAATATTTGAGGCATGAGCATCTTGTCTAGTAAATGCAAAAACTTTCGCCTGACCTCTACCAGCATTCCCTTGCCCTTGATTCACAGTAGCACGATCTCTAGCACTTCGACCTCTATTTCTTGTACCTGCAGCAGCTGAAGTATTACAAGTAGTCTGAGGAGGTGCAGCTGACTAGATAGAAGCTTGGATGAAATTCCTCGGAGGCTGAGGGCAATTCCTCAAGTGATGTCCCAACTGGCCACACCGAAACTCCAGTCAGAACACGACACTGGCCCAAATGTGATCTACCACAAGTCTGGCAGACTAGAGTAGTCGCATATATCTACCCAGAATTATGATGTCCAGATGATGATGGTCCCCTAGTACCCTGTCTGTAATGTGGTCTGTATGTGGACTGTGAAGACAAGTATGTCCCTGTCTGAGAACCCTGTTGTTGTTGTCCCTGACTTCCTGCTCTGCGATTTTCACTAAAACCGCCACTGAAAGATCCTTTTGTCTTGGCCTTCTTACATAAATCACTGGCTGCACGCTCGTCACGTCCCTTGTTTTCAATCTTTCTAGCAAGATCGACTACATCAGAGTAGGACAAAGTCTTCATCTATGGGGCTACTGCAGTTTATAAACGACCAATCAACCCATCAACAAACTTCTGAACTCGAGCTTCTTGGGTAGGCACTAAGTAAGGAGCATATCTCGCCAAATTACAAAACTTGGTGCTATATGTTGACACATCCATATCTGGAGTCTGAACCAATCTCTCAAAGTCTCTAGCATATTTTTGCCTCAGGCTATATGGAAGGAAGTGATCCATAAACAACGTACTAAACTTGTCCCATGTCAGTGGTGCTGCTCCTGCTAGCTTTCCTAGCAATACAGTTTCATACCATGTGTTGGTCATATCCTCTAGTTTGTATGTTGCAAGCTCCACGACCCTCTCACTAGAACATCCTAGAGCATGTAATGTCTTGAGTGTCCCATCCAAGAAACTTTGAAGATCTGCTGAATTGCCAAAACCTGTAAATTTTGGTGATTTCAATTTCAGGAACTCTTGCAAGGATACCTCCTTATTCCCAAAAGTCTGAGTCTGTGCAGGTGCTTGTGTCTGTAAAGTAGCCTTAGGAGCTGAACTTCCACCCAGAGTAAGCACACATGCCTCTAACACATTCAATAACCTTGTCACTGCATCAGCAGATAAGGTAACAGTAGGTACAACAGTTGGCACTGGTGGTGGAGCATCCAGAACCCCATGTTCTTGCGCTTGAACTGGCATAGCAGCTTGGGGTTGATCCATGTTTCCAACTTCAGGTTGAGGAGCGGCATGTCTTCTTGTATGATGAGTCCCAACTTGGCCGCCACCTCGGGTAGTACTAAGTCCACCAGATGAGGATGTGCGTGTCCTAGCCATCTGTGAAAGAAATACTCTAAAGTCAATCTCAAGTTATCTCAATGCACGATCAAGGAATGAAAAAAGTGAAAACATCCTAAATGCTTAGTAGCCTCAAGATCATAAGTATGGGCGCCTACATACCCATGAACAAGACTCTACTAAACATTGATCTATGACTCGAGACTTAAAGTCCTGGCTCTGATACCAACTTTGTCACAACCCAATTTAGGATCGTAACCGGCGCTTAGGAGCAATTGCTCCCAAGAAAGCCTTATCGGTATTTTACAGAAAAACGGACAGCGTTTCCCCTATTTTTGGACTATCCCAAAAATATTTCATGTCTCAAAATAAACAACCAACCATCCTAATATTAAACCAAACAATCAACAACTTATCAATTAACCAAAACAAGTCTCCATCATTACTAATCAACTCACTAACAACCATAAATACTAATTTATCTCCAAATTCAATAAGAAAGTGCAATACTTATAATAAGTCTATAATAACGAAAGAATACTCATGACACTAAAAGAATGACTATGAAGCGACTCTAAGAGTTCAAAGAAAAGACCATAACAATAAATAAAATCTCTGCCCAGGCGAACAAGTGCGAGGCTCACCAAGAACTATCAACATGTGCGCTCTAATTAACAAAATCCTTGCCTACATCACCTGCTGTCTCTAAAAAAATAGCGGGGAATGAGTCGCTAGCTCAGTGAGTAATAACACTTAACCACAACCGTTTTTATTGGGGACAAGTCAGAAAATATGCTAGTATATTGAATAGAAAATATCATAAGAATGCCCTTTCAGAACCAATAAACAATTTTCAGTCTCATCATGTTTTTCAGGTAATATAATTCAATTGACAATTCAGTAATAACCTTGGTAGACACTATATAATATCAATATTCATATTTGGGAGGTTTCAATGAACGGATCATGTAATCAGTATAACTGTGGACTTCTTCGCAAGAAGTCAAATATAATGGTAGTTCCTACTCGAGGGAAATCAGTAACAGTATGCTAGTTCTACCTTCCCGCTAGCGAGAGCTGTAACGGTAATCGGTAATTACAAGGTGCACCAGGTCTAACGAACTCGCCGTTAGCTACGGGATCCTTCAAAGTCTACTCCCATTTATTCTTGTCTCTGTAATCCATATATACTCATAGAAAAATATTTTAAAACAATATAGGGCATTTCAGTTCTTATCAAATCATGTAATTTTATTTCGATAACAGTAAATTCAAGTAACGGTAAAACATATCTAGTGACAATAAGAATATTTAAAATAACGGTAATCGTCTCAAATAATTATTTCGGTATCATATCGAGTAAAAGACTTGTCCCACATGCAACTCAAAATAATCGGTAACACATTTATTTCCAAAATCATATATAAACCATGCAGGTTATGAAAACACAAATCGTAGAAGGGTTACTACTCACAGTACTCATGCCGAAATACAAAATGCTTCACCTCAAGCAATTCGTACAACTTCCTCCAATCAATCTATAATTACATAAAATCGACCTCATGTTAATTTCCTTGTTTAAGCTAATTCATAGCTAATTTGGAATACCCAACCCTCGAGATTTCATATTTGACTCTTAATTCGACGAATTATATTTACCCACATATGAGTAATTACTAACCTATCAACTTCAACCTATTCATATAATTTATTAATCCAATTTCATAAAGTTCTATTGATTCTTTAGGAAGAAAATTCTCAATTACGTGAATGAACTAGTGTAATTTCTATTACTCTGTAGAATCTTTCAATCATGAGAATCGAAATTAAAATCTACCAGAAGAAGAAGCTCAAGTATTACCCGTAAGACTCAATTAGTTCTTAAAATTCCTCAACAGTTATAGTTATGGTTCTAGCGCACTGCATCAACTTCTTTTCTCTTTTCCTTCTTCCTTTCTCTATTGGTTTGTTTTTTCGTTTCTCTTGAAGCTTTTGCTTCATTCCCTTTCCCCTAACCCTTTTAAACTTTTGGCAGATATGTTTGTAATGGGCTTCGGCCTTTTTGTTTTAATTCGTTATTATTTTTCCTTTTTTTTTTGTTTTGTTTTGTTTATTTAGTTAGTTCTTTTTTTTTTAAACTTAAATTATTTACTAAATATCCCATATGTCCTCATTTAAAATATTGGGGTATTACAGTATATGAGAAAATAACTTTGAAAAATTGAATAAAGAAGATAGAAAATTTACTGAAACCCTGCGTGGCCAAGATACGTGGCTCACGCAGGCTACGTGGCCCATTCCAGAAGAAGGGATGAAGAAGAGAAGAAGACCTCTAGCTACGTGGCTAGGATGTGTGGCCCACGCAGGCCATCCACGCAGACCCTTGTTCTATAAATAGAGAGAGTTTCAAGGGGAGAGAAAAAGAAAGAAGATTTTGAAGGTTTTGGGGTTCTAGAGAGAGAATTTCTCAGCCATGGGTATTCTATACACTCCAAGGTGAGTTTTTATCCATGTTTTATGCTAATTAATGTTGATCAACACTAGTATTAACATTGCAACATCCTTGGGTTGCTAGATTTCATCAAATCAACCAAGGGACACCAAAAGAGAAATTTTCTAGGGTTTGCTTCTAAAGGTAATTCCCACTACTTGAAACATATTTATGGAGTATAAACGAGTATTTTAATATTACTGTGAGTTGGAAAAGTAGTTGAAAGAGTGGAATAGATGAACCCTACCTTTGACATTGAAAAGCTTATTGGTAGGGAAGATGAATAGTGTTGGATTTATTTGAACGACGCTGTTTTGAGTTTCTAATGGAACGACTAGATTCCATAACACATTTAACGGATGAATTGGAGTTAACATTCAAGGAGTGACCTTCAAATGGTGAAATAAGGATTTTTGTGAAAACTGTGAAGTTGGACCTAAGTGTTAGGCACTTAGTTGGTTTAATTGGTATTGTTGTGTTACATTAATGATATATGTAAACTCATAAATGTAGATATTGACTTGTTGACGGTGTTTGATCATTTTAAATAAACTGGAGCATCGTAGAACTAGTTTGAAGCTTGGACTTGAGGTAAGTTAATTAAACTTACTTTTCTCAAGTGACTTTCTCTAAGAGCATGATTTGGGTTAAGATATATATTATTTATCTATGTGTGTGTCCATACTTGTGGGGACAAGCGGGTACGGATATCTCTATGTACTAAAATATTTTATTACATATGAAGTTTCATGTTATTTTTTAAAACCTTATTTTAAATATTAGTTGGTAAAATGATACTTGAGACTAACATTATAAGCTTTGTTAGAGAATTTATGTTAATGATAATAGAATTAAGTATTTGAGTTTTATTGATACCTTTGTTTTATAAAATGAGAAATATAATATTTATAAAATCTTTATATTTCGAAGTAGTACTTGTTAAATCTTTAAGGATTGGAATCTCATTTTGTTAATTGCTTAATATTAAATGAGAAAGGATTTCATTTGATTTGTTCAAAATGTTTGAATTGACTATAAACGTCATGGTTTAATAAAATAGATACTTTGAGGCTATTTTTATGAATCTATTTTTGGGTATCAAATATTTTGGGAGTTACTTGTATTGACCAAGATTGACTTCAGATATATCATGTTCGCCGTCATGAAACTACACGTGCCGGTATAGGCGTAGATGGTCACTTCGTGGTATAGACTACGGCAACGTATCCTCCTTGAGAGGAAGATATTTTTTGCTATTAATAGCATGGCTAAGTCGATTCGTACAGCACTGCGATGAGACGACCTAAGCAAGTAAGGTATGTGATACTTGCAGCTAGGTACATAACCTAGTTGACCTTCTTGTGTCGGTAATGGTAGTGTACTCCCGGTAAAAAGGATAAAAGATAATTTTGTTATGTTTAGGCCTAAGGAGCCAAAAGGAATTTCTATGACTTAATGACGTTGAAATGATTTTGCATGATTCTTATTAGAATCATGGGTCTTATTTTGCATGTCGATATAAATATATTAAAAGTCTGTATCATGATTTACATTTTTCAAGTCTTTTCATTTGAAATGATAAAGAACATTAATTGATATAATTGTTATCATTTTATATTAAATATTGATTGCATTATTTTTGTAAACCCTTATCCTAAGAACTTGAGTTAGAGAGAGTTTATGATACTTATTGACTACCGTGGTAGTATACTCATTCCTCAGGGATGTGTGGGTCAAAAATTACCTTTGACATGATCAAACCATGCTAACACTAAACAGGCACTCGCAGACTGCCACGTGTCGCCAGTACGACTTCAATAAAGGCTTGCCCGACGTCGAAGTAATCTCTTAAGAAGTAAAGGGCAGGGTCGATAAAGCTATTAAAGACCAAGGTCGATGACTCAACAAAGATCGAGATCGAAAAGTCAGAGAAGATCATGGTCGAGGTCGAGCACTCACCGTAAATAGAATGAATAGCGGCTAGTTTTAGGATAAGACATCAGAGAAGAATATTCTAGTGGATATTCTCTGCACCTGTACTATTATGGTATTTTAGGTATATGTTTCCTATAAATAGAAAAAGACACACGGATAGGGGACATAAGATATTCACTTGTAAGAAAACACATTGACTTTATAGAGAGAATCTGGCTTTATTGCAAGCACACGAGAAATACCTTTTCACTAAGATCCTTGCATAACTTTTCTACTTAATCCAAGAACTACTTGAATATTCGAAGGCTCATTAATCATTCATCATTGTCAGAAGGAATATCTGCAAATCTTATCCATTTTCGGGTGATTCACATATTCTTATTTACTTGAATGTCATTCATTGTCATTTATTATTATTTAATGCTATCTTCCACCTTTTTGGTCATTGAATATTGTTAGTGTTGTCCACATTTACTGCTTTTCGGTCAAACATATATTTTATCTACTACAAAATTGATTATTTTGTCTTTTGGATATGAATATAAGCTAAGATTGACTCTATTTTATTTAAATCTAATTGGTTGAACCCGGATCTAAATTTTGGGTCAATCAAGGGGCCCTTCTCCAGGGTCCTTATGTTACATATTTTCAGGATGAGACATGGTACGTGATGAGCGGATGAGGCTAGGATGACTCTCTTTCCGCGACATATAGCAAGGTGCCACTTCTATTCTGTGGTAGCCTTCTTGTTGGTCTTACTTACTTTTGGTTAGGGTTTGTCCCAAGTATTTATTTCATCCTTGTGTCTTAGAGATTCCATAGACAGTTGTTATTCTTTTGGAGTTGTAATCGAGAGTTGTTCATATGGCATGCATGAAAAAAATATTGTTATTCTTTCATATTTTTCAATTATAGAAAATGATAGATTTAAAGATTTTGTTTCATGTATAGTTTTAATCGTTTAAAATGATTTTGTTTTCAAAAAGGCTTCCGCATGCATTTATTTTGCATATAGATGGGCATTCTTATACAGTTTGGTTTATCCGAGTTGGATAGTGTGCCGGTGCCGGTCACATAGTTCTGGGTCTTGACATTCGAGTCCAAATTGGTGTTAAATCTCAAAATATACTTTCTTAACCTTCAAGTCAAAAGCTCTCTTTTTCACTTTTGAATCCTTGGTTCTAAAGCAAAATTGACGTTAAATTCATGTTATAATCATAGATTTGAGTGATAATCATTTCAAAAATTGCCTCAGTTCATTAACTTCTAAAATAATAAAATAATGTCCAAGTACTGAATGAGATTATATACATAAGTGCAGAATTTTTTAGTGCAAATTTTCAGAATAACAATATTGCCCTTCTTTTACTAAAACAGTCATAATTTTTCGTGCGGATGTCGGAATGACGAACAATTTAAATTTTTGAAAACTAGATTCAAAGGGATACAACTTTCAATTTGAATCATCCCCAAATTCTATAAAGATTGCGATCAATTCTCTTGTGAATCAAGCAAAGTGCAGAAAATCACGCTTAACACTTCAAATCTCAAAAATTTGCTCCATACGCGCCAATATTCACTTGAGCCCCTTGGGTATCCTTCAAACCATCCCGACACCAAATACCCTATATCAGTAGGCTGAAAATACAAATAAAAATGCTGCAACACAGTCAACTTTCAAAAAGAAATATTAATTGGTGTTTCACTTTAGTACATACTTAACAAGCTATCGTGTCACTCTTAATGATCAAGAGATTAAATTATAATAAATGAGCGAATATTGAAATTGGAATATTATACGTGTAAATGTAATGCACAAAATCTATGTTTGTATGGTGAAAAAAGCAAACCGGAGGATAAAACGTTATTGTGGACCATTTCTAACATCCCATTTGGGGTGATATTAGTGAAATCTGTATACAAAAAGAGGTGAGGTGGCACTCTCCTATCCCAAGTTTTATATATATCTTTGCCATTTTCTTCTTACGCACCTTTTAAAAAACATTGCTATGTTAAAACTTCAATACTCACCTTTTTACAGTTATGGATTGTAACTGTTGGGAAAAACACATTAGAACCTCGACGTTTAGAGCAGGAATCTATAAGAACTCTTAATTTGTTTGCTTTGTCCGATAACGTGTAGATCCATATCTATAGATATTAACATGACAAGTTGCTATCGTTCCTCGAATGATGCGAACGTTTCAACTTTCAGATAGTATGCGTCTTTTATCCTTGATTTTCTTTCTGCTTCCTATTTCAAAAGTTTTTTTGCAACTTAATTTATATGTATTACTTAGGAACAGTGCTACGCAATTATGTTTCTTCATCATCTCCGAAGTAGTACCAAGTTTTCTGCCAAAATAATTTACCTTGAGTAAGTGTTATTTAGGAAAACTTAGTAGGTTTCATGCTCCTTAGTACTTATTAATAAAAAGGATTGCTCAAGTATTTGTTAGATTTATATTTATCTAATTTCTCAGATTTTTTCAACTTTTCCCCTTATTTCCTTTTATCCCGTTGAATTCTATTTCAAATTTTACAAATTGTTTCTATTATAACCTTATTAATTCCCTTTTTCTATTAGATATCGTTACATAATATTCCAGTTACAGAATAAGTTCCCATACATCTTACCCAATCCATTGTTCTACGTGACACAAATTTTGAAAAGTATTTCAGCGGGCAATTCATTTTTTCTTTTTGAATTTATTAATTTTCTCTATGAAGCTAAAATTTCTATTACTGAATTGAATGATTTGCTAATTCTGATGAACGATGATTGACTTATCTTTTGAACAAATGCGTGATGAGCATTTGATTATTTGTTTGCTTATTAAAGTTTGTTGTGATTTTTGGAGCAACATGTTCCACTGGTATTTGCTACATTTTACAAGAACATCAAGTAAGTTCCTTTGTAGGACTAAAAAATTAGTTCTCTTTTACTCTGTCTTTTTACTTTTGACTAGGTGGTGTTTTCATATTATCTTGATATGTATGGACGTAAATTATAGAAGAATTTAGACCTATCCAAAAAACAAAAAAAAATTATGTTACTAGAAAAAGAGAGATTTAACATTCTTTTTTTGAAAATAATAAGCGAGCCAGTTAGGAAGTTAAAGAAAAAATAATTATAGACAAGACTTATCAAAATTGATTTTGTGGATTTTCGAATCATAAGACCATAAAAATTTATTTCTTTCATTAAAAGAAAAAAATTAGATACTTCTGTACATATATTAAAGAAAAAATCATGTTTCAACACTTATTAAACACATGCATATAAATACTTTACATGTTCTAACGGACAAATTTTATAGATTTACCTATATAGGTTATACAAAAAATAAAAATCTTTAGATGACGAAAACCCTTACATGATAAAAAATTAGAAAAAAATAAAAAAATAAGTGTTAATAATAAAATAGATTAAAATTACTTTAAAATTAAGTAGGAACAAATATTACAAAATATTGTTTGTAATAATTAATATCACGTACGACCAATATTTTCCTCTAAATACAATCGCTAATGTATATTATTATCTACCGTAATTAAAATAATATTGTTTACAAGCAACATAGGGTTCAAAGGCCTAATTTATAAAATTGCAAGAAGTTATAATTGGGATGATTTTTATATGGATTTTCTTTTCTATTTTAACTTTCTCATACGCATGTCTTACAAAAAAAATTTAAATTGTTGGTGTTAAGAAAGTGTTATTTCTTTTAACTTGATTTGACTGCGCAAAGCGCGGTTAATTTAACTAGTTAATTAAAAATGCTATTTCCATGTCATCGTGATAGCATTTCTTATTTTCCCCACAGAATTTTAGGAATCCAAAAAACTCCAGATCGCCTATGCATTAATTTCCCTACAGAGTGGAGAATCCAAGAATTTCTTTTACCTACTAACTTATGGCATCGGTAAACCAAATTAGTAGTAATTTTCTCCATCATAGCGTACTAAAACATCATATATGCATATACAACATAAATCTTCTAAAATAAGTGCTTTTTGCTTTCAAAGTTAAAGTATTTGGCCAAGTTTTTAGAGGAAAAAAAAAAATATTTTTGAGTTTCTAGCAAGTAGTTTTGGAGAAGCAGAAAAAAATAACTTCTCTTCAAAAGCACTTTTTTTTGAAAAGCATTTTTTGAGAAAAATACGAAGTAGTTTTTAAAAGCTTGGTCAAACACTAATTGCTGCTCAAAATTACTTTTCAAATAAATTAGTCAAACACATACTGCTTCTCACCAAAAATACTTTTGAAAAAAGCACTTATCATAAAATATAAAAAAAAACTTCTCAAAATAAGCTGATTTTTGCAGCTTGGCCAAACAGGCTATGATTGTAGAATTTTCGTGATTTAACACTTTAACCAGTGATTAACATGCACATAGCTAATAATTAGCTATATTGCTACAAAAGTTGTTGGATGTGCAGACAAAATCCTATATTGATAGCTGAAAAGATTGAAAACTCACATATAAAATGTAAAAATCTTTAAATGATACGAAGTCTTTTGGGAAAAACCATGCAGATTTGACCCAAAGCGCACAATATCACTTCATGTTAAGACTACTGTGTTTTGGGAGAAACCACGCAGACTTGACCCAAAACGCACAATATCACTTCATGTTAAGACTACTTTCGGGCTGGTTGAGCCTAGAGAAGTTTTTGTGACATAGCCATATTACTAAAGCTTCTGCAACAAAAACTATATATTAGAAACAAATAATTTTACTTCTTACGACAAATCGAATATTTAGCAGTTGTGGATGACCAATTATATATTCATGTCATATACATACGAAATGAAAGTTGAGAACCGACATCTTTGGGCATTTCCAAACTCTCAAGTGTCATGAATACGTACAACTTGGCAGCTGACAAAACACATGTACCGATCAAATACACAATAATTTCATGAAACATGAAATGGAAGCTGAGAAATAACTCTACTTTAGCCAAGATAATTTGAAAGCGAATACAACAATAAGTATGCCTTAATCCCAAAATCTCTAGTAAAAGCGAGGTATTTCAAGAACAAAGAAATATGGGAAGGCATAGTCATGAGTCCCTCTCTAGAAACCGGAAAATGATTCAGCAGAACAAGAGAAGCATTTATCTGTTACCCATTTGGAAGTTGGAACAATCGAAACTCCAAAAAGCATGAGTCAAAAGCCATCACTTGATTGTAACAATCTTGATCCCAGAAGCAGCTCCAATGCAGTGTATCGCTACAAGACAATCACTTTCCTTGCATAACACTTATGTTTTGGCATGTTGAAGAGCGAATACCCTTGGATGTTACCTTTTGAGCCAAGAATATCTTCTCAACTGAAATCTCCGTTACCATAAATGCATTAGAGTTGGCAAGAATGTTGTCATAAAGTCCCGGGGCATATCATGACCCCGCTTGAACATTGCTCCAAAAGTTTCCTTTTTGTCAATGTCAAGTGGATTCAACATCTGTTAAACAACTTTTTCATGGTTTGACAATAATTTACACATAAAATTAGTAAAAGATTTTGACAAGTGTTCAACTGGATACGCTTATACAAGCACAGGTCCGCCACTGTTTTAGATGGATGGAATTCTTCAGCCCAAGCTTAGAAATTAAGCCTCCAACTATAGATCAGTAAATCGCTCATAGCAACACATCTCACCAACTATGTACACACAGTTCTGAAAGTGATGAATTTATAAAGTGAGCCAACCTTGCTACACAACCTCACTGGTCCAATCATTTATTTCCCAAAATGTGTTAATAAATGCACAAAATTCAAAACCCCAACCCCTCTCCAACCCTATGATTCCAGCAACTACGCATCAATTCCAAGTAAATCGGATGGAGCCCTCAATATTCATTCTGCTCAATTTAGACTCATTTCACTCCAATGCCGGAAAAGATTACCAAACACCCAAAGAACCTACGAATATACATATAGATTAAACTACTTGTGTTCGTTAATATACATTTCATACGGCCGGTCACATTAAATAATGAGAAATATTATTATTCATCTTCAATAATAGAATATTGCAGATATTTTTAATGCAAAATACTATGAATCGGTTCATCTTCAATTCTCACATGCATCTTCCAAAAACAACGGATATAAACTTAGGCTAACTTTCTTCATTGGGTCAACTTGGAAACAAATTTTACCATAATTTATTTCCTAGCCAAACTATCTAGCTCTAATTATTTAGAGAACTATTTGAATGCGATTCATTTCCTGGAGGCAAGCAAGAGAGTCAACTGAATCTTGCAAAATTTTAACATGGAGGCCGACCTTGTAACAAGTTAGAACAATAATAATAAAAATGAAACAATTATAATTCATGCAAGAGAACCCGTTTAATTATAGATAAGTGTATAAATTACAATCTTTAAAAAGCAATAAGATGTTCACGCAAAAACATTCATAATACGTGAATTATTATTTCTAACATCCCATTGCTTAAACAAAATTTTGGTCTTTCGGTATTATTCTCATGACAACCACAACTAGTATGCATCTATCCTTTTCTCTATATTGTAATTCTATATTATTGTACTTGTAAATATGTATCCAGATACATATGTGACAATGTACATAATTTTCGCAAGTATGCATGGATATGTATATATGTTTTTTATGCATGTTGTTGGAATGTACGCTCATATTATATTAGTCATAAATTGATTTTGGTAATTAAGTTGGTGAATATTTCAGTCAATGTAACGTGGCTCTCAAAGACACAAGAAGACCGTGCATGGCGTTGAACCTTTTTCTGAGAATCAAGAAAAGACGTTCTTTAATCAATAGGATTCAAGAAAAGACAACTCCTCCTACAACACAAAATGATTTAATTACTTGAAAGGAACTTTATATCTTCGACTTTAACTGCTATGACGGTTAATTTTGCTCTATGTATGTATAGAAGAATTTGGATAGTCAATATCATTTTGTGAGAACTATGTTGAAATAGGACATCAACATCCAATTTCAAAAAAGTCTGTAAGATTTTACTTTATATATTTTGTATTTTCCATTTCACTATTTTTGCCTTGTCAAGAATCGTGAAGACAAAATCAACTTAACCAACGCCATGCTAGAAACAATAAATACTTCACGCTTTATGAATGATATCTTAATAGCATCTAGTTACTTTTCAAAGGTCGTAATATATATGAACCTCCCTATAATGAACTTACTCTCTAGCATGGATTATAAGTGTTCCTCTGTTGTTTCTAACTTGCTTATGTTCAAGACCTGTCAAGGTTAGCCTCCATTTTTTTAAAATAATGCAATCAGTAATTTAATCATTTCTCTTGTATTTCCCAAAAAGAAAATTGCATTGAAATAGTTAGAATGAGACATTCTAATCAAGAAGGTATAGTAAATTGCACCCAAGTTGCCCAAGTTAAAAATAACAAATTTCTCTAATTTGATATTCATTGTTTTCGAAAAATGCATGTGAGAATCGAAAATTAAATCGACCGATGGCATTTTGCCTTTTGATATGAATAATGCGTTTGATTATATTGCATTTTAGTAGCAATTTATTTTCCTAATATGTTTTTAAGCATGTTGTCGGTATTTATGTTTTCATCTTAAAACAGTCATAAATTGACTTTGGCTCTCAAAGACATAGTTTATGGATATACGTGATGTTGATCCTAATCTCTCGAGATTCGAGTAGTCCCTTAACATAAAGGATTCATATAGATGTTCATAACACGTAGCGGAAGACAATAACAATCCTATAAACATCTTTTCGTATTTAAAATTTATTTATATGTCAAAGATCAGATCTAAGACGTACCTGGTGAACAGAGTCGTTTCAAAGTTTCTTCGATAGTGCGAAACTCTATGTGTATCCACACCGAGACCGATCTTGCTATCAACTCTTTGATTAATGAAACCCGCGAACAAATTGTATGAAAATATTGTACTACAGTTTTTCTCAAAAAACTTAGCCTAGACGTGAAAGACCAAGCTAATTTTCTTGCTAAGAGTATTACTTGACTCTTTCGATATCTCTGTTGGTTTTGCGAAGCTGTGTTGGTCACGTTGATTTAGTTTATGTCTAAACTTGAAAGAAAAGGAACCGAAAGACCCAAGTTCTAAATTGGACTTTTACAATTTTATATAGGAAAATACTAATTCCATTACTCGTGGGATTCTGATAGCCTACACGCCCTTTATGGACTTTCTCATTAATCTAATTCAAAGTTGGTTAACTTATAAGTCCTTTCTTAACATTTTATATATCTTTATATATAAATATTAATTATATATATAGTTCAACCAAGAGATATGTTTTAATTTTATATTCCAAATAGAAAACTTTAATTTGTTCACAATATTAATTATATCCTTTGTGCTAGCAAAGAATATAATAATATTTTATTTGGACTAATAACTAAATTTATTTGACTAATTAAATTCTTTAACTTAATTATCAAATAATAAAGTAATTAATCCTTTAGCAAAGATCAGAACACTCGTTAATGTGCGACCCCATAGGTTCAATACTAAGCCGGTAGTAAATTAATAATATCAATATACTAATCAAGGGTGGCGTCTAGCAACACTCCTTAACAAGGGCGGATTTAGGGGGGCGGAAGGGGGTTCGCCGAAAAATTACACTATATATATAAGGCAAAATCGATTTTTTACCTCTATGTATTAAGTTTTGAACCTCCTTGACACAACCCGAAAGTGTAGCTTAGTGGTCAAAGGGGTTCAAAATCTTTGAAAGGTCATAAGTTCAATTCCCACTAGCTACGATTTGTTTTTCTTGAACCCCCTTCGATGAGATCCTGGCTCCGCCACTGCTCCTTAACGACTGGATAGAATGAAGTATACAATTTACTCTCAAATCCTAATAGGCGACCAACTATGTGTTCATATCAAATATAATTGACCATTGAATGACCTAAGAAACTCTTTTCTTCTTTCATTCAATTGCCCTGGCCAAAGTCTTAGTTTGGTCGTTTATAATCCATAACAACATGGAGCTTAAACTCATTACCAATAATTGACAGATTTCATCTTGATCAATCACTAATTCTACAAGCATTTAATCATGCCCATTATCCTTTCAACTATCGCCCTAGGGCCATAGGTGTCTAGTCAAAATTGGTCATACTTTATTTCCTAGTCAAAATATCTCATTCTAACTATTCTGATTGTTTTTCTTTTCTTGAGGCATAATAATAATAATACATATTAGAGAGCCAATTAATTATTGAGATCTGTATAAATTATAATTTTTGAGAAGCAATGGGATACTCACACAAAAACATTCATAAAGCATGACTTGTTATTCTTAATGTGACATTTCTTTAGTTTGGTTGACTCTTCAGTATTCTTCTTAATCACTAATTATTATTTATCTCACATCATTTCCATATTGTGATGCTATAGAACTGTTCTTGTCAATATGTATATTGATACATATGTGACAATATTTTCATTCATGTTTGCATGCTGTTTTCATGTTATATCAAAAAGAAAATGATTTTGATAATTATAATGGCGAATATTATAGTCAAAACACGGAAGACACTAACTTTGGCTTCACGTGATATCCATCCCAATTTCTCAGGATTCAAAAGGGGACTACTCCCACAACTTGATGATTTAATCACTTGTGGAGAACCCTGCATTTTCAATTTAAACTGCTACCATTTGTTAGTTCTTCTCTAGGAATGTATACTAGGATTGTGATAGTCAATCTTATTGGGTAGGAATAATGTTCAAATAGGCCATCGGTGTCTAATTTCAACAAATTAACAAAGTTACTTTACCCGTCGACTTTGTCCCCAAATTCCTCTTACACACGGAAATAATATTACACACCAAAACTTTTAAAGGTTTGTCTATTACGCACCACTTCGATACTTGACCACATCTTCTTAAGGATTGCAATTACACGCGTCAATCAGCATCCGACACGTGTCATAAATCAAGAAAAAAAACTGAAGAGGTGTGTAATAGAATAGACACATGTCAGATGATTCTTTTAGCTTTCACGCGACTCTTTTATGTGCGATACAAGCGTGTGTGACACATGGCAAAAGAGGTATGTAATAGACACTTTTAAAAAATTTGATGTGTAACATTATTCTCGTGTTTAACATGCGTGAATGAGGGATTTGGGGACAAGGTCAATGGGTAAAATATGTATTTTACCTTGATTTTTTAGTAATTTGATTTGTTATAAGAAGATATTAGTGAAAACTAAACTATGTTTAAGCAACGTCATACTAAAAATAATACTTCAACTTTATAAATATTTTTTTATGAGTATCTCATTTCTTTTCAAAGGAATATATATACATACCTCAAATGAATTGGCTCTCTATGGTAGATTGTAGGAGTTTCTTTATTGACTTGTTTTATGTTCAAGAAATGCCAAAATCTTTAAGATAACACAATTTATAATTTAGCCATTACTCTTTTGCACCTTCTAAAAATTAAATTTTGCATTCAAATAGTTAAAAAAACAAATATTCTAACAGAGTAAAGTATAGTAAATTGTGCTTCTCAGCTGTCCCAATTAAAAATAATGAATTGTGCTAATTACAAATTAATTATTTTCTAAAGATACACGTAATAATTATTTTCTTGGTTTGCTAAAACTTTTAGAAGTACTTCTCATTAGTGGCTTTATATGTGTCTTTAATATCAGTGGGTAACGGTTGCTACGTGTTAAAAGTTAACCACTATTATTAGATACAGATAAAACCATCTATATGCATTAGTGTACATTTCATGCGCTTGATCGCGTTAATATAATATCAAGAAATACTATCAAAATTTTAATCAAACTTTTAACTGTAAAGTTTTTGGTCCCCAGTTTTAAAAGAGAAAAGCGCACATTTTCTTTAAAGGGAAATGGTTAAATTTGTTGTTCTACTATAAATTGAGCAACTTTACCCTTTATTAAACTTTGGTCTAATATTACTTCTACCATTAGTATAAGTCATGTTTTCCCTTAACCCTAAGGGAGCACTAAAAAAGCGCCAACTTGAGATAATTTTAAAGCATAAAGTTGATGAATAAAACTTTTTTTAGAAAATTTTGGACACATGGATCCACTCATTTTGCGTTAGAGCTCTGTTAATGGCAAGACGAGTATGAGAAAGTTTACTAATAGGAAGGTTATAAGTGTACCAAAAGTGTAACTGACAGCCAAATTAAGCAATTTTGGATAGTATCGGAGTAAATTTTCTCTTTCTCTAATAAAGTGGATAATATGTTTCCAATACCATATTCAGTATGCACATCTTAACCTCAAAATACTATGGATTGGTTCCATCTTCAATTCCCAATTACATCTTCCTAGAATGGATCTAAAATTACATTGACTCATTATTTTTAATTGGGTCAACCTAGAAACACAATTTATCATACTTCATTCCTAGTCAACTTGGCTCAGTCTAACTATTTAATAGTGATTTTCTTTTTCCGGGATATGTAGGGGAAAATGAATAAATCATAGATTGCATAATTTAAGATAAAAGCAAACCTTGGCATGTGTTGAACATATTACAATTTAGAAATATTTAAGAAAAAAGAAACAAATCTAATAAAATAATAGAGAGTCGATACATTTTAGGAAAAATATAATAATACAACCTTTGAAAAGCAATGAGATGCTCACACAAAAAATATTCATAAAGCGTGAAGTATTATTCCTAGAATGGCATTGCTTAAGCTTGATTTTCTTAGTTAATCTTTTCATGACTACCACTACTAATTAGTATTCATTTCTTCTTTATAGAATGTAATTCTAAATTATTGTTCTTGTCAACATGTGTGTCGACACTTATGCGACTATGTACATAATTCATACTCTTTCTGTTTCAAAAAGATTAGCATTATTACTATTTGGGAAGTCTACGAGGTTGTTCTTTGATCACGTTTTTGTTAAACATTTTATAAATATTTTGAATTATGACTTATAATACTTTTTTGTAGTTTTTGAAAATATAAATTTTATTTTCAAAACATTGAAGAATTTATGTCCAAATCTACTGTTACCCTCGTACTCCGAACTATGCCAATATTTTTGAAAGAGAAAGGAGTGTATATTTATGTACATGTTTTTATGCATGTTGGAATGTGTGTTTTCATGTTAATGATGATAGTGAATATCACTGGAAGTAAGCGTGAGTATAGGTCAAAACTTTTAACAACTTCACTGCCTATATAATAATTTAACCTTCCACTGAGAAAACATGCAGTATATTTCCAATAAACATTTTATTTTTAGCAGCTCATAGAGCTTGTCAAAATAACAATGCCTGTAACAACGTAAACAACAATGAGGGAATAAAAAGGACGATAGCACTTTCAGCACGTTTAAAAATCTAATCATGAAAGTGTTAAGACCTCCGTGATATTACGTCCCGAATTTAAGCATGTTAAAAATCTAAAGCCCTTAATTAAGAATCAAACAACTGGTAACGAAAAATATAATGATCGAAGACTACAGATCTGAAAATTGTGAAATAGAACATACTAGGGCTTGTGATTGAACGCACCGTTTGAAGACGGAGAGGCGTAAGTGTTGAAGTGCGGCGTAAGAGCAGCTTCAGGAATTCTGCCGGCGGCGGCGGTGGCGGTGGCGGTAGCGGTGTCTTTTTATCTTTTGTGAACAAAACAGTGGCACATCGATTGAATTTGAATTGAAGTGTGAGGAGTGATGGCTCTTTAAGTAGAGCCAGGAAGTAAGCGGAGGAAGGAAAAGCAGCTGCTGTGCCAATAATATTTTAAGGGTTAGGTGCAACGCTTAGTCATCATTACGTGTGGCGGTACGTATATGGCGATATACTCTGCCCAGCATTTGTATCTTTCTAGAAAAACCACATGACATTGAAAATACAGACACAGAACTCGACGTCCTCTTTTTCATGTTTCCGAATTCCGATGTCCTTCTGCTCTCCTGATATCATTTTTTACTTCAATAAAATCAGTCGGTAACAGCGCTAACCCACGAATTGCGTGAGCAATTTTCAAGAATTACTTTCTACCTTTTAAATTAGATAATCTACTTTTCTTTTTATTATGTTTCAAAATAAATCATATATTTATAAATTTAAAAATAATATAATTTTAAATTTTTTATTTTACAAATTTTACTTTTAATAAAAAACTTTTATAACCACACAAATATCATGGCCCTACAAAGTTTTTACCCCTTAAACTTTTAAGACCACAAGTTTCAAAAAAAAAATTCTTTTTTCTTAAACTCCGTGTCGAGTCAAACTAGGTCATCTAAATTGATACGGATGGAGTACTAGTATAGTATGTACTTTGGTGTCAATAACCGGTTATTAATTTTTTGAATTAAATTTATTATCGTAATTAATAATTAGGGTAATTTTTAGTTCATACAGTAAACTGAACTAAATAAATTTTTATATTTATAAAATATATTTTTGTATGGGTCAAAAATTATCTCTAATAGAATTAAACCATGTTAACATTAAGGAGGCATTCACATACCGCCATATGTTATCAGTACGACTTCAATAAAGCCTCGCCCAAGATCAAAGTGGTTCCAGAAGCAATGAAGGTTGCGATCAAAGAGTCAGCAAGGATCAAAGTCGAGAAATCGACGTGGATCAAGGTCGAGATCGAGCATCCTAGACAAGGTTATAACGGCTAGTTTTAGAATATGACACAAAAGAGAATATTCTAGTGGATATTCTATGTACCTATACTATTAGGGATTTTAGAAATATGTTCCCTGTAAGTAGAAAGAGACACAATGATAGCGGACAGGAATTATCCATTTGTAAGAATACACATTGACTTTATTGAGGGAATCTGACCATATTGAAAACATCCGAAAAACACCTTTACTAAGATTTTTGTCTAACTTTTTCACTTGATCCAAGAACAACCCGAATGTTCCAATACTCATCAATCATTCATCATTGTCAGAAGGAATATCAACAGATCCCACCACTTTTCGGGTGACTCATATGTTCTTATTTACATAAATACCATCCATTGCTATTTATTAAAATTTAATTAATGTTATCTTCCATCTTTTTGGATCATTGAATATTATTGTTATTGCTCACATTCATTACCATTCGAACAAACATACATATTATTCGTCATAAAACCAACAACCTTATCTTTTGAATATTATTATTAGCTAAGATTGACTCTATTTTACTTAAATCTAATTAGTTGAATCCAGATCTAAATTTTTAGGTCAAAAGGTTTAGCGCCATCTATGGGGACTTCTTAGCTAATTTTTTTAGTTTCCTTTAGATCTACAACTCACGTGAGTCACTAACCTAACAAACCACAAGATCTTTCTCTTTCTTTGCGCGTACGAAAACCTACATGGCGGGTAACCAAGGAGATAGGACTAAACTCTAAAGTGACAAGTGACTTCCTTGGCAACCTTATGAACGCTATCAACGAGAGCTGTGAAACGCTAGGCGACGACGTGATACCCATTGCCTCCCATAGGCGCGAGAGGTCTCCTCCTCCCATTGCAATATAATAAAACCAAATAGAAAAGGGGCCTCCACGTCCACAGGAGAGGGTACGCCACCAGCCATGAAAAAGCTCCTCGAAGCATGGTTGACCAATACGCTAGTAAGCGTGCTCAACACACATGCTTCATATACGTCCATAGAGAATGCAAGAGCCCATACAGTGAAACGAGTGGACGAACAGGGTGACTAACCAGACCTTCCAACATCAGGTATAACTCACAATGTTACTGGCAATGCAGGTGACAATGTCATCGCCGTTGTTCTAAAGAGGATGGAAGAAATAAAGAATGAAAATAAAGCGCTCAGAGATCAAATGAAAGAACACAAAAACGAGTCGACAAGATTCCAGAGGCCCCTAAGTTATTGCCAAAGAGAGATATCGGTAGATTCATAGAGCAGTCGTATAGCGAAGGAGCGGCCCCACATGCCACACCAAAGACCTTCAAAATGTCGTTCTATCTTAGGATATACGACGGAACAACTGACTATGAAGATTACGTAACTCATCATGTCACCACCGTGAAGGGCAACGACCTCACCAAGGAACAAGTGTCCCTTGATTTGCTGAAAAAATTTGGCTAAACCCTCACGGGAGGAGCATTAACGTCACAGCTACCAGCTCATTCCATAGAAACCTTTGAAGATATGGCCGATAAGTTCGTAACGGCACATATCGGGTCCAAGAAGGCCGAAAAAAGAGAAAATGACATCTTCGCCATCAAGCAGTCCTTGGGAGAGAGACTTCCTCGCCTGATTCAATAGGGTATGGATGACCCTACCAAATGTGTCTGAAGGGATGGCAATCGCGGCCTTTCAAAATGGGTTGAGTAGAGAGGGCTCAAGAGCGACCAGAAAATTGTTGAGCTGGTTAATGAAGTAACCTCCAACCATTTGGGGTGAAATCCACAATGCCTACTGTGCTGAAGTCCGAGCAGTTGACGACGACCTCAACGGACCAACTCGACGGCTTGTCTCGGTATAAGTCAAACCCAGGAAGGACCGAAGAGATACCATAATGAGGGATCACCCGGTCTCACGAACAAATAGGGAACGACAGTAGCCATACATCAGGGCCCCCGCTCCACCTCCTTTCCGCTATGATGAAGGCCCATCTAGGCTGAGGTCGGGGACTTACCGAAACGAGAGAGGTATGCCCATTTATTGTCTACTCACAATTTTTGCGTGTCACCTACAGAAATAGTCTATGCCTTGGAAAAACTCGAAACGAAGGTGAAGTGGCCGCCGAAGATGAGGTCCGACCTGAGCACCAGAAAATTTGATGCCCTCTGCGGATTTCACCAGGAGCGCGGACACAAGACAGAATACTGCATCACCCTCAGGCAAGAGGTTGTGAACATGTTGTAATACGGACACCTCAAAGAGCTGCTGAGCGACAAGGAAAGAAATAACTTCGCCAGAGGTCGTGAACGCCAAGGTCTGCCAAAGCCGTCGTCACCAGCTCGCACCATCAACATGATCATCAGCGGTAGCGACGATGGCTCCATCAACGCCGTCAAATTCACCACTACTCACAAGCTTAAAAGTTCTATCACCAAATAATGGTATGACGGACTTGAAGAAAGTATCATCTTCGACGAGTCAGATGCGAACGGTTTGACTTTCCCTCAAAATGATGCTCTCCTCGTTACTCTACGAATTTTTGATACTGATGTCAAACGTATCATGGTAGACGACGGAAGTGGAGTGTGCATTATCCATCCCCGAGTCCTCACACAGATGATACTCGAGGACAAGATAGCGACGCGCTGCATCACACTAATTAGTTTTAATAATGCATTTGAACGGACGTCGGGTGAAATTACCCTCCCCATCTTGGCCAGCGCATAACTCTAGAGACAACGTTCCACATCATGGACCAGGCCACCGCATACAAAGCCATAGTAGGACGACCATGGATACATCCCATAAGATCTGTTCCTCTATCTTATACCAAGTAATAAAATTCTCAATACCTTGGGGGATATTCAACATACAGGGAGAACAACGCATGTCCCGGGAATGCTACTGCATCGCCTTAGACAGCACGACAACCCAACAGAAGAAAGACAAGGAAAAAGAGTCATAACAATCAACAGGGTCGAGGCCAACGCAAAAAGAAACTAGGGACGTCATCATGGACCCCGAAACGATTGAAGTCGCAGACTCAACCATAGAGGACCTCGACCCTATTCAAATAGACCTCAGCGACTCCACCAAAAAGGCCTACATCGGCTGCAAACTCCGAGAGCTAGGTAAATTTAGTCAATATTTAATAACTAATGTGGATTTGTTTGCCTTTAGCCATGCAGATATGCTGGGCATCCCCAAGGAGATTGCCACACATAAATTAAACGTCGATCCATTCTACCCCCCTCCCCCTGATAAGGCAAGTCAGACAAAAATTCAACCCCGCCATCAACGATATCGTCCACAAAAAAGTGGAGAAGCTGTTAGAAAATTGTTCCATCAGGGAGTCGAAATACCCCAAGTGGATCACCAACATAGTGATGGTCAAAAAGAAAAATGGGAAATGGAGGATGTGTGTAGATTTCACGGACTTGAACAAAGCATTCTCGAAGGATTCGTTCTCATTACCATATATCGACCAACTCATCGACATAACAGCTGGACATGAGCTGTTAAATTTTTTGGACGCATACTCAAGCTATAAGCAGATACTTATAGAAGAAGAGGACCAGGATAAAACCACGTTCATCACCCACCGAGGAACATATTGTTGCAGGGCCATGCCATACGGGCTGAAGAATGCATGAGCAACCTATCAAAGATTGGTCACTAAAATGTACAAAGCTCAGCTCGGCAAGACCATGGAGGTATATATCGATGACGTGCTAGTCAAGTCTATAAAGGTGGAGGACTATATCAACCATTTCAAGGAAGCGTTCGACATACTAAGATGGTATGGAATGAAACTAAACCCAGAGAAATACGCGTTTGGCATAGCCTCGAGAAAGTTCTTGGGCTTCTTAGTGTCACAACGGGGGATAGAAGTCAACCCAGACCAAATAAAAGCTATTGAAGGGATATCGGAGCAACTGACTACTAAAAAGCAAGTCCAAAGGTAGACCGGTCGAATCACCGTCCTATCGAGATTTATAGTATGGTCGTCTGACATATGTCATCAATTTTTCGGCATACTAAAAAAAGATAACAGCCTTAAGTGGTCGCCCGAATATGTACAAGCTCTGCGATAGTTAAAGGCGTATCTGCCATTTAGTACATTAGCAAAACACTCATCGACGCCGAGACGAGGTACCCACACCTCGAGAAACTGGCCCTGACACTTGTCATAGCTTCACGAAAACTTAAACCATATTTCCAGTTCCACCATATCTCGGTTGTTACCACATTTCCTCTAAGAGGCATTTTACACAAGCTCAAATTATCGGGGAGGCTGGCCAAGTGGGCCATCGAGCTGAGCGAGCACGATATCACATATCAGCCGTGAACATTGATAAAGTCGCAAGTGCTCGCCGACTTCTTCGCGAACTTCAGTGTGGATATAATGTGTGAGGTTGAGAAAGAAGTCGTCCAAGCTTTTCTCCAAACACAAGACCTTTGGATCCTATACACCGACGGTGCATCCAACGCTTCAGGATCTAGACTGGGACTCGTACTCGAGGTTCCTACCGATAAAGTAATTCGCCAGTCTATAAGATGCCAAGATATGACTAACAACAAGGTGGAGTATAAGGCGGTAATTGCAGGATTGAGATTAGAACTCAAGTATGGGGTGAAGCGACTAAGGATCCGTTGTGATTCCCAGCTCGTAGTCAACCAAGTCACAGGGACTTTCCAAATCAAAGAACAAAGGTTGCAAAAATATCAGACCGAGATCTGTAAGCTGCTGCCCGAGTTCGATGAATTCCAGCTCGACCAGATCCCGCGTGCACAGAATGTTGAAGCGGATGACCTCACCAAATTGGTCGCTACCACCAAAAGCATCACGACCGGGGATAAAAGTGTAGTCCACCTCCTCAACTTATCGCTAGACCAAATCGAGGTAAGATCTGTAAGCTTAACTTGGGATTGGTGCAATCGTATTATCGCCTACTTACAGGACGGCACACTCCCAAATGACAAAAAGAAAGCCAAAAAACTAATAATGCAAGCAGCCAGATACAATCTCCTCCATAGCGACCAATACAAGAGGACATATGACGGCCCTCTCGTGAAATGTTTGGGCCCAAATCAAACGCACCGCATTCTTGAAGAAGTCCAAGAAGTTCATTGTGACGCTCACTCCGGCAATTGAGCACTCGTTAGGTGACTCATACGGACAGGATACTAATGGCCCGCCATGAAAAAGGACGCCTCAGAATTCGTAAAAAAATGCGAATAATGTCAGAAATACGCCCCAATAATTCACCAAGGAGGCAAACATATCCACTCATGTACCTCTCTATGGCCGTTCATCAAGTGAGGAATGGACATCGTGGGCCCCTTCCCAGCAGGGCGAGGTAATGTATGATTTCTTTTGGTTTTAACTGATTATTCCTCTAAATTGGTGGAAGCATGAGTGTTCTCCCAAATACGCGAACAAGAGGTAATCACCTTCATAGAGATAAGAAATGAACCTCAAATGGAGCTTTGCCAATTACAGCAGCGATGTATGAATAGGAACCGGGACCAGAGCTTGACCAGAAAACCTCTAACGGGATGCCTCGCCGACAACCTCGCTACCTCGCGAACTTATTTACTCAAACTTATACCTTCTTGAGTTGTTGTATGAATTTGGAGTTCGATTTGAACTTGTTACAAGATGCTCTGTCTTTGACGGAATTGGTGACGACGAAAGGAGGTTGTGGTGATTGGGTTTTTAGTGTATGAATGTGTGTTTATGTTGGTGGAAATGAAGGGATGATGGTGACTTAATTAGAATATGCACATAATGTATTTGTAAAAATGCCTAGCTAAAGAAAAATAAAGGGGAAGATGTTGGTGGTTAGGTGATTCACATGCCGGAAAGGAGATGAAGACACAGTAGTTATGGACCTTTCTTCATGATGATATTACTGGAGAAGAAGCAGTGAGATCTTACAGTATAGATGAGAGGGTATATATTGAAGTTGGTGGTAATGGGTGTTTAATAGAGATTTGTTTACCCAAAAAATCGGATAACGTTAAATTTGTGTATGGTTCTAAGGATATGCGATACAATTTAATACGAATCGTATAGAGAAATAGAAATATGTGTATTCTTGACTATGAGAATGAGAATAGTGAGCAAAAAGAATGAATAAGATAAAGTAAAACAAACACAAGGAGATATCTTTCAATATGAGAAGTGATCTTTTGTTACAGTGTATGAAGTGCCCCTATGCTTACAAGGATTCTCCCCTTTTATAGTAGAGGGATCCTACTTTATTTATAATAAAACAAAGCATATAGTGGAGGACCCATGATGAATTGTCTCTTCCTCGATTCCCGCCAAGATTTTTTAATTTAGTGCGGTTGTAACGGCTCTTGTCTGCGAGCTCGATACTGGCTCGAACTCGTTATTGGGTCGAGCCCTCAGTTTTGGCTTGAGTTCGACCTTCGGGGTGGATGTAGTGCATTTTCGACCTCGAAGCAATGCCTTGCGGATCGATTTGGTCATGGGCTCGATAATAGTATCGGGCCGACTCCTCGATCAGTCTTTGGAACTCGAGGCTCGTTTGTACTGTCTTCGGAACTCATCCCAAAATCCCACTCTGGTTGCTTACCATTCGAACTCAATCGAATATAGGAAGGTCGAAATCTATTTCGACCGTATACAGATAGTCCCCTCGTTTCTCAAGAAGGATGTGGTGAGAATCGATATGTTTTTCAACGGTTCGATCAGGTTATAAGCTGACATTTTCACAGGGCTTGATCATGACGTATGTGATAGATGTCCCATCGATTTAGTCTTTCAAGGTATTTAATTCATGTTAGACGGTGGTCGGCCACCGCTGATATTGAACCGCCACGATGCAAACCTATAAATAACCCCTCCATACATCATTTACCACTTTTACACTTTTACATCTTCACTCATCCAATTTTTCTTACTCTTTCTCTCTCTATTCCGCTGCTTGCAGAGCCATCTACACCAGCGTTTGGCATCATCCACCTTTCTTTCTCTTATATCAATGGCCAAAACTTCAAAAACTGTACCTCAGAAGGAGAAAGCTTCCTCATCACGGTCGTCCGGCAATAAGACGCCGGTGTAGCCGCCTCTCCACGAGTATGTTCCTAGCCCGTGTACCCTAAAGATCGACTTTAGGGTCAAAAATCCTTCGTCAGTGCCGGGTCGATACGAGCATGTGTCGATGTGCACGTGCTCGATATCATAGGGCTAACTCGAGGCTGTGAGGAGAGATTGCAACTGGGGTCCCTAGGTTGCGTTGCAAATTCCCTCTTTCGACGAGAGCATCACCACTCATGTGGAGGGGTTTTAAAGTGTTTATACTTACCCCTTCACGTTAGGTCCCGTCGACCTAGTGATCATCGATTTTTGCAAAAGATATCAGGTCACCATCGGTCAAATTCATCCTTCTCTATGGCGCATAGTAATCTTACTTCGCTTCTTCTCCAACAAAGCTGGGGGGCTGGATTTTACCTTAAATCACCTTATACGGTTGTATCGGCCTCAAATCTTTTGAGGTCTAATTAGGCTCCACCGTCGGGCATCGAATTCTTTAATGCCGAGCATTGACGAAGACAAGGATCGGGGCTGGATGGGCCGTTATATTCGGGTGAGGACCCGCGACCTTATCCCGGAAGAGAAGATGTTGTTCCCCGAGAAGTGGAATTTTGACCGTAAGTGATTTTCATAAGGTGTTGCTTTTGTATCTTTCTTTGATTTTACCTGATATTTTTCTCCAATATACAGCTGCTCCTTGGATTCCACAAGCGGTGCCAGACCTCGAGGATTGGGTTCGGAAGTTAGCCTCGACTTTCTCTTATGCCGAACGCGCTTTGCGTGATTTGGCGAAAGGCAGGTGGGAGGCCAAGAATCATGGTAAGGGTCTCTTCTTATGTTTTTCGAAATGCCTTTTATGCTCCACTCGTTACTAACTTGGGTTCTTGCAGGCGTAACCAAGGATGCCGTTTTGAGGCCTCCGAGTGGTGAGGAAGGAAACAAGCCCCGATCCTGAAACTGGGGAAAGATAAAAAATGAAAGGATGTCTCTCAATCTGAGGACCCCAAGCCCAAAACTCGAAGAGTGAAGAGGAAAGCAATCGCTCTTTCGATGGACTCGGTCCAACGACTGAGAGAAGAAGAAGAGAATACTTCGGCTTTGGTGGTTCGATCTGCAAAAGCTATCGAGATCGCCAAACCTTTTGAGCCAATGATAGCCACACCGGTCGGGGACGGTTCCAATACCCCGAGTCTCGATCAGAGTGCCCCGAGCGATTCGCTCGGTACCATGATAGTGGGTCGTTTGCCTTCTCTTCTGATCTTCTCTGAGGAGGCGTTAAGAGAAGTTCGAGAATTGAAGACCCCCGATATGGGCAGAGGCTCTGGTGCAGGGAATCCTTTTGGGGATTGCTTCGCTGGAGTCGATGATGCCTCTGATATCGGCGACGTTTCTCTTTTCTTAGAAGAGGCCCAACATTTCATTTCTTGGGTAATGACCTTACTGAGCTTAGTTTCTTCGTTCTTTTCTGAGCTTGGTTCCTTCGTTATTTCTAAACCTGAATCGTGTTTTTTCTTCTGTGTAGGCCATTAGCAAGTTTCGAGCTGACCTCAGCCAGTGTGAGGTCGAGCTTCAAAAAGTCTCGGGGGAGAGAGATGCTCTGAGGCTTCTCTGTGGCCAAAAGTATGAGGTTATAAAGGGCCTCCAAGCAGATTTGGCCAAGGCTCGAGAAGAAGAGGTCGAACTAGATAAGCAAGTGAGCCTTGTTCTGTTAGAGTATGGGTTTGACCCAACTGCGGAAGCTAACCCTTCATTGTCTCAGCTGTAGCAAAAGGTTGAAAAGATCGGGTTGCTTCAGGAAGAAGTCGATCAAATCAAGGCCGAATGCAACCGGTAGAAGGAGACTATCGAACGCCTGGCTACAGAAAAAGAAACAATCTTGGCCAAATTATTATCGGCCGAAGTTCAGTTTCGAAGCGTCAAGCAAAAGGGTTCGGCTCAGGCCAAAACGATCGAGGAGCTTGAAACACAGTTTGTTGAGGCCAAGGCGGAGGTTGAGTCGTCGAAAATCATGGCAGACAAGTCCATTGCCATGTATCGGGCTGATGCCGAGGCTGCTCAAATGGAGGTAAGAGATGCAGCGAATACCGCCGACACTCGAGCACATTAGGTTGCTAAACTTGCTAAGTGTTAGTATCGGAGGGAGACCCTCGAGGAGATCCATGCTCGAGGTTTCGACCTTGCCAAAGAGATAAAAAGGGCCAAAGAACTCGAAGCCGATGGTGAAGCCCTGGTTTTCGATGACGATGATTATGACAATGATGATGATGATGGAAGTAAGAGAGGATCCGAGAACGGGGGGGAGACCGAAAGAGAAGAGACCGCTCCTGAGAATGACCAGGAAGCTTAGTCCTTAATTTTTACGTTGTAATCAATTATGTAGACAATTTTGTATATAGACAATTTTGCCGACTTGCTTCTATTTTGTGAAGACTTTATACATGCCTTATGAAACTTAATCAAATTTTGGACTTCGTAGCCTCTATAATCGAGCGAGTGCTTATTCAAATTTGAATAAAAGTAACCTGTAGGCTTAGTAGTCTAGTGAATGATTCAAACTCGAAGTAATGTAGCCCGTAGGCATAATGGTCGAGTGAGTGCTTGCTCGAACTCGAAATAAAAGTAGCCCGTAGGCTTAGTAGTCGAGTGAGTGATTCGAACTCGAAGTAATGTGGCCCGTAGGCATAATGGTCGAGTGAGTGCTTGCTCGAACTCGAAATAAAAGTAGCCCATAGGCTTAGTAGTCGAGTAAATGATTCGAACTCGAAGCAATGTAGCCCGTAGGCATAATGGTCGAGTGAGTGCTTGCTGGAACTCGAAATAAAAGCAGCCCGTAGGCTTAGTAGTCGAGTGAATGATTCGAACTCGAAGCAATGTAGCCCGTAGGCGTAATGGTCGAGTGAGTGTTTGCTCGAACTCGAAATAAAAGTAGCTCATAGGCTTAGTAGTCGAGTGAATGATTTGAACTCAAAGCAATGTAGCCCGTAGGCATAATGGTCGAGCGAGTGCTTGCTCGAACTTGAAATAAAAGTAGCACATAGGCTTAGTAGTAGAGTGAATGATTCGAACTCAAAGTAATGTAGCCCGTAGGCGTAATGGTCGAGTGAGTGCTTGCTCGAACTCGAAATAAAAGTAGCCCGCAGGCTTAGTAGTCGAGTGAGTGATTCGAAGTAGCCTGTAGGCTTAGTAGTCGAGTGAGTGATTCGAACTCGAAGTAATGTGGCCCGTAGGCGTAATGGTAGAGTGAGTGCTTGCTCGAACTCGAAATAAAAGTAGCCCGTAGGCTTAGTAATCGAGTGAATGATTCGAACTCGAAGCAATGTAGCCCGTAGGCATAATGGTCGAGTGAGTGCTTGCTCGAACTCAAAATAAAAGAAGCACATAGGCTTAGTAGTCGAGTGAATGATTCGAACTCGAAGCAATGTAGCCCGTAGGCGTGATGGTCGAGTGAGTGTTTGCTCGAACTCGAAATAAAAGTAGCCTGTAGGCTTAGTAGTCGAGTGAATGATTCGAACTCGAAGCAATGTAGCCTGTAAGCATAATGGTCGAGTGAGTGTTTGCTCGAACTCGAAATAAAAGTAGCCCGTAGGCTTAGTAGTCGAGTGAATGATTCGAACTCGAAGCAATGTAGCCCGCATGCGTAATGGTCAAGTGAGTGCTTGCTTGAACTCGAAATAAAAGTAGCCCGTAGGCTTAGTTGTCGAGTGAGTGATTCGAACTCGAAGCAATGTAGCCCGTAGGCATAATGGTCGAGTGAGTGTTTGCTTGAACTCGAAATAAAAGTAGCCCGTAGGCTTAGTAGTCGAGTGAATGATTCGAACTCGAAGCAATGTAGCCCGTAGGCATAATGGTCGAGTGAGTGCTTGCTCGAACTCGAAATAAAAGTAGCACGTAGGCTTAGTAGTCGAGTGAGTGATTCGAACTCGAAGCAATGTAGCCCGTAGGCGTAATGGTAGAGTGAGTGCTTGCTCGAACTCGAAATAAAAGTAGCCCGTAGGTTTAGTAGTTGAGTTTATCTCAATTCTGTTTGCATAATAAATCTCCAAATAGAGGAAGTTTTCTCGGATATAGGATGTTGGTAAAGAGGAGAACATTCTTTGCAAGTCACTATACATGTGTTTATGTTTCGTGTCTGGGTTCTGGCAAACTATATGAGCATGGTTCGTTTTGACCATTTGGCTCTTACAACTTTTCCTATTGGAAACCCGTTGTTGCGAAACAACTTGCATCAAAATTTGATATATTCGAGGGCTAATGCCCCTCTAGTATTCGAGGTCGATTGTAAAGAGGCCTCACATACTATTGTAAGTGCAGCACGATCATTGGTTGCCTCATTAAAAACCTTGCCAAAAAACCCATTTGGGATAAAACCGGTCTAAGAGAAAAAGAGTGCAACGCGTGCTTTCGAATCTTAAGGCTCCGTATTGAGTGATCCATCTTAGCTCCTGATCGGACTTCTGCAGGGGTCAGTTTTGAAATGTAAATGAATATGGGATGGTCGTACCTTAGCAGTAGTATCGTTTTAGATGTGACACATTCCAATTGCTTGATAATTTTTTTCCATTTATAATACTGAGCATGTATGATCCCTTTCCGACGTTCTCGAGAACCTGATATGGTCCTTCCCAATTCGGTCCTAGTTTTCCTTCGTTCGAATTTTGGGTATTGATGGTGACTTCCTTAGCACTATGTCCCCGGGCTTGAAATGGCGGAGCTTGGTTCTTCGATTATAATATCTTTCAATTCGTTGCTTTTGGGCGGCCAATTAGACGAAAGCAACTTCTCGTCTTTCGTCTGATAATTCGACGCTAGTGTTCATAGCCTCGTTATTTGATTCTTCCATCGTGTATCAAAATCTGGTACTGGGTTCGCCGACTTCGATTAGTATCAATGCTTAGGACCCATATACTAAGGAGAACGGGGTCGCCCCCGTACTGGATTTTGACGTCGTTCGATATGCCCAAAGGACTTCGGGTAGGATTTCTCTCCACTTTCCTTTAGCGTTGTTCAGCCTCTTCTTTAGGTTCTGAATGATGGTTTTGTTCGTTGATTCGTCCTGTCCGTTCCCACTGGGGTGATACGGTGTTGATAATATCCTTCTTATTTTGTGGTCTTCGAAGAATTTCGTCACTTTGCTGCCCACAAATTGTTTCCCATTGTCACATACTATTTCGGCGGGTATCCCGAATCTGCATATGATATGATCCCAGATAAAGTCTATAACTTCTCTCTCTCTTACTTTCTCGAACGCCTATGCTTCAACCCATTTAGAGAAATAGTCAGTCATAAATAAGATGAATTTAGCTTTACCTGAGGTCGATGGCAGAAGGCCGACGATATCCATTCCCCATTTCATGAATGGCCATGGGGATAGGATCGAGTGAAGTTGCTCTCCGGTTTGATGGATCATTGGTGCAAACCTTTGATATTTGTCACATTTTCGAAAAACTTCCATAGCATTTTTGCCCATATCGATCCAATAATACCCTGCCTTGATTATTTTTCGAACTAATGGATCGGCACCGGAGTGATTCCCACAAGTACTCTCGTTCACCTCACGTAATATGTAATCGGTATCTCCTGGACCCAAGCATACTGCCAATGGTCCATCGAATGTCCTTCGGTATAACATTCCATCTGAAGCCACCGTGAATCGAGCAGCTTTAGTCCATAGGGCTCTTGAATCTTTAGGGTCCGATGGGAGCTTTCCGTTCTTTAAGTATTCAATATACTTATTTCTCCAATCCCAGGTTAAGCTTGTAGAATTTATCTCGGCGTGACCTTCTTCGATCATGGATCTTGAGAGTTGAACGACATTCCCCGAGCTCAAGTCACCTTCCTCGACCGATGATCCCAAATTCGCAAGTGCATCAGCCTCACTGTTTTGCTCTCGTGGAACGTGCTATAAAGTCCATTATTTGAAATGGTGCAAAGTGACATGTAGTTTGTCCAAATACCTTTGTATTCTATCCTCTCGAACTTCGAAGGTTTTGTTTACTTGACTTACCACCAACAAAGAGTCACATTTGGCTTCGATGACTTCTGCTCCCAAGTTTTTAGCTAGCTCGAGACCTGCAATCATGGCCATATACTCGGCCTCGTTGTTAGTCAACCTGGTAGTTTTAATAGATTGCCTAATAGTGTTACCTGTGGGTGGCTTTAAAACTATGCCCAGCTCGGACCCTTTTACGTTCGAAGCCTCGTCCGTAAAAAGGGTCCATACCCTCGAGGACGTACCCGACTTTAGCAGGAATTCTTTTTCGACTTCGGGTACGAGGGTTGGCGAGAAATCGGCCACGAAGTCTACTAAAATTTGAGACTTGATGGTCGTACGGTATTGATATTCGATATCGTACCCACTGAGTTCGACGGCCCATTTGGCCAATCGTCCTGATAGTTCGGGCTTGTGCAAAATATTACGAAGTGGGTAAGTTGTTAATACACATATGGGGTGACATTGAAAGTACGGTCGTAACTTTCTAGAGGCACTTATCAGTGCAAGTGCCAATTTTTCTAGGTGTGGATATCTAGCTTCTGCTTCTCCTAAGGTTCGACTTATATAATAAATGGGAAATTATGTACCTTGCTCTTCCCGAACTAGGACACCGCTTACTGCGATTTCTGATACTATCAAGTATAAGCAAAGTTTTTTGTCTGTTTTTGGAGTGTGAAGTAGTGGTGGGCTCGACAGATATTATTTTAGTTCCTTCAATGCCTGTTGGCATTCCGGGGTCCAAGCGAAATCGTTCTTCTTTTTGAGTAGGGAGAAAAATTTGTGACTTCGATCTGATGATCTCGAAATGAATCGGCCTAAGGCTGCAATTCGTCCCGTTAGCCTTTGTACAGCTTTTAGGTTGTCCACGATGGTGATGTCTTTGGTGGCCTTGATTTTATCGGGGTTAATCTCGATTCCCCGATTTGACACCATGAAGCTGAGGAACTTGCCCAAACCGACCCCGAAAGCATATTTTTCGGGGTTGAGCTTCATGTTGTATTTCCTCAAAATCTCGAACGTTTCCTGCAAATGGGTCAGATAGTCCTCTGCGCGCAGGGACTTAACTAGCATGTCATCAATATAAACTTCCATTGATTTACCTATTTGTTCTTTGAACATTTTATTTACTAGGCATTTGTAAGTAGCCCCCGCATTTTTATCCCGATACGCATCACATTATAACAATATGTTCCATATTTGGTGACAAATGAAGTCTTTTCCTGGTCCTCCAGGTTCATCTGGATTTGATTATACCCGGAATAGGCATCGAGAAAAGTGAGGATCTTGTGACCGGTCGTGGCATCGATCATGCGATCGATGTTGGGTAGCGGAAAAGAATCTTTGGGGCATGCTTTGTTTAAATCCTTATAGTCCACACACATTCTAAGTTTATTTCATTTTTTAGGCACTACAACTATATTGGCTAACCATTCGGGATATTTCACCTCTCGAATGGATCCTATCTTTAGAAGTTTGGTTACCTCATTTTTTACGAATGCGTGTTGTACGTCGGACTGTGGTCTTCTCTTTTGCTTTACCGGTCTGAACTTAGGGTCCAAGCTTAGCCGATGCGTCATTATGTCCGGTGGAATCCCTAATATATCTAAATGGGACAAGGCAAAATAATCAATATTATCGATAAGAAATTGAATAAGTTTCTTCCTGAGTTTGGGGCTCAACCCCGTTCCCAGGTATACCTTTCGTTCAGGCCAGTGCTCGATTAGTGTAACTTGCTCTAGTTCCTCAATTGTTGATTTGGTGGCGTCGGAGTCATCGGGAATTATGAAGGATCGAGGGACTCTCTGATCATTATCGAGGGCCAGTGCCGATGTCTGTGATTGCTATTTGGTGTCTCGTTCTCCTCCTGAGCCTGATCCCTTTATTGGCGAATGCGAGGATATTGGTTTCGCTTCCTCGACGACGAACATTTTTTTGCGGCTGGTTGTTCTCCGTACACTATTTTGACTCCTCTCGATGTTGGGAATTTGAGGACCTGGTGTAGGGTCGAAGGTACAACTCTCATGTTGTGGATCCATGGCCTTCCGAAAAGGGCGTTGTATCTCATATCGCCTTCGATCACGTGAAACTTCATTTCCTGGATAGTTCCGACCACGTTTATTGGTAGAATTATCTCGCCTTTGGTGGTTTTACATGCCATATTGAATCCGTTTAGAACCAGGGTTGCGGGTACGATCTGGTCTTGCAGGCCGAGCTGTTCTACGACCTTCAATCTGATGATATTGGCTGAACTACCTAGATCAATCAACACACGCTTAACTTTAGTTTTATTCATGAGTACGTATATTACCAGTGCATCGTTACGAGGTTGTATGAACCCTTCTGCATCTTCATCATTGAAGGACAAAGTTCCTATGGGTGTGTAATCTTGAGTTCGAGATCGCTTCTCTCACAATCGATGTTTTAGTGCATTTAAGCACTGGTCCCTGAGGGGTATCGGGGCAGCCGATGATCATGTGAATGACGTGCTGTCGTTCTTCTTGTTCGTTTTGCTTGTTGAAATCCCTGTTTTTAAAATGGTTCCTCGCCATATTGCTCAAAAATTCCCGAAGGTGGCCTTTGTTAAATAACCGGGCTACTTCCTCTCTTAGTTGCCTGCAATCTTCCATTCTGTGGCCATGGGTGCCATGATATTCACACATTTGATTGGGATTCCTTTGGGCAGGATCGGTCTGCATGGGTCGAGGCCATTTAGTGTCTTTGATGCATCCGATAGCCGATACGATGGCGGATACATCAACGCTGAAGTTATATTCCGATAACCAAGGTGCTTCTATAGGATCGGCATATTTATCAAAGCCACTCTTGCTCATAAGTCCCCGAGAATTTTGCCCTCGATCACTCCTTCGATTGTTCCGAGCGGTATTGCGTGTTGAACCATTGTTCATCCGATCTGTGATGTACGGTTGGTATCAGTCTCTGTTCGACCTTTGTTCTCTGTCGATCTCCCTTTGGTTTTTAATAGTTGTCCTATTCTGATGCATGGATCCAGACGGAGCTCCCAGCTGGTCATCTTCGACCCTAATTTTCGACTGATATCGGTTGTGTATATCTGCCCAAGTTATTGCTGGATACTCGATCAAATTTTACTTCAGCCGACGTGATGCTATCAAACTTTGCTCGTTCAACTCTTGGGTGAAAGATTGGATGGCCCAATCGTCTGTGACCGGTGGCAATTCCATGCGTTCCATTTGAAATCGGGATACGAATTCCCTCAGCATTTCATTACCCCTTTGCTTTACTTTGAAGAGGTCTGATTTCCTTGTTGCAACCTTTATGGCACCAGCATGTGCCTTTACGAATGAATCTGCTAACATGGCAAAAAAATCGATGGAATTTGGCAGCAGATTGTGATACCAAATCATCGCTCCCTTCGAGAGAGTCTCCCCGAACTTTTTCAACAACACTAATTCGATCTTATCGTCCTCCAAATCGTTACCCTTGATGGCACATGTGTAAGAGGTGACGTGTTCGTTAGGATAGATCGTACTGTTATATTTGGAAATTTTGGGCATACGGAATATTTTGGGGATTGGTTTTGGGGCCGCACTCGAGGGAAAAGGCTTTTGTATGAATTGTTTTCGAATCCAGCCCTTTTATCATTGGTGGAGCTCCCGGGATCTGATCGACCATGGCATTGTATGTTTCCGTTCTCTTGTCGTTGGCTTCGACTCGTTTTGTGAGTTCCTCGAGCAATTTAGTAATTTCGGGAGTAGTCCCCGATTCTTGCTCGTTTGACTTCACTATGGCAGGCTCCGTTCTGGGGGTGATTTCTCGAAGCGGATTGGGATCTGGCCTGCTTTGTATATGAGTTTGGCTATGCAACTGAGCTATCGCTACTTGTTGGGCTTGTAAAATCTTGAAGATCATACGTAAGCTGACTCCGATTTCCCCCACATTATGGGTGTCTCGAGCTACGGATCGAGTACCGCCCTGAATGCTTTTTTCCGGTTCGGAACGTTGGTTCGCCTCAAGAGCCACTTGCAAATTGACATCTAACGATACTTCGGCTCGAATTTTGTGTACTTCGATTCAAGCTTCAGTTCCATTGCCAAGTAGCCTTCCGGTCCTGGGTACCAAGTTGCTGGTTTCATCTTGAATGCTGGCTTCGTGGTCGATAGGTAAAGCCATTGCTGATTCAGAGTTGTAAACTGGTGTGTATTGCAGATTTATATCAAACAATCACTGTTATCCTTAGCCCCACGGTGGGCGCCAATCTATTTACCTAAAAAATTGGATAACGTTAAATTTGTATATGGTTCTAAGGATATGCAATACGATTTGATACGAATCGTATAGAGAAATAGAAATATGTGTATTCTTGACAATGAGAATGAGAATAGTCAGCAAAAAGAATGAATAAGATAAAGTAAAACAAACACAAGGAGATATCTTTCAATATGAGAAGTGATCTCTTGTTATAGTGTATGAAGTGCCCCTATGCTTACAAGGATTCTCTCCTTTTATAGTAGAGGGATCCTACTTTATTTATAATAAAATAAAGCATATAGTGGATGACCCATGATGAATTGTCTCTTCCTCGATTCCCGCCAAGATTCTCTCCCTTAGTATGGATGTAACGGCTCTTGTCTGCGAGCTCGATACTGGCTCGAACTTGTTATTGGGTCGAGCCCTCGGTTTTGGCTTGAGTTCGACCTTCGGGGTGGGTATAGCGCATTTCCGACCTCGAAGCAATGCCTTGCGGATCGATTTGGTCATGGGCTCGATAATAGTATCGGGCCGACTCCTCGATCAATCTTTGAAACTCGAGGCTCGTTTGTACTGTCTTCGGAACTCATCCCAAAATTCCACTTCGGTTGCTTACCATTCGAACTCGATCGAACGTAGGAATGCCGAAATCTATTTCGACCGTATACAAGATTAAAGTAGGGTGGTGGAATTAAGTGGTGTCCATGGAATTGAATCGTAGCATTTGTAGAGGATACGGGATTAAATTTATATGATTTGATCTTTTTTGGAGAGTATTTTTGAGTGAGTTCTTGTTCAAAAGAAGAGATTATAGAGCGTTTCTTCTGCAAATTTATGCTCGTTCCTCTGTTTTTCTATCCTCTGTTCTCTCTCTCTCTGATGCCTCTACCTCGTTTTTTATATATGAGTGAATGCATATATTAGCCCAAAGTGATTATCTTGGAGAAGAAGAAAGAAAACCAAAACGTGTGGACCCCCAAGAGAAACAATTTCGTGTGATTTTGGTGAGTTTGTTGTGAGAACTGTGTAGAAGTATGATATGGCGACATTTAATTGGCTAAAAAAATGAATTTGAAAAGAGATGTAACGAAAATCCTTCTTTTATATATATATATATATACACACATCACGTGAGCATGCTTTAGAGAAGAGGGATGTTGGGTCCAACTCAATTTCTTTTCCCTATTTGCCTTGTTATTTTCGTTCTTTCCTCTCTCTTTTTTCAATCATTTTTCTTCTATTCTTCTAAAATTTGATAGTAAAATGAAATAAAATAAAAACTTCACAAAATACTAATTTATCTAGGATAGCATAAAATATTAAGAGGAGACATAAAGTTACTAAGTTAATGAAATTTAAATACTACTCAATATATACTAAAACCAACAACTTTAAAACTAAACTAATTAAATATATTTTTTGAAATTTTCCTTCTTATATTTTTGGAAAAATAAAATATCAATACTATTTTTATATTTTTTTAATTTTATGAAAGGTAAGATAAACTAAAAATAACTAGATAAAATATCAATTAGCTAAAATAAAATAAAATATATTTGTAATTTTCATTTAGTGATAAAATAGAGCAAAAGAGTCAAAACTAGTTAAAATAGCAGTATTAGACCTAAACTAAATATCTAAACACTAAAATGTGTAAATTTCGGGGAGGGTCAAAAATTACATGTCTACATGCACTGCATGAGGGTCGAACGGCATGAACCATTGATGCATCTATTAACCTGTCGAGGTGAACGGCCCGCTCCCATGAGAGTAGAGGAATTTACCTCACTCGCGGAAATACTTGCGACGCGAGTGAACATGGATTTATCAGAGTTATTATAAAATTCTTCAATTCTTCCCAAACATAAGAAATCCAAACCGGAGACTTTAAATCTTAAAATCCTTAATTTCAACTCTATTTAAGATAATTAATATGCATAATCAATATAACATGGCAAAAAAAAAAAGCATGATGTAAATCTAAGACTACCCGGACGTCACATGGAATTTAGCTACGCACGGACACTCGCCACATAGTGCGTACGTAGCTCCTCACACAAGTAATTCATAACAAATACACCTAATGGGATGAGTTCTCTCTTACAAGGTTAGGCAAGAGACTTACCTCGTTCTCAAGCTCACTTCCGGTTAAATTCTCAATTTGGTGCCAAACAATCCGAAACTAGTCAAATATTATATAAATTAATCAATATGTGTTCAAAATTTTATAATTTAACTATTAGAGTAATTATCCAACCCAAATTGGAAGATTCTAAAAATTCACCCCCGAGCCCACCTGCCCAGATTCCAAAAATTTTCGAAGATAAATATTACCCATAACCTCACAAACTCAAATATATAATTTTTACACAATCCCATAATTATTTTCTCGGTTAAATCAATTTTTTATCAAAACCTAGGTTTGTTCATCTAAACCCATAATTTTTATAATTTTACATGTTAAAATATACCCATAATTTATGTATTTAACTTACATTGGCTAGAAATTATTTACTTCCAATATTTAGATGAAAACCCATCTCTAAGAGCTCCAAAATCGCCCAAGGAATGTAATAAATGAACCCAAAATGGTCTAAGTCCCGACTTAAACGAAGCTCACTACCTCCAGCACTTCCGCTTATGTGGCTCCAGGGCCGCATCTGCGGCTCCGCTTCGGCGGACAAAGCCTCGTAGATGAGGACCATTCCCGAGTCTGACCTTCCCGCTTCTGCGGGCGAAAACTTGCATCTGCGAGCTCGTTTCTGCGGCACGAGCACTGCACCTGCGCACTAGCCCGCTTCTGTGTTCCCTTCCTCGAACCTGCGCCTTCATAGATGTGAACCCCTTTCCTCGTGTCTGCAACCACTAGGCAGCCCACTCTTTCTCGCTTCTGCGAGCTCGCACTTGTAGCTGGTCTTCCGCAGGTGCGATTGCACCAGAAACTTGATGCTTCAGCTATTCATCCCAAGTCAAATGAGTTATGTGCCTCGTCTGAACGGCATCCGGGCCCCCCGAGGCCCCGTCCAAACATACCAACAAGTTTGAAATCACGAGACGAACTTGCTAGAACCCTCGAAATGCGGAAAATAATACCAAAACTAAGAATCACACCCCAAACCATATCGAATCAACTTATGAACTTCAAGTTCTTCCAATATGCTCCGAACGCGCCGAATCATACCTAAACTACTCGGAATGACACCAAATTTTGTGCGCAAGTCTTAAATCACCATACGGAGCTATTCCCAGACTCGGAATGCCAAACGGAACTCGATAACACCAAAACCTACTCCAAACCAAATTTAAAGAACTTTCAAATCTTCAATAAGCCAACTTTCAACTTTAGGCATCGAAACGCTCCCGGGTCATCTAAAACCCGATCCGAACGTACGCCCAAGTCCAAAATCATCATACGAAGCTATTGGAACCGTTAAATCCCGATTCCGAGGTTGTTTACTAAAAGTATTGACCCAAGTCAAACTTAACCCTTTAAAGCCAATAATAAGGAACTAAGTGTTCTGATTTCAACCCGAACTCCTCTAAACCCGAACAAACCACTCCCGCAAGTCATAAAATGGTAAAAGCATATACGGGGGGTCTTATTTATGGGAACGGAGATTTAGAAAGCGAAACGACCGGTCGGGTGGTTACATTCTCCACATCTTAAACAAACGTTTGTCCTCGAACGGGTCCAGAATCATACCTGGAGTGCTGAATAGGTGTGGATATCTGCTCCGCATGTCTTCCTCGGCCTCCATAGTCGCCTCCTCGACGGGTGGCCCCTCTACTGAACGTTTACCGCAGAAATCTTCTTGGACCTCAGTTGGTGAACCTGCCTGTCAACAATGGAAACTGGCTCCTCCTCATAACCCAGGCTCTCATCTAGCTGAATTGTGCTGAAGTCTAACACATGCTAGCTGTCGGCATGATACCTCTAGAGCATGGACACGTGGAAAATCGTATGAACTCCAGATAGACTGGGAGGCAAAGCAAGCTTATAAGCAACCTCCCCAACTCGTCTGAGCACCTCAAATGGACCTATGAATCTTGGGCTCAACTTGCCCTTCTTCCCGAACCTCATGATTCCCTTCATCGGCGAGACTTTCAAGAGAACCTTCTCGCCCACCATAAATGATAAATCACACGCCTTCTGGTCTGTGTAACTCTTTTGTCTGGATTGTACTGTGCGAAGTCGCTCCTGAATCAACTTTACCTTTTCCAAGGCATCCTTCACTAAATCAGTACCATATAACTTAGCCTCACCCGGCTCAAACTATCCGATGGGCGAACGACAATGCCGATAATATAAAGCTTCAAATGGAGCCATCTCGATGCTGGACTGATAACTGTTGTTGTAATCGAACTCGGCCAAAGGAAAGAATCGATCCCACTTCCCTCCGAAGTCAATCATATATGCTCTAAGCATGTATTCCAGTATCTGAACCGTCTGCTCTGACTACCCGTCGGTGTGCGAATAAAAGGTTGTGTTGAGCTCTACCCGGGTGCTTAACTCACTCTACACTTCCCTCCAGAAATGTGAAGTAGACTGAGGGCCTCTATCCGATATGATGGAAATAGGCACACTATGCAACTGAACAATCTTCTGGATGTAAATCTGGGGCAATCTCTTTGATGAATACATGGTCATATTACACCCTATATTATTTTGTACGTAAAACTGCGTCGTGAGCAAACTAATGTAGGACCCAAAAAACTGAGATCATCTTTGAAAATATATATATAAAGTAAGTTAATCATGTTACCTCGGAAGTTACAGATATTAAATATCATGAACAACAAGTACAAAGAGGGTTGGAAGGTTTAGAAGCTAAAGGAATTGAAGAAAATAATGTTTCGTCGAAAGCCGACAAATTTGGAATGTTATAGCATGTACTTTTGGGATAAGACCAGGGTGTTTTACATGATAAGGAGGTTATGTTATGAGTTATGTTATTCGTATGATAGTCGTATGTTATGTTTTGAAGTCAAGCGAGTGGTGGAACAAAAGTCGATGAAAGTCATCACAAGTTACGTTCATAAATTTTACTGAAACTTTGGGTCAAATGTAACTGCGATTTTCTCCCATTATATTAGAGTTATGGGGTGTTAAACCTATCAAATTAAAGATCTATGATTCTACTTTCCAACGCATTAAACTGTTTGTCAATACGATATCTGAGTAGAGAGATATGGGCATTTTTGTGAGACTACGCAGACCATCACCTACTTGCTTAAACGAGAATCCAAAACTGGGCCTGTTCGGGTCGTCCAAAAATGGGCTAGTTCGGGTCGTTCAAAGAGGCCTTTTTAAAGTCCTATCCCCTTCATATATTAGTCTGATAATAGGTCAAAATAACCAGACTCATTCTCTGCAAAACTCCTCCCAAATATTTCCCCCAAACCCCAATTGATTTTCTCCCCTTTTCAAGTTCTAATCGGAGGTAAAGCCTAGAGTTTGAAGAACCAAGATAGGAGTCGAGTTATCCAACAAATAAGGTAAGTTTACTGCTATATTTCATACATTTTTTTCTGTTGTAGATGTATAGTAAGTCGTTCTATATTTGTAAGAACTCACGGGACGGTGATCGAAAACCGTGAGTTCGAGTTATTCACTTGTAGCGGACTGTTTTGTGGACTGTTTTGTGGTGCTGTTGGGCTGTGTGTTTTACTACTATTTTGTGGAGTTTTGGAGGAGGAAGGGTGTGGATAAACACCACATAAATGCAGGATGTTGGGCTGGTCGTTCGTCGTAACATTTTCGGGTTGTTGACACTACTACGGTGGTCGTTTTGTGTATGAAGAGATTGGGGTGTGTTGGGCTGTTTTGTAGTATTGTGTGGTGTACATAAGGTTGGAAAATAATGTATATATGTTGTTATTGTTGTTTTTGGTGTAGTTGGTGTTATCTTGAATTTGGAGGAAGTAAGGATTATAGGGAAAATGCTGTCCGTTTTAATACAAAATAAGCATGTCGTTCGTTGTGCGATAGTTATACGTTTCATAACTTAATGATAGTATTATTATCGTTATTGTAGATTAAGGTGAGAAGAGGCGAGTTCAACTTGGTGATTGAAAAGAGTGATAAGGTATGTTAAGGCTAAGCCTTCCTTCATTTTGGCATGATCTCGTAGCTACATGTGTTAGTAATGAGACAAAAAGAGAAGTTCATATTCATGAATTTATTCACACTATTCTAGTCTCATAAGTTACAGTATTATTCCTTATCGAGACTCTATATTTAATTTAGTATTGTCTTCTTCCAGTCAAGAGAGCAGCAAGCCTATATATACAGTATTTTCATTACCATCGAGCTATAATCGATGGGCAGTCCCCTATTGGGCAACCTCTGATCAGATGGTAAGTTATATACCGAGCCTACTGTGGCCGAGCGCCTATGAGCGAGCCCAGCACTGTCGAGATACATAGCCTAGTATGGCCGAGCGCCTATGAGCGAGCCTACTATGGCAGAGCATTTATATATACCAAGCCTTATAAGGCTGGACAATTATTTTACTTACTATATTGAAGGAGTTGAGTCAGTATCAACAGGTAAGTATATCTCCAGATCATCTTTGACTCCCAATTACTTTCAGTTATTATATTATCAATTCAGTTTCAACTTTCAGTTATGTTATTGCCTTATATACTCGGTACATTATTTTGTACTGACGTCCCTTTTCTGGGGACGTTGCATTTCATGCATGCAGGTTCAGATAGACAGACGGGTATACCTCCTCAGTAGGTGTTTCCAGAGTTCAGCGTGATCGGTAAGCTCCACATCCTTCGGAGTTATCGGGTCTAGGTTTTCGTGTACGTCTTCTGTCTGTATGTATATATATTATGGGTAGGTCGGGGCCCTGTTCCGATCATAATATATCTATCAGTAAAGGCTTGTAGACATATCCTGTCAGTTAGTGCACTATGTTGGGCTTGTAGGCTTGGTATGTATATTTTGGTGGTTTGTCAGTTGTAGTAGTTATGACGGTCTTGTCGGCCCAACTTTATATTGATGTTTAGTCAGTGCTAGTTTCCATTCAGTTTTATATTTTCCTTCTCAAATTGTCTTGCAAGGTGGCCCCATGGCCAAATTATGACATTATATGTTCAGAGTCCTTTAGTCGCAATTTGGTACACTAGGTTAGTTGAGGCACCGGGTGCCAGTCTCGCTCCCAGGTCGGGGCGTGACAAACTTGGTATTAGAGCAGTTCTATCCTAGGGAGTCTACAAGCCGTGTCTAGTAGGATCTTGTTTATAGATGTGTTGTGGACCACATTATATAAGCAGGGAGCTACAAGGCATTTAGGAGTTGGTTACCCTTCTTTCAAATCTAAATCGTGTTGTTGAACTGAGTTATAGGAAATTTGAGTTAAACTTACGTGTTCGTGTTTTCATACACAGATGACGGTGACTAGGAAGACTGCGGCTAGCCAGAGGGGAGATACAACAACAGGTGAGGGGACCAGCAGGGTACCCCCAGTAGATGGGTCCCAATCTGAGGCCCAAGGCGAGACCCCTACTCAGCCATTACCGGCTCCTCCACCACCTGAGGAGATTCCTAGGGATACCGCACATCCAGTTCCCCCTCCACTTCCACCAGATCAGGACTTTAGGAGTGCGGTGCATTTTTTGACACAATTGATAGCTACCCAGCAACAAGCTAGGGCATCAGCTAGTGCAGGATCTTCTGAGGGGTCTGGGAGTTCAAGGGTCCGAGAGTTTATTGCTTTGAGTCCCCCAGAGTTTACGGGGTCAGATCAGAGGGAGGACCCGCAGGATTTCATAGATAAGCTTCACAGGATCTTTCGGGTTATGCATGCCACAGAGAAAGAAGCAGTTGAGCTAGCAACTTTTCGACTCCGAGATATAGCCATCCTTTGGTACGAGAGATGGGAGAGGTCCAGGGCACGTGATGCACCTCCAGCTAGTTGGGAGAATTTTTCAGATGCTTTCCTTGACCAGTACTTACCGCAGGAGATCTGACAGGCTCGGGTCGATCAGTTTCTAGCCCTTAAGCAGGGCAATATGAGTGTTCGAGAGTATAGTCTCCGTTTTGACTCATTAGCCAGATATGCACCATCCATAGTTGCTACTATGCGTGACAAGATCCACAGGTTTATAGCAGGGTTAGCCCCAGAGTTGACCGATGCATATGCCACCGCTGCATTGCATGATAATATGGATATCTCCCGGATTCAGGCATTCGCTCAGAATATAGAAAGGGGTAGGCGTCGACAGCAGGGTACAGAGAGGACTGAGCAAGGGTAGCATAAGAGGATGCTTTCCTAAGTCTTAGGAGCAGTCTCAGGGTAGTTATAGGCCCCAGTACTTTGGACGGCTACCTAGGCCTCCGCCACCTCAGTTACAGGGTTACAGGCATGACCGCTATACTCAGTCAGGACCAGGTGAGAGCTCACGAGTGTCAGTTTTGCAACGACAACGAGGTTCAAGGCAGACATGGTCATTTCCACCGCGGTGTGACATCTGTGGTAGAGGACACTTAGGCCAATGCCGAGCAGGTTCTGATGCTTGTTATACATGTGGGCGTCCGGGGCATATGATGCGAGATTGCCCAAATAGAGATTCTGGGGGTATGGCACAACCAGCAAGTTCAGCGACAGGATCATCTATGTCTGTGCATCCTTCTGGGCGCGAGTCTCAATCTTCGGCTGGTAGAGATCGAGGCAGAGGTATAGGTTCCAGTTCAGGTGTTAATCAGAACCGTATTTATGCTTTAGCGGGCCGACAAGACCAGGAGTCTTCACCAGATGTTGTGACAGGTATATTGACTATTTGCTCTCACGATGTTTATGCCTTGATAGACCCAGGATCTACTTTATCATATATTACCCCATTTATCGCGGGGAAATTTGGTATAGTGCCTGAAATACTAAGTGATCCTTTTGCGGTATCTACACCATTCGGAGAATCGATTATTGCTAGACGGATTTACCGAGGTTGTACGGTGACAGTTTGTAGTCGTCACACCTCAACCGACCTAGTTGAGTTAGAGATGATGGATTTTGATGCTATTATGGGCATGGACTGGTTATCAGCTTGCTATGCTACAGTTGATTGCCGAGCAAAGGCAGCTAGATTTCATTTTCCAGGTGAGACAGTCCTTGAATGGGTAGGTAATACAGCGACACCCAGAGGTAGGTTTATTTCCTATCTGAAGGCGAGGAAAATGATTGCAAAAGGGTGCATTTATCATATTGTGCGAGTTAGAGATGCAGATACTGAGATATCTACACTTCAGTCTATTCCCGTAGTCAATGAGTATGCAGATGTGTTTCCTGATGAACTTCCAGGTATTCCTCCAGAGGGAGAGATTGATTTTAGTATCGATTTGCTTCCAGGAACTCAACCAATATCCATCCCTCCGTATAGAATGGCACCTGCCGAATTAAAGGAGTTGAAGGAGTAGTTAAATGATTTGCTGGAGAAAGGTTTCATCAGGCCCAGTACCTCACCTTGGGGTGCACCGGTACTCTTTGTGCGGAAGAAAGACGGCTCGTTGAGGATGTGTATCGATTATAGGCAGCTGAACAAGGTAACTATTAAGAATAAGTATCCACTTCCAAGGATTGATGATTTATTTGATCAGTTGCAGGGGGCTAGATTCTTTTCAAAGATAGATTTGAGATCGGGATACCACCGGGTCAGAGTTCGGGAGAAATATATTCCGAAGACAGCCTTCAGGACCCGATATGGCCACTTTGAGTTCCTTGTCATGTCCTTCGGGTTGACGAATGCTCCCGCCGTATTTATGGACTTGATGAATAGCCTATTCCGTCCATTTTTAGATCTGTTCGTGATAGTATTTATTGATGATATTCTGGTCTATTCAAGTTCAGAGGATGAGCATGTGGACCACTTGCGAGCGGTACTCCAAACCCTCCGTGATCGTAAGTTGTATGCTAAGTTTTCTAAATGCGAGTTCTGGTTGAAGTCTGTAGCATTCTTGGGGCATATTGTATCAGATGAAGGTATAAAGGTAGACACTCAAAAGATTGAGGCCGTGAAATCTTGGCCTAGACCTACCACTCCGACAGAGGTTCGTAGCTTTCTAGGCTTAGCAGGATACTACCGGAGATTCGTAGAGGGTTTTTCTTCCCTTTCGGCACCATTGACGAAGTTGACGCAGAAATCAACTAAGTTTCAGTGGACGGAGGCTTGCGAGCGGAGTTTCCAAGAGCTTAATAACAGGTTGACCTCAGCACCAGTTCTAACACTTTTAGAGGGTCCAGAGGGTTATGTCATGTATTGTGATGCCTCAGGTGTTGGGTTAGGATGTGTCCTGATGCAACATGGGAAGGTAATTGCTTATGCTTCAAGGCAGTTAAGGAAGTACGAGAAGAATTATCCAACCCATGATCTCGAGTTAGCTGCGGTTGTCCATGCACTTAAGGTATGGCGGCATTATTTATATGGTGTTCATGTTGATGTATTTACCGATCATAAAAGTCTGCAATATATATTCAAGCAAAAAGAGTTGAATTTGCGATAGAGGCGATGGCTTGAGTTATTGAAAGATTATGATGTTAATATTCTCTACCATCCAGGGAAAGCTAATGTTGTAGCAGACGCCTTAAGTCGCCGATCTATGGGTAGCTTAGCACATGTAAAGGCCGAGAAAAGACAATTAACTAGAGAGATTCATCAATTGGCTTGTTTGGGGGTTCGGTTAGTAGATTTCGACGATGGTGGAGTTGTACTCCAAAACACTGCAAAATCATCTCTCATAGCTGAAGTCAAGGAAAGGCAGTACGATGACCCAGAGTTGGTCGAGTTGAGAGAGCGAGTTCCGCAGCAGAAGAATCCATTGTTAGAGCTCAAGGGAGATGGAGTTCTCAGATATAGGGGCCATTTGTGTGTTCCAGATGTAGCAGGGCTACGAGACAAGATTATGTCAGAGGCACATTATTCGTGGTACTCCATTCATCCTGGGTCGACGAAGATGTATCATGACATTAAGGATGTGTACTGGTGGAACGATATGAAGAAGAACATTGCTGAGTTTGTCGCCCAGTGTCCTAGTTGCCAGCAGGTGAAAATAGAGCATCAGAAGCCCGGAGGGCTAATGCAGACTATAGAGATCCCGACATGGAAATGGGAGGCGATAAACATGGACTTTGTTACGGGTTTACCTCGTTCTTATCGTAAGTTCGATTCTATATGGGTGATAGTCGATAGGCTCACTAAATCAGCTCATTTTCTACCTGTCAGATCTACATATACAGCAGAAGATTATGCAAAGTTATATATTAAGGAGATAGTGCGGCTACACGGAGTACCAGTATCTATTATATCTGACCGTGGGGCTCAATTTATAGCACATTTTTGGAGGTCATTTCAGAGAGGTCTAGGGACTCAGGTGAATCTCAGCACAGCTTTTCATCCACAGACTGATGGACAAGCCGAGCGCATAATTCAGACGCTCGAGGATATGTTACGAGCATGTGTGTTGGATTTTAAAAGAAGTTGGGATAAACATCTACCTCTTGTCGAGTTTGCATATAATAACAGTTACCACTCCAGTATTCGGATGGCTCCGTACGAGGCTTTGTATGGGCGTAAGTGCAGATATCCTATAGGGTGGTTTGATGTTGGAGAATCTGGGTTACATGGGCCAGACCTAGTTCAGCAGGCCGTAGAGAAAGTAAAGCTCATCCGGGAGCGACTATTGACAGCTCAGAGTCGCCAGAAATCATATTCTGACATGCGGCGACGAGACTTAGAGTTTGAGATTAATGACTGGGTATTCTTAAAGGTATCCCCTATGAAGGGCGTGATGAGGTTTGGCAAGAAAGGCAAGCTTAGCCCACGGTATATTGGGCCTTACAGGATTATTCGGAGAGTGGGCTAAGTAGCTTATGAGTTAGAATTGCCCTTAGAATTGGAGTTAGTCCATCCGATTTTTCACGTATCTATGCTACGGAAGTGCATTGGCGGTCCTACCAGAGTGGTGTCCACAGATGATGTACAAATTACGGAGGACTTTTCATACAAGGAAATTCCAGTTGCCATCTTAGACCGACAAATTCGCAAGCTACGAAATAAGGAGGTAGCCTCCGTGAAGGTTTTATGGAGAAGCAATAATGTAGAAGATATGACATGGGAAGCGGAGGAAGAAATAAAGTATAAATACCCCCACCTATTTCAAACTGAAGATATGGCTCAAGATGGGATGCTACAGCACAACTCTATTCAGGCTAGTAGGTCATCAGGTAAGCTCTTATTTTCTGACTTTCAGTATTTATGATTTACTACTCTTTGAGGCAAAGTATTATTATTTATAGACATTGGCCACGTGTGGCATGCATAGTATGTTTTCTGGCTGCATGCAAGTTGGTTATAGTCTAGTGTATGGAGGAAACTCTGGCAAAAGTTTTCCAGAGTCTCTAAAAGTAAACATTCGAGGACGAATGTTCCCAAGGGGGGAATGATGTTACACCCTATATTTTTTTGTACGTAAAACTGCGTCGTGAGCAAACTAATGTAGGACCCAAAAAAATGAGATCATCTTTGAAAATATATATAAAGTAAGTTAATCATGTTACCTCGGAAGTTACAAATATTAAATATCATGAACAACAAGTACAAAGAGGGTTGGAAGGTTTAGAAGCTAAAGGAATTGAAGAAAATAATATTTCGTCGAAAGCCGATAAATTTGAAATGTTATAGCATGTACTTTTGGGATGAGACAAGGGTGTTTTACATGATAAGGAGGTTATGTTACGAGTTATGTTATTCGTATGATAGTCGTATGTTATGTTTTGAAGTCAAGCGAGTGGTGGAACAAAAGTCGATGAAAGTCATCACAAGTTACGTTCATAAATTTTACTGAAACTTTGGGTCAAATATAACTGCGATTTTCTCCCATTATACTTAGAGTTATGGGGTGTTCCACCTATCAAATTAAAGATCTTTGAGTCTACTTTCCAACTCATTAAACCGTTTTTCAATATGATATCTGAGTAGAGAGATATGTGCATTTGTGCAAGACTGCACAGACCGTCACCTACTTGCTTAAACGAGAATCCAAAACTGGGCATGTTCGGGTCGTCCAAAAATGGGCTAGTTCGGGTCATTCAAAGAGGCCTTTTTAAAGTCCTATCCCCTTCATATATTAGTCTGATAATAGGTCAAAATAACCAGACTCATTCTCTGCAAAACTTCTCCCAAATATTTCCCCCAAACCCCAATTGATTTTCTCCCCCTTTCAAGTTCTAATCGGAGGTAAAGCCTAGAGTTTGAAGAACCAAGATAGGAGTCGAGTTATCCAACAAATAAGGTAAGTTTACTGCTATCTTTCATCCATTTTTTTCTGTTGTAGATGTATAGTAAGTCGTTCTATATTTGTAAGAACTCACGGGACGGTGATCGGAAGCCGTGAGTTCAAGTTATTCACTTGTAGCGGACTGTTTTGTGGATTGTTTTGTGGTGCTGTTGGGCTGCGTGTTTTACTACTGTTTTGTGGAGTTTTGGAGGAGGAAGGGTGTGGATAAACACCACATAAATGCAGGATGTTGGGTTGGTCGTTCGTCGTAACATTTTCGGGTTGTTGACACTACTACGGTGGTCGTTTTGTGTATGAAGAGATTGGGGTGTGTTGGGCTGTTTTGTAGTATTGTGTGGTGTACATAAGGTTGAAAAATAATGTCTATATGTTGTTATTGTTGTTTTTGGTATTGTTGGTGTTATCTTGAATTTGGAGGAAGTAAGGATTATAGGGGAAATGCTGTCCGTTTTAATACAAAATAAGCATGTCGTTCGTTGTGCGATAGTTATACGTTTCATAACTTAATGATAGTATTATTATCGTTGTTGTAGATTAAGGTGAGAAGAGGCGAGTTCAACTTGGTGATTGAAAAGAGTGTGATAAGGTATGTTAAGGCTAAGCCTTCCTTCATTTTGGCATGATCTCGTAGCTACATGTGTTAGTAATGAGACAAAAGAGAAGTTCATATTCATGAATTTATTCACACTATTCTAGTCTCATAAGTTACAGTATTATTCCTTATCGAGACTCTATATTCAATTTAGTATTGTCTTCTTCCGGTCAAGAGAGCAGCAAGCCTATATATACAGTATTTTCATTACCATCGAGCTATAATCGATGGGCAGTCCCCTATTGGGCAACCTCTGCTCAGATGGAAAGTTATATACCGAGCCTACTGTGGCCGAGCGCCTATGAGCGAGCCCAGCATGGTCGAGATACATAGCCTAGTATGGCCGAGTGCCTATGAGCGAGCCTACTACGGCAAAGCATTTATATATACCGAGCCTTATAAGGCCGGACAATTATTTTACTTACTATATTGAAGGAGTTGAGTCAGTATCAACAGGTAAGTATATCTCCAGATCGTCCTTGACTCCCAATTACTTTCAGTTATTATATTATCAATTCAGTTTCAACTTTCAGTTATGTTATTACCTTATATACTCGGTACATTATTTTGTACTGACGTCCCTTTTCTGGGGACGCTGCATTTCATGCATGCAGGTTCAGATAGACAGACGGGTATACCTCCTCAGTAGGTGTTTCCAGAGTTCAGCGTGATCGGTAAGCTCCACATCATTCGGAGTTATCGGGTCTAGGTTTTCGTGTACGTCTTCTGTGTGTATGTATATATATTATGGGTAGGCCGGGGCCCTGTTCTGATCATAATATATCTATCAGTAGAGGCTTGTAGACATATCCTGTCAGTTAGTGCACTATGTTGGGCTTGTAGGCTTGGTATGTATATTTTGGTGGTTTGTCAGTTGTAGTAGTTATGACGGTCTTGTCGGCCCAACTTTATATTGATGTTTAGTCAGTGCTAGTTTCCATTCAGCTTTATATTTTGCTTCTCAAATTGTCTTGCAAGGTGGCCCCATGGCCAAATTATGACATTATATGTTCAGAGTCCCTTAGTCGCAATTTGGTACACTAGGTTAGTTGAGGCACCGGGTGCCAGTCTCGCTCCTAGGTCGGGGCGTGACAGGTTACCACCAGAAGAAGTGTGCCGACTTGGTCAACCTGTCGATAATAACCCAAACTGAATCAAACTTCTGCAAGTTCTGCGGTAACCCAACTACAAAATCCATAGTAATGCGCTCCTATTTCCACTTTGGTATAATCATCTGTTGGAGTAGACCACCTGGTCTCTGGTGCTCATACTTAATCTGTTGGCAATTTAGACATCTCGCCACATACTCGACTACGTCCTTCTTTATCCTCCACCATAAATAATGTTGCCTCAGATCGCGATACATCTTCGTAGCACTTAGGTGAATAGAATACTGAGAATTGTGTGCCTCATCTAGAATCCTTTCCCTCAATCTGTCGACATTAGGAACATATAGACGACCCTAGAGTCGCAGAACACCATCCTCACCGATAGTAACCTCCTTGTCACCACCTTGTATTACCGTCTCTCTGAGAACAAACAAGTGCGGATCATCAAACTGATAAGCCTTGATTTGCTCAAATAGTAAAGACTGGGTGATGACGCATGCAAGAACTTGGCTGGGCTCTGAAATATCAAACCTCACAAGTTTGTTAGCCAGAGACTGAATGTCCAAAACTAGTGGACTCTCCTCTGCTGAAATGAATGTCAAACTACCCATACTCTTTGCCTTTCTGCTCAAGGCATCCGCAACTACATTTGCCTTGACCTGATGATACATGATGGTAATATCATAATCTTTTAGTAACTCAAGCCACATGCGTTGACTCAAATTGAGATCCCTCTGCTTGAACAAATTCTCCAAGCTGCAATGATCGGTGTAAACCTCACATGACACCCCATAAAGATAATGCCTCCAGATCCTAAGAGCATGAACAATCGCGACCAACTCCAAATCGTGAATATGGTAATTCTTCTCGTGGGGCTTCAGCTGACGTGAAACATATGCAATAACTCGCCCCACCTATATCAATACACAACCCAAACCAACACGTGAAGCATCACAATACACATTATACATTCCTGAACCGAAAGGCAACACTAACACTGATGCTGAAGTCAATGCGGTCTTGAGCTTCTGAAAGCTCACCTCATAATCATCGGACCATCAGAACGGAGCACCTTTATGGGTCAATCTATTCAAAGGTGTTGCAATGGATGAGAAGCCCTCCACAAACAGGCAATAATAACCTACTAACCCCAAGAAGCTCTTGATCTCAGTCGCCGTAGTAGGACGAGCCCAACTCTGAACTGCCTCGATCTTCCTGGGATCTACCTTAATACCCTCGCCTGATATAACATGTCCCAAGAATGCCACAAAATCTAACCAAAACTCACACTTAGAGAAGTTAGCATATAACTTCTGTTCCCGCAAGGTCTGAAGCACCACTCTCAAATGCTGCTCGTGCTCCTCCATGCTACATGAGTAGATCAAAATGTCATCAATGAAGACAATGGCAAATGAATCAATACATGGCCTGAACACTCGATTTATCAAATCCATAAACGTCGTCGGAGTATTGGTCAAACCGAAGGACATCACTAGAAACGCATAATGGCCATATCAAGTCCGGAAAGCCGTTTTCGAAACATCCGAATCCCGAATCTTCAACTAATGATACCCCGATCTCAAGTCGATCTTAGAGAACACCCTGGCACCCTACAACTGGTCAAATAAATCATCAATACGCGGCAACGGGTACTTGTTCTTAATGGTAACTTTGTTCAACTTGCGGTAATCAATACACATCTGTAATATCCCATCTTTCTTCTTCACAAATAATATCGGTGCACCCCAAGGTGACACACTCGGTCTGATGAACCCCTTTGCTAGCAACTCCTCAAGTTGTTCCTTCAATTCCTTTAACTCTTTCGGAGCCATGCGGTACGGTGGAATAGAGATAGGTTGGGTACCTGGAGCCAAATCAATACAGAAATCGATATCACGATCTGGGGGCATGCCTGAAAAATCAAAAGGAAACACATCGGAGAACTCCCGAACTGCGGGCACTGAATCAATCATCGGGGTCTCTATAGTATCTCTAACATAAGCTAGATAAGACAAATAACCCTTCTCGACCATGTGTCAAGCCTTCAAAAAAGAAATAACCCAACTAGATACACTGACAGACGAACCCTTCCACTCCAATCTAGGCAACTCTGGCATCGCCAAGGTAACAGTCTTGACATGGAAATCAATGATGGCGTGATATGGAGACAACCAGTCCATGCCCAGGATGACCTCAAAGTCGGTCATATCAAGCAACAGAAAATCTGCTCTTGTCTCATAACCACAGAATGTTACGATATAGGACCGGTAGACCCGATCCACAACAACATAAACTCCCACTGGTGTGACCACATAAATAGGAGTACCCAAGGACTCACGAGGAACACCCAAGAAATGAGCAAACAGATATGAAACATATGAATATGTAGACCCTGGATCAAATAGTACTAAAGCACCCCTACCGCAGATAGAAATAATACATGTGATCACGGCATCTGAGGCCATTGCATCTAATCTGGCAGGAAAAGCATAGAACCTAGCTGGAGCGCCACCTGACTGGCCTCCACCTAACTGTCCTCCACCTCTAGAACGTCCCCTACCCACTTGCCCTTCGCCTCTAGGCGGCTGGTGTGGCAGCTGGTGCTATAATCATAGGCTGATGACCCTGCAGTATTGCCTTGCCCCGAAGTCAGGGACAAAACCTCTTCATGTAGCCAGGATCACCACACTCATAACAACCCCTCAGAACAGAGGACTATTGACCTGAAGTCTGACCCTGAAGGCCTGAATACCCACTGGAGGAACCTTGAATAGCTAGTGGCCGGTAGGGACTCTCTGGCATGGCACTGAAATAGGGCCGCACTAGAGCACCCCAAGGAGATGGCGATGCTGGATATATGGGCCTGCTAGACTGACCCCTCACGAACTGACCCTTGCCCCCAGCCGAGGCACCACTGAACTCTCCAGAATATCGAAACTACTTATCCCTCGTCGCCTGCTCTCGGCTCCGCTGACGGACACCCTCAATCTTCCGAGCTATCTCCACAACTAGCTCGTAAGAAGTCCCCATCTCAACCTCTCGGGCCATAGTATCCTGGATACCAGAGTGCAAACCTGCAACAAACCTCTGCACTCTCTCTGCATGTTGGAAGTATCATAAGTGCATGGCGAGACAACTCAGAGAATCTTGCCTCATAGTCGGTCACTTCACTTTGGCTTCCTATAGAAAAGTAATTTACGAAAATTTAATTTTCTGTTGACTAATGACAAAAAAATGAGGCAAATGTAACATGTAAAGTATATGGAAACGGAATAGTGTAAGTTCATGGCAAAATACATAGTATACTCATCGATCTTGTAGTCAAATCCCTATTATTCACTCGCATATTCTACACATATAAGAGGCGAGCGGAGAGTTAAAATTTTGTATCTAAACCCTCATTTTGACGTTTGTCCAGCATTTTCATTTTTTTTTATTTTTCTGAATTATTTTCTTCATTTTTTAGAAAAGAATCCACCATTTCTCACCTTCTTCCATTACTGCACCATCACTTTCTTCAACTATCACAGCACCAGATATTTTTGCCAAGACCTAAAGTAGGAGAGTAAACAAAAAAATCATATTTTTTTTATTTGAGCACTCATTGGCAATTGATTTTGGCTATGACTTGTTCAAATTATCCAATTTGGCATTTGTTTCAAGATTGGGTGGGTTTCATATTAAGCTTTTGGTTGATTTCATCTTTTTACGACACCACTAATTTCTAAAAAAAAATCCACAAGCAAATTATGGATTTTATTACATGGCTGGGATATTCAATGTGGCGAAAAATGAAGAGTAATGGTGGAGTATGTGAAAAAGAAGATGAAGATAAATGGTAAATTTATACGGGTGGGTGATGGGTCTTGGAATTGGGAAGGATGGTGTAGTAGGTCTTTGGTATTTTTCATCAATCTATTAATGTTGATTAATGAACCGATGCTAGTATAGAATTACTTGGCTTGTTGTGGGGGGGGGGGGGGATGAATATAATTGTAATTTTAAGTAGTTCCTTTTTTTAAAAAAATTTAAAATACATGCCACGTTATTATTGGTGCTTGACCACTTGCCGAGAAAAAAGTAGTCAAACATCAGAGAGAGGTATATATTAGACATACTCTGAAAATGTTGATTGCGTAAAAGGTTACCCGTATTAGACAAGTGTGTCATAAAGATTTGGCTATTAGGTAAACTATGTATTTACTTTATTGAATGGTTAACATTAGATAGCGATGTTAGTCTAAAGAAATAATTACGTGGTCAGCGTGCATACCCTTATTCATTGGTCTCTTTCCTCAAATAAGCACTCCAACTTGGCAGCTAAGCACATGGACGACCAATTAAACATTAATGTAATCAAACATGCAGCATATAAGTTGCAGATGACTACTTTAGACAGATAAATTGAAGGCACAAGGAATTTATTTCGCATCATATCTGTGTCTGTAGACAAATTGCATAAAAAGATAAAAGGGTATGAAACTCCAGCCAAAGCAAAAAACAGCCAGGCGTTATATAGAGACATAATATAAGGTATAGTCATAAGTTCCTTCTCTAGAAGGCAGAAAATGATTCAGTGAAACAAGCAAAAACATTTATCAGTTACCCTTTTGCAACAACAGAAACCCAAAAAGCACGCGTCAAAGTTCATCTATCACTTGACTGTAACAATCTTGATCACAGATGCAGTTCCAACACGGTGTAGGGCTACAACGGAGTCTCCTTGCTTGCATAACCCTTTTGTTTTGGCATGTTGAAGAGCAAAGTCCAGTGCTTCTTCTGTAGACTCTTCATGAGAAGCCCTAGCAGATCCTGCATGGAGAACGGGAACCAATCCCCTGAATATAAGGCTATGCCTTGCTGGAGACTCGTCACTGCAAGTCCAATCAAAAGAATCAGTTTTGATCTCGGGGACAACCACCGACAATATAGGCATTCCAGGTCTGTACTTGGCCACCAATTTTGCAGTACTTCCTCCCCTGGTTAACACTAGGATAAGAGCAGCTTTTGCAGAGTTAGCGGTTCGAACAGCAGAAGATGCAAGGCTCTCCAATGGGCTCATGGGAACTGGGGCATTTGACATAATTCTTTTGAAAACATCTGGATAATCAATTGTGCTTTCTGCTTCAATACAAATCTTAGCCATGGTACCCACTGCAAGATCAGGGTAAGCTCCAGCAGCTGTTTCACCACTAAGCATGACACAGTCTGTGCCATCAAGAACAGCATTGGCAACATCTGTTGCTTCTGCACGAGTTGGCCTTGGAGATTTGATCATGGACTCCAACATCTGTGTTGCTGTGACAACAGGCTTCCCTTGGATGTTGCACTTGTAAATCATTACCTTTTGAGCCAAAAATATCTTCTCAATTGGAATTTCCATTCCCAGGTCACCTCTTGCCACCATAAATGCATCAGAGTTGAGAAGAATGTCATCAAAATTCGCTACACCTTCCTGGTTTTCAACCTAACAAGAAGAAAAGCATTTTAAGAGTATTTTGACTGTTTATCCAAGTTCGAGAGTCTAATTCAGTAATGTCTAGGGATAAAAGGAAAAAGTTACTGCTCATCCAACTCACACTGTCTATATCTTTTTATGTCTATTTAAAAATCCAACTAACAAGCTAATGTTGCCAACAATTGAAATATTCTGGTAATGCTTAATCCAGATCAGACAGAAGAGAGAAGGATAGATTAGTACTACTAGTTTAGTTCCAACTCATGATAATATTTCTTCAATTCTTGGGAAAAGGAGTCAGATTAAATCTATCATTTAATTACATTTCTGCAAAATTAGTGTGCTGTGTATGACTCTCAAGTACCACGAAAGTCATCTACAAACACAAAACAATGATGCAATAAAGTGAATAGGCAACTTCATGGAGAAAAAATTAGACTACATAGTTAGCTGGTCAGAAGCAAACCTTAGACATCAGAAGAATGTTCTTTGCATGTTCACCTAGCAGCTTCCGAACCTCCACGAGATCTGAACCCTTACGAACAAAAGATAACGCAATCATGTCAATATGATTCGGAACTCCCCAGTTTAAAATGTCATCCTTGTCTTTATCTGTCAATGTTGGCAGATCCACAATTACTCCCGGGAGATTGACATTCTTTCTTTCACCAAGAACAGCAGTGTTCTCACAGCGGCATCGTACCAAACCGTTCTCTTTGTCACAAGACAAAACTGTAAAGGTGATTGTGCCATCTGCACAGAGGATCACACTTTGTGGCTTTACGTCCTCTGCTAACTTTTTGTAGCTCATGCATATCATACTCTCATCACCTTTAATGCTGTAATCAGTTGAGATTGTGATCTCCTGACCCTGTTTAAGTTGAACAGGCTTAGCATCTTTTAAAAACCCTGTTCGAATTTCTGGACCCTACAAGATGAAAATGAAGTGTCAGAACTTTCACATAAAAAGGTTAAGGCAAGACAGGGCTAGGCAATCATATATCATGCTTAGCAAGTGCAGAGTTCAACATCTAAATGAACATATTGCATTGTCACTAAACATCACTGAAGAATCTTATTACATGATATGGAACGTGCTGATCTTGAATACAACCAGGGCAAAAAGATAAGCACAAAATTATGTACAAGGAACTATGATAAATGAGTTGAAGATGAGTCAGAGTATCATCACCTTACTCTCTTGATAAACAAAGAATAAAATTTCAATAAAAATTTCAAGAAATTTATTATTTTTCAAGGAAATGGCTTTCTCCGAGAAATGATGGAGTAGAGTTCCAGTCAACATGAGGTGCCAACTGATATCTTCTATCAAGTTTGATGCCTTAAGTTTACAAAGCCATCAATATGGTCCAGTTGAGTTGAGATTTTTATAAAAAAAGGAATGCCGAATAAGACAATTTATTAATACCACACACAAGGCAACAATAACCAACTATCACATATATAGTATCCAATATCAAAGTTTTCTTTTCTGATTGGTTATAATATCTAATTTCCAATTAATGTGTATTTCCAACGAGATTAAAATAGACATCATATTGCGAATCTTACATTCTAGTATCCACCACTTAGAGTGTCAATTACTTCATATCATGTTCACCACTTAGAGTGTCAATTACTTCATAGTTCATATCATGCTTAACAAACATTCTAAATCAGTATGATATTCCATTAGAGCATTTATACTTTCTCCTCTGTTACTACATAGCTATTTAACTTAGCAACCTTGCCTGACACCCATGTATGCTTCCATAAGGATCATTCAAACTGACGCAGAGTATATTTATAATTTTGAAGTAATATGGTCGAAGAACACGACACATGCTGTCACATCTAGACGTGATCTTAAGGAAACGTTTAAAATAACTAAAATATCAAAAAGAGTTGACATGCCAAGAACAACTCAGTCCTACACTTGTTAGTAGATATCGGGGCTATATTACTACTCACTACTCACCTGTAGCAAATCCGTCTTTCACATACATAAGTTAGTCCATAGGACAATCATTTCCCAAGGTCACTAACACCAATAGTAGCGGGAATGCCTATTGTAATGAAGCAAAAGAGCATCAATGTTTTTATCCATTACTTCTGGACAGGGGAAGATTAATATTCACTAACATAAAATGCAACACAATAGCCACATACAAGCTCAACTAGGAGACTGACTGTTTGAGCTACTGCATAAATGAAAAAGATGCGCTAAGCCTTGTATTTAGCTTTCATTATAAAGCAGTGATAAAACCCCAGAAAATACTCATAATTCAGAACATAATGGCCCATCTGTGTTTAAATGGAGGGAGTTCCTCAGCCCAAAGCTCAGAGATTGAACTTCAAATTGCAGACAGCACCACAATTAACTTCCCTAAAAGAATACATCTCACCAACTGTCTATATACAGTTCTTGGAGTGTTGATTTTATAGAATTGAGAAAATCCAAATTTTCCAATACAACCTCGAGCATACAATTGCTCCTACTAGTCCGCAGAGTATCAATAATACACCAAATTTCAACAGTCCAACCTCTCCATGTCATGTAATCACAACAATTAAGCCTCAACCCCAAACTATTTGAGATCAACTATATGAATAGTCAATATCCATCCTGCTCTCTTTGGACCCATTACATTAAAATACAAGAAAATGAAACACAATACGAAAAGGGGACAAAAACCACGGTTTTCAGCCAGCAAAAGGCACATAAAGTACAAAATCACAATACAGACAAACAACATCAGGGTCTGTTGGTATAAAAGTAGCACTTAACCAAATCAAAGATCAAACAATCAACAACTCATATAATACCACTCACTAAATAGCAACAATCCACTTCTGTTACCCAGTTTACTATCCCAGAGGGGCGGAAGTACAATTAAAGCTATCAAAACACATTAGCACCCTATACATGTGTTAAAAAACTTACTGTACAAATATTAAATTTAAAATATACTGTACAAATATTAAATTTCAAACCCAGTAACCCAAACGATCAGTGCTATTCCGAAACCATGAGTTAAAATACTGGATACGCCTCTGCAGCCCACAGTTATCTTATGACACGATCTTACGGCTTCTATTAGTAATTCTGACAATTTTCTACAGTGATAAATAAATATACATACATAGATGTAAAGAAAATTATACTACCTTGGTGTCAAGCATAACGGCACAGAGAATACCGGTACTCTCCATAGCTTGACGGAGATTGTCAATAGTCTCCTGATGATAGTCGTGAGATCCATGAGAAAAGTTGAATCGGGCCACGTTCATGCCTGCCCGTAGAAGCTTCTCGATCATCGGCACCGATCGAGATGCTGGCCCCAAAGTACATACTATCTTCGTCTTCGGCCTCTTCACCGTACAAAAATTCACTCCATTGTTGTTATTCTCAATCGCCATAGCAGAGAATTTTAGTTTTTTTTCAAACGAAAAGAGGAAACTGAAGGAGGAGACTTTTGTAGAGTGACCTCTTTGATTAATTAAAAAATAGGGTTAATAGTGTATGGTGGGAGGGGAGAGAAGGAATAGGTCTAACAAGTGTTGCGTTGTCCAAACGAAGGCGAGATCTTGGAGAATATATATAAGAAAACGGAAACAGTGCGGACTTGACGTGATGTTGAAATTTTCTTTCGTTTGTTTTATTTTTTTCTCTTTCGTTTCTCTCGATCTATGCTTTTTAGTAGTATTAAATTAAAATTATTATAATTATAATAAAAATAAATATTTATTTTTACTTGGTATTTTACGTATATCGAGAAGACAATAATTTTTTTTTATTTTACTCATAGTATTTATTACCATTTCAAATTATTTTCTCAAATTTAATAAAATATGCATTAATTAATATGGGTAACATAATAAATTATATATTTTATTTATTATTTTTAAAGGATGTAAATAGTCAAAACATGTCAAATAAAAGTGACAGGAGAGAGGGAGTAATATTTGTAGGGACTATATTCTTGAGACACAAGGTATTTATTTTTCCTTTTCCCGTCTTTTTATATTGGGAGCAGAGCATAGCATGTGGCCTTTTTATTCTTGTTCTTGTTATTCCTTCTTAATTCTTCTTCTCTTTAATGGCGCGGTTTCCAATTCTATTTGTCTTGGGTAACAAGTCAGTTTCAATAAAAGGTCTTCCTTAAACTTCATTTTATTTGTTAACAAAATTTATTTAGTTTAAATATTATTTTAAATTTTTATTCTTAAATTAAATGTGCGTATAACATTTTAAAAATATAATACTATAAACTTTATGGTCTAATAGCTACATCATTGATTATAGGAGTCTATGGCCACTGTTCAGTTGGGCATAGGAAGATTTATAGGTTATTTTTGCTCGGTCTTTGTCTCTAGAGTCCATAGAGAGGTAGACTTTGTACATGTTGACTTTTGTATAAATATAATTTTTTTTTGACAAAGCAAAAGTAGAATTATTTTAAAAGTAAAAAGAATAATGAAATTAATAGCTTACATAAAGGTAATATTTATTTTTAAAAATAAATTAAAAAGAAAAGTAAGACATAAATGAAAATAATAGTAGTCAATTTAATTCATGAGGAGTATTTTATGTGATATTATTATTAAAAAATTAAATATGTCTTTTACCATTTTTTTAATATTTTAAATTATTAATTAATATTATTGCATTATTTTTATGTAATTTTTAAATGTATAAATTTTATCTGAAAATATTTAAAGAATTTATATCTGAATTCATGCTGAAAATCAAGTAGTTTATTCTTGCTTTAACTCTACCACATAAAAAGAAAAAAAGGAAGAACTAAATAAGTCTCTAGGTTTTTCGGAAAGGGTAACAAGGTTTTTAAGATAAAAAAAAAAAAAAATTAGTATCCGTTTGGCAATATTTTTGTTGAAATTGAAAAAAAGTATTAAAGTTAGATTGACGTAGAATTCACTTCAAATTTTTTTCTAATTGTAAAAATTGAACTTTTGTGAAAATTAAGACTTTACTTGAAATACATATTCGGATCAGTACCATACAATTGCACTTGAACTTCAACTGATGCTTCATTTGAAATCGAAAATTTTATGGCTAAATACTATTTGCAAATTTGAAATATTAATAGCAACGAGGCCTTAATCTTGCATCTTATTCTAAAGCATATTCTTGACCTAACAAAAGAATATATTTATGCTTTCAGCTAATCTTGTAATCAAGCGCACTTATCGTGGAATGCAACAAGGAAATATTTATCTATAGTAGCTAAAAAGTTCAAAAGTTAATTGGTGCAAAGAAAAAAGAAAAAAGAAAAATATAGAAAGTGGGTGTGGGTTCTTTAGAATATCACCAAATCCTTAGATTGATTCTATTCTTCTATGTTTACTTGACCACATAGTGTATGCGCGTGTATTCTCAAATCTTTCCAATAAGTTATTATTTCAAATACAATAGTTGTATCAATTTGTACGCATCTTAATTATATTGAGTATACTATTTTTCAGTAGGAATATTAATCAATTCGATTCATCAAAATTTAAGAATATGAAATAATATCATTTAGCACTTTGTATCTTTGTTCTAATTTTTACAATGATCCTCTATAATTTTTATTTTATTGATCATGGACCACGCCCTTAATATTAAGAAAAGAAAAAGAAGAAGAAAATGACATTTTAATAAGTATTTTATGCATGTCAATGGTATTAACTAGTCCATCTAGCTCATAGTTCTAAAGAACAAAGATTAAGGCAAAAAATGAGAGGTGAGGGAATGTGTGAAAGGAGGCACCGCACCCTTTTTGAGCATCTTGTTTATACCAATCCTGCGGCTAAATTGCTAATCCTAAGAAAATGTTTGTTGGTTTGTTTGTTCTTTAATTATTTTTTAAAACATACTACTTCATCCGTTTCAAATTAGATGAGATACTTTCCTTTTTAGTCTGTTCCAAAATAAATGACATATTTCTAAATTTTGAAATAATTCAACTTTAATCTTTTTATTTTACCCATTTTACCCTTAATGAGAAGCTTTTATAACCACACAAATGATATGGCCCCACAAAGCTTTTACTCCTTAAGTTTTTAAGACCACAAGTTTTAAAAGTCTTTTTTTTTTTTTAAATTTCGTGTGCTGAGTCAAACTACATCATTTAAATTGAGACGGAGGGAGTATTAATGAGTAAAAAGACGTAAACAATGATTGTTAGGAGATTAACGAAATTTAAACCCGTCAATCTGAGTTGTCCTCTAGAGAGAAAATATATTTACTTTTGTCTTCTTCTTTTGTATTTCCAATTTAAACGTGTCTTGAATAAAATGTTAGTTTCAATTAACTGAAGTATATTTGTCAATACATAAGAGACAATGTTGAATAATTAAGAAGTTATTTCCATTTATGGTTTAACCTTTAATTTTTCAAAGGTCATAGTGTAATATTCATTTTGTTTTTTCTTTTCTTTCATCCAGAATGTTTGAAATGAAATTTAGATTTTTATAATACTATTTGAAGTTTTCTTGAATTCTTTAGTTAACATAACTATTATTAAGTAATAAAATTCATGTGAAATAATGTATGCACAGGATAAGTTTTTTAAAATTTATTTTTATCTTTACATACCATCTTTTAGCCTACTATTCCATCATGCTTTGCAATCAAGATATAAAATTGTGGAGTTTAATTGTAGAACTATAATCAACTAATTTGAATATTTGTAAAGTAGTGAAATAGAAAAGGCAAAGAGTACGTATGGATTTCTTTAAGTTCCATTGGTTCGTAATAATAACTTAACGGCTACTTATAGTATTTGTTTGGATCGGGAACCTGGGTAGTGTGGAATTTAGCAAAACAACGTTATAATGACAATAACAAAGACAATGCAAGTTGATAATAACGGAAATTAAAGTAGATAAAGAAGACACCAATTTAACGTGTTTTGGTCAATGTGACCTACGTCCACAAGCGGGGAGGAGCAATTTTACTATACCAATATATAAGAGTACAAAAAAAAGTATAAAATTAGAGTAAATACTTTAATTAATCCCAAATACCCTAAGAGAATAACCTCACAAGATCACTCCAAAGAAAGGGTTCACACAAGTGCTTCCCAACACTCAACTCTCATACAAAACACTCTTAATAAAGGAGGAAAGGCAGAAACAAGAAATGAAGACTCAAGTCTTGTTGGTGTGTCTAAAATGAACTAATGGCCTTTTCTTTTATAGGCAAAAAAGTCTTGGCCTCTTAGGTGTAAAAGAAGAGATACAACTTGTGCAAATGATATCCACCACATAATGCAATATTTTTGGGTCCCAAAGAATATTGCCAACAAAATCTACACTTTTCAAATATGCTTATACTTATTTGAGATGGACTCCATTAGCCAAAATATTAGCTATATTACAAATCTCCACCTTGGCCTAATTTTGGTTGATATAATAAATTTGCTCTACCCTTTCCGCAAAAGCTCCAATGGGCATATATCAAAATTTAATGCCATCAAAATCAGATAAGTTGTCTGATACCGAAACTGTAGTAGGGCCTATAACAGTGGATCCCAATAAAGTATACAACGAACCAAATATGTGTGCTTTCATGATCACAAGAGCACCTTGAAATATTTTTACAACTCCACCTTCACCAGTGAATTTGCACCCAAGGGATTCTAAAGTGCCCAAAGAGATGAGATTTTTCTTCAACTCAGGAACATATCTAACATCGGTGAGAGTTCTCACCACACCATCGTGCATTCTGATTCGAATTGTACATTTGCCAATAACGTTACAAGTAACATTGTTACCCAGTTGGACAACTCCACCTGCAACTGAATCATATGTAGAAAATAAGTCCCTGCTAGGACATATATGATATGAACAACCGGAATCTAAAATCCATTCATTGTCTAATCTGAAACTAGTTTCAGTTGCTAAAAATATAGTTCCCTCAATCTCATCAGTTGCTACACTAACTTCGGTGGTGTCAGTATTTTTGTGCTCATCTCTTCTTTCTTTATGCTTTTCTTTATTTTTCAGTTTATAGCATTCAGAGATAATGTGACCTTTCTTATGACAATAGCGACACTCTAAATTATTGTATCTGGATATGGAGTCGGATTTGCCCCTAACAAACAAGCAAACTTCCGCTTGAGTTCCACTAGCTTCCTCGATAATATCACTATCTATTTGTTCTTTTGATTTTAAGATAGATTTAATGTCCTTATAAGAGATATTATCCTTTGCATAAAGTATAGTATCTCTTATATGCTAAAAAGATAGAGGTAGAGAACAAAGCAGTAACACAACTTGATCCTCATCTTTAGTTTCAGCATCTATATTACTCAAATCCATAAGAATGAAATCAAAGGTGTCAAGATGAGAGAGAATAGAGGTACCTTCACCCATACGAATTGTATAAAGCTTCTACTTAGGGTAAAGTCTATTTTTCACCGTCCTCTTTATATATAAGGTTTTTAATTTTTTCTATATGCCTTTGGCTGTGGTTTCTACAGAAACTTTACGTAAAACCTCATTTGAGAGATTTAAGATGATACCTGATTTTGCCTTTTTATCTATGATGGCAAACTCCTCGTCCGTCATTTTATCCGACTTTTTCTCCTTTCCTTGCAACGTCAAGTCTAAGCCATCCTGAATTAGGATAACTTTCATCTTTAATTACTATATTCCGAAGTTTGCACTTCGGTCAAATTTCTCAATATAGATCTTTGTTAGAGTCATTTTGGCTATTGAAACAAACTCGGTTAGATTCGGCTCTGATACCAATTTGTTAGGATCGGGAACCTAGTTAGTGCGGAATTTAGCAAAATAATGTTATAATGACAATAACAAAGACAATGCAAGTTGATATTAACGGCAATTAGAGTAGATAAAGAAGATACCAATTTAATATGGTTCAGTCAATGTGACCTACGTCCACAAGTGGAGATGAGCAATTTCACTATAGCAATAAGAGTATAAAAGAGAGTACAAAATTAGAGTAAATACTCTAATTAATCCCAAATACCCTAAGAGAATAACCTCACAAGATCACTCCAAAGAAAGAGTTCACACAAGTGCTTCCCAACACTCAACTCTCATACAAAACACTCTTAATAAAGGAGGAAAGGAAGAAACAGTAAATGAAGATTCAAGTCTTGTTGGTGTGTCTAAAATGAACTAATGGCCTTCCCTTTTGTAGGCAAAAAAGTCTTGGCCTCTTAGGTGTAAAAGAAGAGATACAACTTTTGCAAATGATGTCCACCACACAATACAATATTTTTGGGTCCCAAAAAATATTGCCAACAAAGTCTACACTTTGCAAAGATACTTATGCTTATGTGAGATGGACTACATTAGCCAAAATATTGACCATATTACAATATTCATATACCACTAAGAGTTGTGGTGGGATAATAGAATTCTTGATATGTTCGATTCAAACTCGGGATATGAGAATACTCCTGATAGAAAACACTTTCCTCTGATAGGCCTTACACAACAGAAGTCCTAATTAATCAGATCTTGAAAATGGGTATCAAATATTGAGTGAAAAATTAAAAAAATATATAGCTGTAAAAATGGAATGTAAGTTGTTGAGGGGAAATGTAACCAAAGGGATCAAGACAGTAGATTGCGAATCCACCATGCGCGGATTCAATTTTCGTTGTTCGCCCATAATTCATAAATATTAGATAAATGATTAGCTACAAGCCTACAAAGCAATTTTCTTTAGTGAACATGTTACAAGCAAATGAAGGAAAGCTCTTCAAGCTTCCGGGTGAGCCTACGTTTACTCCTGGTCTCTTTGATCGGACAGACGAACTAAGTCTTTTACTTTAAGATTCAATTCATAAGGCTAGTTTTATATTGTCGTAAGATTTTGATTAGACCGATTTCTATAGGCTAGCTACTTTTAAGTTTTAACTTTATAATGGCCCTTCCACTTTGGTGTAGTTTTAATTTATATTGGTACAGAATGAAATTATTGCATTATGTTTGATTCTTCCATGTTTTTGGCTGCATAGTACACGCTGTTGTACTTTCATACGCTTATTAATAAGTTATTACGGTTGTGTGCTTTAAGCACCTACTCCACTTTGTGTTTAAAGCATAATTAGTGATACATGCAATCAAATAAACAAATTAACAGAAGCTTATACAATATTTGATCGGGGTTTGAAAATATTTATAACTTGTTTGGCCAAGTTTCTTCCAAGTCAAAAGCACTTTTTTGTAAAAAAAAAAATACTTTTTATTCAAATTTGAAGTATTTGGTCAAATTTTTAGAAGAAAAAAAAAGTATTTTTGAGGAGAAGCAGAAGCAGAAAAAAATAATTTCTCTCCAAAATCACTTTATTTGAAAAGTATTTTTGAGAAAAATACACTTATAAGCTATTTTTAAAAGCTTGGTCAAACACTAAATTGCTGCGCGGAAGTGTTTTTCAAGTTAATTAGCCAAACACAAATTGCTTCTCATCAAAAGTACTTTTGAGAAAATCACTTTTAAGAAAAAGCATTTCTCAAAATAATACTTCTTCCGTTTCAATTTATGTGAACCCATTTGATTGAGTACGGAATTTAAGAAAAGAGATAAGACTTTTGAACTTGTGGTATAAAATGAGGCACATATGTTTTGTGTGGTTATAAATCATTGCATAAAGGTAAATTGTTTCCAAATAAGAAAAAAGGTCATTCTTTTTGGCACGGACTAAAAAATAAATAAGTTCACATAAATTGAAACGGAGGGAGTATGATTTTTGCAGCTTGGCCAAACAAGCTATTAATCTTCACATTGAAATTAACATTAATTAATATAATATTTTGTTACTTCGTTATTGTTGAGCTGAGCTTAAATTGATTTTAATCATTAACAAATTATTGTCAAAGAACTAGGTCTCTTAAAGATATTTGTTGTACTAACAAATAGTGTTGCAGATGTGTCAAGCAGATATCAAAAGAACCAGGTCTCTTGGAGTATGATGATCAGGAGTTGCAAATTGATTCCTAATGCAAGTAGTATTCCTTGAACGATTTATTTTGTGGGCTATAATTACTGTACCAACCAAAAAAATTTGCGAGCAATAAGGATTCATTAATATTGGTACGCTTGCATAAAAGAAAAAAACCGGATGAAGTTGGAGATAATTAAGGAAGCCAAGTCCTAAGAGGATTATTTTTCTTAACCGAAATATTTCAGGTTTTGGAGCTAAAATTGAAGAAGCTTTTGGCCAACCTTACTCCTATAAAATCATCGCGTTGCCGCTATTGAAGACTCCACTATTTCATAGTTCTACCGTAAAATCACTCACATCAAATAGCAATCAAAGCAAGGCAATGCATTCTGGATTCAAACTGCTCAACCGAAAAATCTAATACGAAGAAAAAGGTGTCTAGTTCTTTAGCTATTTGAGTCTGAGTCATTGTTCTTACTATTTTGCTTTTGAGAAATTTAATCGTAGGTAAATAATTCTGAAAATTTATTTTGAAGTTTTAGACTAAAATTTATAGTCTAGGAGAGATAGCTACAACTTAGTTGATTTTAGGAATTAAGGCGGTAGAATTTACAGTCCCTTGATTATTGAGTTATAATAGAAAAACTGGTCTTGTTGTTTAGTGAAATTTAAAAAAATTCTATACGAATAAGTCGTAATTTTTACTCCCTTGATTAAGGAGAGTTTTCATGTAAAATTACTTGTGTTTTTAAGTTTCTGCACTGTACTTGGTGGTTGGTATTATTAATGTATTATTTATGCCGGATAAAACGTTAAATAAGAATGATGATATTGTCATGGATTAAAATGCTAAAATGACCTAACTAACCAACATTATTCTAAGAATAAAAATAATTTTTATTTTGTTTAAAAAGTAAATAAATATTTTATACTATGCATTATATACTAATATGTAATACATCAAACTAAACATGCAACAAGAAAATAATCTCTGCATTATATAATTCTTATATTACTAATCATTGTATTATTATCTTTATATTACTAATCCATGCATAACTCGATTCTGAACTAAACGATTCCTAAAATAATTTACTCGAATCTCTTTCGTCAAAAAGTTTAATTACACAAATAGTTTATATATAATTATTTTTGTATATATTAATTGGTGAATTATTTGACACAAAAAAAAGCATCTAGCATGGTAGTAAAAATTACTCAAAAATTACTTTTATTTAACTGGTAAATGTGAAAAATATTTCTAGTGATATAACGATTTTGCTCCTTTTTGTTTTTTGTTTTTTTTTGGAAATTCTTATTACAATTACTGGCTCATTCACGAGTGACAGACAGCGCCTTTTTTGAGCATCTTGTTTTGTAACAATTCAGCAGCTAATATCATAACAGTTGGTTTATTCTTTTCTTTTTCTTTTCAACTCTTCCTATGAGGAGTTGTGAAAGAAAAGTGGGACAAAGGGACAAAGGAGGGATGATGAGTCAAATCTTACAACCACCGAATTATAAAGAAGTCAGACCTTAGGTGCCATCATTTGAAAGCTAAGCTATAGGTTCTATTTTCTAGAAACTAGGACGAGTTGCTATAGTAGAACAAGTGGTGACACTAAATTATATCATCTCTATATTTAAGTAATTAATAATATATATATATATATATATATATATATATATATATATATATATATATATATATATATATAGTAATTGAGTAAAAATTTATATAAAAATATAGTACCTTTTTAATAATAATTTTAGAGAAATTATAAATTCTCTTTGTATTTGCTGGATAAAAATGCTGAATTTCAGCTGAACCAGTAGATGAAAGAATTAACTCATAATTCATTATGTATTTGTATGCAGTGGTAGCATATGATGCTGTATCAAAATACCTAGTCATGATTTACCAGGGGTTATCCTTCCATTTTAGATCGAATTGTTCCAAAAGAATTATTAACTCTTTTTTTTTTTCTGGTTATAAACCTCAATGTTATCATGGCTATCATCTGCCAATGTTGAGGAATATGATGGAGGATTGTTGTCTATGTCTTGTTTGGATTTCATAAAATTCAAAATTATTTTGTACATTGGGTGGTCTGTATTAAGACTTGATGTTCCTATGATATTGGCAGCTATTAGCTGCTGATTTCATATCTGGGCTAGGATATTTCATCTGCCATAGGAAGATTCTGATTTTCCTCCTCGTCCCCTCCCTCGAGGAGGCCTATATGCAGGTCTCATATCCTGTCATAAAATAAAAGGAATTATTAATTCAAAAATTCTCTAGTAAGAAAGTCAGGGAGACTATTATCTGTCACTTTTTTGTAAATAATCTCAAAGTCAAATGGAGCTAACAGGGCTTGCCGTCTTGCAAACATCTGTTTAGAAAAATCATATTTATAATCTTTATTAAAGATAAACTTTGCTGCTTGGCAATCAGTTTTTATTAAAAATTTCTGATTGTATAAATCAGTCTAGAATTTAGTACACATTTTACTATAGCAAGGATTTCCTTAGCCACAGTAACATAATTCTTTTGGAAATTATTTCATTTTCCCGAATAGAATTGAACAAGATATTCTTGTTTATCAGTTGGGGAACACTGTTTTAATATCCCACCATATCCTATATCCGAGGTATCAGTTTCAACAACCTTTGCCCAGGTTGAATTAGCAAGTGTAAGACATGAAAGATTATTAACTTTTTGCTTAATCCGTCTGACCGATTTACTATGATCATCAGTCCATGCCTTTGGATTCTTCTTTAATCTTTCATAAAGAATTGAAGTATCCTTAGCAAGATCCTTTATGAAAGGAGAAATATAATTAAGGCTTCCTAGAAACCTTTGGAGTTGAGTCTTATCAGTAATGACATCAGGAAATTTAGATGCAAATTCAATGCTCCTTTGGATCAGAACTATTCTTCCGTTTTGGATATTATGATCTAAGAATCTTAAATTAGTCTGAAAAAGGGTCATCTTTGATTTAGAGATGACTAAACCATTTTGAATTATGATTTTTTTAAAAAGATCCAAATGTTTAAAATGAATTTCAATATTTTTTGAAAATACTAAAATATCATCAATATAAACAATTATAAAATTTGGATAAGGCATGAATATATCATTTATTATTTTCTGAAATTCAGAAGGGACATTTTTCACACCAAAAGGCATAACATTCCATTCGTACTGTCACATTGGGACATTAAAAGCAGTTTTATATTTATCTGACTCAGATATCTGGATCTGCCAATAACCAGATTTTAAATCAAAATTTGAAAATATTATGGCATCATGTAGCCTATCCAATAAATCCTTTTTATTAGGGATTGAGTATCTAATTGTAACGACCTAAAATCTCACCTATCGTGTTGACGCCTATCTCAATACTAGGCAAGCCGACATTCTCAATAAAATACCATATCTTTGAAGTTTGAAACCATACTATTTACATTCAGCGGAAGAAAACTCACAAATACAGATATAAACACTCCCAAAACCCGGTGTCACTGAGTACATTGGCATCTAATATGAATACAAAGTCTAATTGATAAAACACTGTCTGAAAGTATAGAACAATACAATAACTGAAGGAAAGAGAGACAAGGTTAGCGGACTCCAGGCAGCTACCTTGATAGTATCCAATTGATAGCACTCTGAGATCTAACAGTCGCCGTGTCCTAAAGCACTTGGATCTGCACACGAAGTGCAGAATATAGTATGAGTACAACCAACTCAATAAGTAACAAGACTAACCTCTGGGCTAAAAGTAGTGACGAGCTCCGCAGGTACAGTCCAGTATAAATAATTGTACAAAAATATAGGCATGCTTTCAAGTTCAACAGTTAAACTCAGTACAAGTGAAATAGATTAATACTGCATGATATGAGTAATATGACATCTCAGTAGAAAGACCTCATGTAACACTGGTCACAAATCATTCGGTCACTCGGTACTATTTATGGTCAATCAGCCCAGAGATATTCTATCCCGTATATATATACACATCGACTGACAGTCAGTCACTTAGTACCGTATAAGGCCAATCCAGCCCTGGGGTTATTTATTTTCCCGAATGTAAATAATACGGACAAGATCCATGTCTAAGAAAAATTCATCACAATACAAATAAGTAAGGCAAGTCCATGCCCTGAGAAATCCATCCCGAATATATAATCATCTACGCTCACTGGGGGTGTGTACAGACTCCGGAGGGGCTCCTTCAGCCCAAGCGCTATATAAAGCCGATATGGCCTACTGCGGCGTGCAGTCCGATCCCATAATCAAGTTTAGAAGTGTTACTTACCTCAAACCGTGTAATTTTTTATTCCACTAGGGCCTTGCCTCGTGAATTGGTCTCCAAACGCCTCAAATCTAGTTACAAATTATTCGATTCAGTCAATGAAATTTATTGGAATTAATTCCATAAGAAAATACTAATTTTCCAACAAAATCTGAAATTTAGCTGAAAAATCGACAGTGAGGCCCATATCTCGGAACCCGATAAAAGTTATGAAATATAAACGCCCGTCCAATCACGAGTCCAACCATATAAATTTTATAAAATTCCGACATCAACTCGACCTCCAAATCCGTAATTAAAGTCTATGAAAATTTATACCATTTTCAACCCAATTCACTAATTTAGGGATAAAAATAACAATGGATTGGGGTAGTTTAACAAAAATTGAGTTAAGAATACTTACCCCGATATTTTCTTTCAAACTCTCGCAAAAATCGCCTCTTCCCGAGCTCCAAATCGTTAAAAATGGAAAATGCGACGAAGTCCCATTTTTAGATCTTAAACATTCTGTCCAGGTTCGCATTTGCGGACAAAAACTTCGTATTTGCGAATGAACAGTACCTCCCATGAACAATATTCGCAATTGCGATAAATTGTTCGCAATTGCGAACTGCACAAAAAATCCAAAAACATCTTGCGAGTGAACTGTAATCTCCAATGAACAGTGTTCGCAATTGCGATAAATTGTTCGCAATTGCGAATGAACAATACCTCACCAGAAACCAGCAAACTCAAACTTCTCCAAAATAATCCGAAACCATCATGAAACTCACCCGGAACCTCCCGGACACAAATCATATATGAATTTCAATCATAAAATACGCTACGGACCTGCTTGCGCACTCAAAATACTGAAAAGAGGTCGTCTTGACCCGATATTGACTATGGTCAAACTCATAAATTTCTTAACTTTACTAGTCTTTCAACCAATGATCCAAAAATACACCCAAGCCCCTCGGGACCCATCAAATCATACCAACAAGTCCTAAAGCATTGTACGAATATAGTCGAAACTTCAAATCACGTCAAACAACGCTAGAATCACGAATCATACTCCAATTCAAGCTTAATGAACTTTGAAACTTCCAATTTCTACAAACGACGCCGGAACCTATCAAATCATGTCCGATTGACCTCAAATTTTGCACACAAGTCATAAATGACATAATAGAGCTATAAAAGTTTTCAGAACTAGATTCCGACCCCTATATCAAAAAGTCAACTCCCCGGTCAAACTTCCCAAAAATTCAATTTTCGTCATTTCAAGCTAAATTCCACTACGGACTTCTAAATAATTTTCTGGACACACTCCTAAGTGCAAAATCACCATACAGAGCTATTGAAATCATCAAAACTCCAATTCGGGGTCGTTTACACATAAGTCGACATCCAGTCACTATTTTAACTTAAGCTTTAAACCTTAGAACTAAGTGTTCCAATTCATTCCAAAACCTCACCGGACCCGAACCAATCACCCCGGCAAGTCATATAACAATTGTAAAGCACAAATTGAGCAGTAAATGGGGGTGGTAATACTCAAAACGACCGTCCGGGTCATTACATTCTCCCCCACTTAAATATATGTTCGTCCTCGAACGTGCCAAGAGTTGTTCCCAAGCCATCACATCACTATTCCATCTTACCACGCACATATCCAGGGGTGATCTCACGCCACCCTATTCCATATGGGCCTGACAATACCACGTAATTGAAGATCATTACTTCAACCTTAGCCCATAAACCTTGAAACTCAATTTCAAACATTCAGAATTTCCTTTCAAGATCCGAATCTCATATCTATACACTGTATAAGTTTGAACCAGATGTATCAAGCTATAACCATAACTCTAGATATAATCAGATATCCTATTACACAACTCGCATACTCGCAGCACCATTCTCGATCACAGTAACTACTCAAAACCAACTCGGTACTGGTATTAAACCCATATCAAACAAAACCTCATTCTAAACCTTCATACACTACTGATAATGAAAGAAACATGCAGAATCTCATAACCCCTTATCAGATTAACAAGTCATGGAGCTTTCTTTCCCCAACCAAAATCATAATCATCTTCTAAGACGACTTTCAATATTATCATCCCAATATACCGTAATAAAATCTGATAGCACCCATTCTAGGTCTAATGATCTTATATTATTAAACACAACTATCCCACTGACATGCCACACCAATACAACTCAAGCCACAACTGCACAACCTTGTACCTAAAAATGGAAGATGTCTCAAAGTAGAGAGCCGTATTGCACGTTCAATAAGCACCACCACAATTGCATTGCTATAAGCTCATTATATATAGTAGAACCAAGACACATGAATTTAATAAGAGTAACCAGCCTTTCTAGAGCTCACATTATCATCACTCGCACGGACAACTCACGTGTTATAGTATCAATATCTGGACCCGCACAGACAACTCACGTGCCAATACTATAATTCGTCTGGCATGGTCACAATCCCCCAGTCCAAGCATATCATACTAGAGCAATCAAATAAATACACATGTATATGATAAATTAATTAAGAATCTCATGCTCTTGGACTGGTATAAATAACACACCATAGAGTAGGCATGTGTAAAGTGTGCTATCGCAGCTCAATCGGCAAGTTAACACAGAAATAAAAACTACCCAGTTTATTCAGGGAATTAGTCTCTTTATAACCTCAAGTGTAGTCCAGATAGTTCTCAACAAAGGTACGAATACGAGAAACGTTATAACGTTATGCTTAACAGTCAACTCTAGGCATATCATAGCCTAAGCATTCTTCTGAGTATGAATACTTGCCGCGATGCCCGCACACGGGCTCAAACCTCACATATATACGCACTCATAGCGCGCAGCTATCACAAACAATTTACGTAACTAGTGCCTCCACTGAGTTTAAATAAAATACTCGTCTCAAACAGGCCGCAACCCTGAAATAATATGCTTTTGAGAACTCTCAGTCTCCGCATTCATAGAATACATAAATCACCACAACCGTTCCCAACTTCAGCACTTGAATGACTAATACATCTTTCACGCATGATCACCTCGCGAGGAATGCTTCTATAATTCTTCTGTGCCACATAGCAACAAAAAAAAATAATTGAATACCAGTAGTCTATCAACCAGGTGAGTACCGCAATACCATGAACATCCGTAAGTCAAAATAAAATGCGCCTTTTGAAATGCGCACCCTTCTGAGGGATTACCGAGCAGTTATAACATTCATCTAAATATCTGAAATTGACCATTCTGTCCAAAATTCGTGATCTTCCTTTCAAGAATGAACTGCCACCTTGTATATGTAAATCTAAATCCTGCACAACACACTACATCTATCATGGGAAAGGCATGAGAATATCATTATAAACTCTGAGTCACCAACAAATTATATACCCTATTAGTTAGAAACATTTCTCTTGCTTTTTTCCAGAAGGAAATCACCATACACAACATGTTTTCCCACACCGGCAGAAAATATCCGGCTCAAACTATGGTAGAAACCATCAAGAACACTTTGAAATCCATTTGCACATAACCAAGCTATCAGAACTGAATTCTTCTAACTCGACCAAGCCACACAGGTTGCCAAATCCGAGAGTATTGCCATAAAACATCCGTAAAGCCCCGCCTCATCATAAGAACCAAAAGAACCTAGCATACCATTACCATACTGATCCAGCATGTTACCCATTTGTCCTATTTTCTCCGAGTTTCTTCTGAATTACCCTCAAGTTGACATTTATCTTTGTCAGAACTCCACGATCCTTACCCAAAGCTCACTACAAGACATCTTACCATAAAATCACACCGCCCTAAGGCCCATAAGCCATTGTATTCTTCTTAAGAACCTTCATAAATACCACAACCGTAACACTAACTCTAAAAATACCTTATGTGAATTTAAAAATTGTTCCTCTTTCCTTTCTTATACTGAAATATAAAATCTATAGTCAAACAGAATTACCGCACATCCCGGTACCATTAAACATAAATATCAGATTCTATCCATACACAAATCTGGAAAAATTCTTGATTGCTATATATAAATCTCGAACCCATTAGAACCTTTTAGAGAGTCACCCACTCTGCTCAAATCTAAATTGCACCTCCCAAACGGGACGAAAGACATGGGCTCCCTTAGCTTAACAACACTCAAAGAGGTAACACTGCCTTAACACCACCAATCAATTCATACTCCGTGCGTACTACATCCAACAATAACAACTCGATCATCCAATGATTTTCATATACTCATAAAGTACAAAATAATTTGTATCCAGGAATTTCTTTACTCGAGTCACCCTCGATCTCAATCTCTGCAAGTCATAAACGATTCACATGTATGTCTCCAATCGAAACTAGTACAACACATAACCATGAAATCAAATCATCAATAGCATGCTACCCCACTTGGCTCAAAGCTATAGAACAAAATATTACATAACTCACAATATCCATACTCTATTACTGCCATAATACTGCAGTCAGTTCAACAAAATATTTTCAAATGCTCAGGTAACACAAAACCATAAAATACCTCAATTCATCTACTAAGCTCGCCTTCATTCTCATGACGGTCAAATCAACTTTCTCAACAAATCCAAACTCAAATCTCAATACATATACCCCACTGGGAGAAAAGAAACCCTCTACTCAACATTATAAGGAAATCCAAACTACGTAGATTACTCCGCAGAAGATATCCCACATGCTTAACCTCAAATTGGCATCTTACTATACCCTTTCGCAACCACAATTACTACTAAATCATTTAATATTTATGAGTTTGAACTCATCAGCAAGACATGAAAATCTTCTTCGCTCTGCAATTAAACAACATGACATATCCCTCAACGCACTCACAACTCAAGACCGTATGTCACATCAAAACAATAGTCAAGTACCCAATAGCAATCTCTTGAGTCATAAGTAAACTTTATTTGTCTCATTCAACCCATCTGAACACATCCCGCATTCACATCATACTTCTTATATAGTCATTCAACCGCTCATCGAGCCACAAATTCCACTCATAGGAATACTACAAAATACATAAGTCCAATCACACAAGTTCTTATAACCGAAACTACCGAGCTTAAGCTGCGGTCTAACTCCGGCCTCAAGTCCTCCAGACTGGCCCATCAACAAAACACAGAATACTCATCTCAAACCTTGTTCATGGAATCACAAGCCAGGGATGCACAGCTGATACTGAGTGCTCACATGCGCACACGAATGCGTGGAAGGAATTCAAAGAGTTATGTTTCAAGCTGAATCAATTCCGCAAGATAGAATACAAGAAAGTAAAATTTTTCCTAAGGGTTCGGTAGCCTCTCGAAGATAAGTACAGACGTCTCCGTACCGATCCGCAAGACTCTACTAAACCTGCTCATGACTCGTGAGACCTATGTAACCCAGGCTCTGATACCAACTTGTAACGACCCAAAATCTCACATGTTGTGATGGCGCCTATCTCAATACTAGGCAAGCCGACATTCTCAATAAAACATCATATCTTTGAAGTTTGAAACCATACTATTTACATTCAGCGGAAGAAAACTCACAAATATAGATATAAACACTCCCAAAACCCGGTGTCACTGAGTACATGAGCATCTAATATGAATACAAAGTCTGACTAATAAAACACTATCTGAAAGTATAGAATAGTACAATAACTGAAGGAAAGAGAGACAAGGTCAGCGGACTCCAGGCAGCTACCTTGATAGTCTCCAACTGATAGCACTCTGAGATCTAACAGTCGCTATGTACGAAAGCACCTGGATATGTACACGAGGTGTAGAGTGTAGTATGAGTACAACCAACTTAATAAGTAACAAGACTAACCTCTGGGCTGAAAGTAGTGACGAGCTCCGCAGGTACAGTCCAGTATAAATAATGTTACAAAAATGTAGGCATGCTTTCAAGTTCAACAGTTAAACTGAGTACAAGTGAAATAGATAATTACTGCATGATATGAGTAATATGACATCTCATTAGAAAGACCTCATGTAACACTGATCACAAATCATTCGGTCACTAGGTACTCTTTATGACCAATCAGCCCAGGGATATTCCATCCCGTATATATATATACATCAACTGACAATTAGTCACTCAGTACCATATAAAGCCAATCCAGCCCTGGGGTAATTTATTTCCCTGAATACAAATAATACGGACAAGATCCATGTCCAGGGAAAATTCATCACAATATAAATAAGTAAGGCAAGTCCAGGCCCTGGGAAATCCATCCCGAATATATAATCATCTATGCTCACTGGGGGTGTGTACAGACTCTGAAGGGGCTCCTTCAACCCAAGCGCTATATAAAGCCGATATGGCCTACTACGACGTGTTGTCCGATCCCATAATAATAATAAAGCCTATAAGGCCTGCTGTAGGCGGGCAACCCCGATCCAGAACAATAAAGCCTATAAGGCATGCTGCGGTGTGCAGTCCGATCCCATAATAATAAAGCCTAAAAAAGGCTTGCTGCGGCGTGCAGCCCGATCCCATAATAAAAATAATACAATATTATTCAAACCCTTTTCAGTAATATTAGTGCTGAATTCCTGACTTATAGGGACATGAAAATTTTCTAATCTAATAATTCTCTTGTCTAAGGCTACATTTGAAGCCTTTAAGTCCAAAATTTCTCCTTTGAGATTATGAATCTCACTTTTCAAATCTTGAACAGTAGTTGGCCTATCAGTGGCATGGAAATTTTCTTTCAAAATTCTTTTAATATGAGACATTGTATGTGGTCCATTTTGAGAAGGAATTTCTTCAATCTCTGATCTTTTAGGAATGTTATCCTGAATTTTGTCCATTTGATCAATTATCTGGGACCTTAATTCTGGGTCTTTAATAACCTTGAGAAGTTCTAATAAACTATCATTGGTCAGTACATTGACTTTTAAGTCCTTAAATTGAGAATAAATATTAAAAAACTCATCATCTGTGTTGTTATTACAACACTGATCCTGATTCTGTTTGCAGGGTCCACATTCATCATCTGAAGGAAGGTATTCTTCCTCCTATAGCGCCCTTAGATCTTCATCAGTTGATGAATCTTCTCTATAACTATTTTCTGGTGATTTTTTCCGAGAAGAATTTAACAGAATCTTGTATAAAGAGTCCTTAATATTATCATCTTGGTCAAGGTTCTTAATTTTATCCTTGACTTTGCAATCTCTAGAATAATGACCTACTCTTCCACATTTGTAATATGCATTAGGCGTATTGGATTTTATAAAATCCTTTCTATGCTTATAAGCCTTTCTTCTCTTATCTTTTCGCCCATATCTCTTATCAGAAGAACCTCTATTTTTCTTTTTATACCTATAAGGTTCTTTCGGTTCTTTCTTATGCCTATGAGACTTTTTATTCTTAGGAATATCTATGGTAAATTGTTCACAGAATTCTCCTAACTGTTATTTTTCATTAAGACGATGTTTCTTAATTTTTTGGCTTAACTTAATTTCATTGCACATAGCTAAGCCTTCTTGTGTACATACACTAATAAGCTTTCTGTAGGAATAACTATTATAATCTATACTCATTGTTGTTCCACAAAGAGTTTTTCTAACTCTTTCAGCAAAGAGTATTGGGAGTCCATCAATAAATTTGGACTTCCAATGAGTGTTATTACACTCTGATAATTCCATTACTCTAGATAAGAACACATTCTTATACCATCTAAAATTTGTTAAGGTATTACACCTAAGATTTTAGAGTATGGTTCTTAAGGTCTCACTATTGTCTAACCATATCTTCCAGAAAAGTGTTCTATAATATTGAGAACTAAAGAATAGACAGTGTTTTGAACATTCTGACCATCTTCTACTTTTATGGCGCCCATAATCTCTGCGCGTTGTTTCGGTCTTAAATAATTATCCCACCAGCCTTTCAATTAGCCAGTAAACCCCGCTACTATCATGTCAACAATGGTCTTTTCTGAATTCTTATGAACCTTGTAGATAGTGCTGTACATAAGTATTCTATGTACTTGGGTATAAATTTGACTGTCAGTAAAACCATCTATGTTCCATTCATAGATTTTTGTACCATTATAACTCTGAGAAAAATGACTAGCATCAGGCTCCTCTATGAGTACATCTTGAGGAGTTGGCCTAGGATAATAAAATATCCTTTGGACCAGTTTGCGAGCAAACTTTTCTGAGATTTTATTAATCTCATCAGAGAGTTTTACCTTCCTCTCTTCATTAGATAAATGCTCTAAATTTAAAGGACTAATTTTAATTCCTTTAAATTTTTTATCTAATAAATTATCGAGGTCCTCGAGACTTTTTATTTTAAAGTCTTTGACCTCAGGAGGTGATTGGATACTGGTAGTAGCAATTTGCTCTTTACATATTGTAATATCCTTCCTAGATATTTTCTCGACTTCTATTATTAATATGTCAGTCTTTCATTAATGGAAACTATCTGTTCACCCAGAATACTAATATATATATATATATATATATATTATATATATAATTATTCTGTGTGAGCATAGTATTCAGATTCTTAGCAGTAATTTTACCAGTATCATCTTCAAATAATTTTGAAAAGGCAGTATAATAAATCACCTTATCTTTTTCTCCCATTTGAAAAGATGTTTGTGGGGGGGAAAACAGATCTAGTAATTTCACCACTATTGAGCTTATAATGTCTTTCTAGCATGAAAATATAACCATCAACATATTTAGACATAAACCATGGTACAAAAGCAATTATTTTATTGTCACCACTTATATCATTATAAAAATCATCTTGAAAGAATTTTGTTAATGTTTCATCAAAATTATCAAGAAATCAATTTATGAAAATTTCCCATATGAGTTTTTAAAATTCTTCAGAAATTATTTTTCTTGCCGGTGAACCTGGATTAAAATCTATTTAGTTTTTATCTATTTAAACCATTAGAAAAATCTATTTCGGATTCAGTTGGATCAGGAATAGTACTAGCAATATTATTTGTACTAATATTTATGACATCTATTCTATTATTTTTCCTAATTTGTGATGTAGATGCTCTTGATGAAAAATCTACAGTATAATCAACAGGTAAAATATAAGAGGAATTTGATCTAGTTAATATAGATGAATAACTGATATTATCAGTTTGATCGGGTTCGTTGAACCGGATTTTAACAGTTCCTTCAGAAGTTTGTTCAACTTCTGTGATTTCACTGTTAATGTTATTTCGAGGATCTATTGCTTCCTCAATGACCCATTCCTTCGAAAAATCTATTTCATCCCACTTAATAGGTTTTCTGGTAGTAACTTTAGACTTATCAAAATTAGTTTCTATAAGAATAGTTTCATTTTTAAAATCCATAATTTTGTACATAGGATTTAAAGTATATAAAGGTTTGTAATAAATCCTATAACATATACATATAACTTCTGTTCCTGGCATATAATCATAACCATGAAGCTTCGTACTCAATATTAAAGCATTTAAAGAGTTTTCATCACTCAAAGAAATTTGCAAATTAGGATATGCATTAAAATATACAGGGCCATAGGCCAAACTGGTCTGTAATGTCCCTATAAGGGATTTTTTCCAATTTTAGTTTCTACCGTCTCTGAGAGCTGCTATGAAGCTTTTAGGTAAGCCTCTTAACGTAAGTGGCTTGAAGGCAACTTGTATTAAACCGATATGTAAAAATCTATGAATTTCTTTATAAGGGGCTAAATTATTTTCAGATAATAATCTAAAAGTAGCATGATCACTATCTACTGTGGTAGTCTCTTCAGTAGTTTTAACTACTTATTTTAAATTAAATTTTTTAAAGGTACCTAATTGGTATATAACCTTAGGTTGGATTCAAGGAATCGTCCATTTATTAAGTAAATCTAATTATTGGGGCATATCATATTCTTCTTTCCTACTGTTTTTAACAGTAGTCTGTTTCCTAATGATATTCATTAGAAAGAAAGTGTTGAACTTAGCACCTATTTCTATTCTTCACATGGCCCTGATACCAAGTTATGACCGGATCACTTCAATAGAACTACATGATAATATTTTACTAAGACACCAGCTCTGTCAAGCCACAGTCCTGTCAAGCAAACCTTAAACCATGGTCCTCCTCATGACTCTCTCAATGCCCACCTGGCTAATACGAGCCTTAAGGACCACCGATTATGTTTCCATAACCAAGGTTTACTGTCTGGACTGTTAAACTGCCTGGGCTCTACAGTCTCAACCTCAGAGCCATTGGGTGATACAGTATAAGATTAGCAAGAAAACATATTTTAAGAATAGACTAGTATGCATAAATTCAACACAACACTATTTAGCCTATCATTTAGGCTAAATGAATATCTTAATTATAAAAAACTAAAATTATATACTACCTGAGACTATCGAAGTTGTGGCCAAGTGACCTTTTCTGATTTTATTTCCAATAAAAACTGAATACAAAGATATTTTTACAGAGAAAGAGAGAGTTCCAAAAATCTGGCTTAAGAAAAGCCTGCCTCTAACTATGGATTTAGGTCCTTATATAATGGATCTCTTGATAAAACGGACAAAAAGTAAAACAGTAAAATGACCGATAAAATAATTACATATTATGGCCGACAAAGAAAAAAGAGAAAAAGTAATAAATCAAACAACTTTATAAAGTTGATTCTTTGTTATCAGAAGGCCCCACCGCTTTATTAAAGTCTTTTGTTTTCATTACCCCAAAAATTCTGAGAGATGAGATCTTGTGTCACTGAACTTATCTTTTGCCTTTATTATTTTGTGGTTTAGAAAATTCTTCAACTCTTTCCTTCATTTTTGTCAGAAATTCTTCAATTTCTTCTAAATTAATCTGTTCATATTGGCTTCCTTGGGCCTCTTCTGCCATACATGTTTCTTGATGCCATTGACACGTCATCTTACATCTCAACTTCAAAATTTCTTATTAGATATTTTTTTATTTCTTCAAAATAAGAAGCAATAATTTCCTTCTTAGAAACAACTTCTTTTTTCATTTGAAACTTTCTAGTAAGCTGCTGAAATAGACTTAATTCTTCCACTTCAACATTTGTCATTTTCTGCTTGCTATAAGCTTCAATTTTCTTCTGGATATCCTCAATAATTTTTTGACCATAAATTTTTCCTTGCTGGTATGATTGAAGTAATTTATTCTAGAATTTTGTATAAAAAAAACTCTGTTTAAATATGGGAATCTCTCTCTGGTTTGATTCACTTCTACATCCCATTTCATAATCCATTTTCTATATAATTCTATAAAGAAGTACGTTGTTGCTATGCCATCGAAAAAGATATTATCTTTTTGCAAAGCAATAATCTTGGGAGATATATCCACCCATTGAGTATATAAACTCTTAAAAATTGGCGAAAGTATTTCTAAAGATAGACCATATGATATCCATCATTTACGGAATCAAATTGGTATATGTTGTTCAAACAAATTGGAACATAATTTTATGAACCAAGAGTGTTTCCTATTAGGGTTCTCATATAATAAAGTTTTATTAAAATTTTCACTATAATTCCAGTAATTGAACTTTACCGAAATTTTCCGTTGTGGATGAGTATATTCCCTCACCTTTAATGGTACAAACAAAGTACGATTAAGTTCCTATAGATCTATAGCTTAGTCTCGAATCCTGACCGGTAGAGCATGCAATTGCCTCATTGGTTGGTTTTGGATTTTTGTCTTTTTCTTTTTGAAATTATTAGATGGAAGCTTCTCAGTTTAATCTTCAAAAACTTCCACAGTTTCTCGAAAGAACTTGTCAAAGCACCACGATTTAGGATTTTTTTTAATTGCTAAAACCAACTTTTTACAAGAGGATTGAGTAAAATTAAAAATTGTGAAGTTAAGGACCCATTTGTTCATGAATTATTTTTCCTAAAACAGGTTTATCCCAACCGGCAAAAGTACAATATTTGTTAAGCGAAATGCATGTCCAAACATAATTTTAAATACTATTTTTCAGTTTAACTCTAAAAATTATTTTTTATAAAAAATTATAATTGTTATATCTAAACACCTACTAAATATACAAAATTGCGTACTGTATACGAATGAAACCGGGACTAACGCATACCCCGATTTCCCGGTAGGTCAAACAAAGCGAGGATATGACTACATGGGATCGGAGTGGAGCTGAAAACTTCTTGTACCGAGGCCCGAATGGAGTGCTCGCCACCGGGCCTGATAAGAAAACATTCCCGAACCTAGATCGACCTTCGAGACCTCGAAAATCATGGCAATGGTTGCACACGACTAACGGAGGGCCGTGATATCCGCACCCCACCGGATATCACGGCGCAAATCTCGCCCGATGTCAGTAGCGTATCAATAATTGACGAGAAAGGAGGATTTTTACCTCTTTAGAATTGTACTAGGGATGAAACTCTCCTACTATATAAAGGGAAAGCTTTTTATTCAAGAGAGACATTGTAACACGGAAACCAAATCAATTCAAATTTATTTTTCTGCTTTCTAGTTATTGCAACGTTCTTATTTTCTTATTATTCTTTATACGCAATTGGCTTCAAATTGAGGGTCCGGTCAAGGGCAAAACTATCGTTCAACTTAAATCCGAGCCCGGCATTAACGTCATAATTGGTTTAATTATTCCCTTTGTCCTTAACTCGTTTATCTAACATTCTTAATTATATGTGTTGAATCAATCCACATATCCTTAAAACCGCGTATAAATTCAATCGATATCCGTTTTAAGGGTAAACAGTTTGGCGCTCACAATGGGGCTAAGGATAATAGTGGTGGTTTGATACAAATCTCCACAACACACTCTATTTTACACTTGTTCTTTAAGGTCTCCATTTCAGATCAGATTAAAAATGTCAAATTTTCAGTTTGCTTACTTGAACGTTGAGGCTGAGTCTGGCCATCATGGCGAAAATAACAATCTGGTGCCTAGCAACGAGGTGCCCCCTGTTGATCCTAACGGAGTCCCAGTTGCCGACCCAGTCAATGTTAACTCACAGGTGGCCATCGATGCCAACCTGCCAACCGATCCCGAGAACAGCATTCGCGGAGGAGCTCGACCAATGGCTCGAGGAGTGCCCGAAGGAGAAGGTGATGAGGTTAGCCTATGGTTAATCTTCGAAATATTGCAGGCTCAACATGCGGTGATAGCGCAGCTGCAAAATCAAAGTCGCGCCCCCAGCAAAGTTGAGCCCGAACTTTCCCCGGGAAAACACCCAAAGAAATGAGAAAATCACCAAAATACCGGGTGAAGCTGAGTCCGGGGTCCTGAAGTAATGAAAATTCTTGAAGCATTAAATAAGCGGGTGGAATGAGGTGAAAAGAAAATTAAGGCAAATGACAAAAAGGTGGAGACATATAATTTTAGAGTCAATCATATCTCGGGAGCACCCCCGATATTTAAAGGACCAGATTCCAAAAAATTTGTCCAAAAGCCTTTCCCTCCGAGCGCGGCACCAAAGTCAATCCCGAAGAGATTTCGTATGCCCGATATACCAAAATATAGTAGAACCACGAATCCGAATGAGCATATGACCTCCTACACGTGCGCCATCAAAGACAACGACTAAAGAGACAACTCTGTCAAAAGAAGCAATGATATGGTACCACAACTTACCCCCAAATTCCATTGACTCGTTCTCTATGCTCGCAGATGCTTTTGTGAAGGCTCATGTCGGGGCCATCAAGGTCGAGACCAGAAAATCGGACCTTTTCAAGGTTAATCAAAGAGACAACGAGATGCTCAGGGAGTTCGTGTCAAGGTTTCAAATGGAACAGATGGACTTGCCTCCGGTTGCGGATGATTGGGCTATTCAGGAATTCACTCAAGTACTTAACCCCCGAAGCGCATTGGCTTCGTAGCAGCTACAACAAAATTTGGTAGAGTTCCCGGCGGTAACTTGGGCTGACGTGCACAATAGGTACCAGTCAAAAATCAGAGTCGAAGATGACCAACTTGGAGCCCCTTATGGGTCCGTTTATCCCATCAGAACCGAAGACATGTCTAAAAGAGTCATCGATCACGAATCAAGGCCGGTCTGAGATCGATATCAACCATACATCGCAGATCATAGGGGAAACGGATCCGGGCACAACCCCACAAGAAAAGAAAAGAGGAGTGATCTAGGGACCAATAGCCGAGGTCTGATGAGCAAACATGGTTTTGACAGGTCGTTCGGAGGAAGGGAAGCACCAAATTATCAGAGTATAACTTCAATGTTGCAACCAGCATCGTGTCAGCCATTGGGCGCATCAAGGAAACCACTTGGCCTCGACCATTGTAGTTCGACCCTACCCAGATAGATCCTAACATGATGTGTAAGTATCACGGTAGTCATGGCCACAGGACCGAGGACTGCAGATAATTGAGAGATGAAATTTTCTGGTTGTTTAATAACGGACACCTCCGAGAATTTCTGAGTGATCGAGCCAAAAACCACTTCAGGAACAGGGATTCCAACTAACAAACCGAATAAGAAGAACCTCAGCACGTCATCAACATGATCATTAGAGGGGTCGATGTCCCCCAAGGGCCAATGATAAAATGCACTAAAGTATCCATCACGAGGGAAAAAAACACCCGAGATTACGTCCCGGAGGGAACCATTTCGTTCAGCGATGAGGATGCCGAGTGCATCGTACAACCTTAAAATGATGCGCTGGTAATATCCGTACTTATTAATAAATCTCGAGTTAAACGTGTGTTGATTGATCCAGGTAGTTCGGCCAACATCATCAGATCGAGGGTCGTTGAGCAGTTGGGGTTACAAGACCAAATAGTGCGAGCGGTTCGGGTATTGAACGGACTTAACATGGCATGTGAAACTACTAAAAAGAAAATAACCCTGCCAGTGAACACTGCCAGGACAATCAAAGAGACAAAATTCTACGTGATCGAAGGAGACATGAGGTACAACGCCCTATTCGGAAGGCCGTGGGTTCATAACATGAGGGTGGTACCCTCAACCTTACACCAGACACTGAAGTTCCCTATGCTGTGAGGAATCAAGAGGGTCTACGGAGAGCAGCTGGCAGCAAAGGAAATGTTCGCAGTCGATGAGGTAATCCCGATGCCCGTGGTCTTGACATCAAAGAACACGGAGCCGACCAGGAAGGAAGAAATTAAATAGCATTCACCGATATCAGTCCTGACCGAACCAGAAGATTGAGGAGTAGACGAGGAGGATGATTACGGAGTTCCTAGATCGTTTATAGCTCCTAATGATACCAATGCCACCAAATCGATAGTCGAAGAGTTGGAGCAAGTCATATTGATGGAATACTTACCAGATCGGAAGGTATACCAGGGCACGGGGTTAACTCCTGAGATCAAGAAAAAACTCATTTAATTTCTTATATCTAACATAGATTGTTTCGCTTGGTCCCATCTTGACATGATAGGGATCCTGCCGGAGGTAACCACTCATAAGCTAAGTTGGACCCAAAGTTCCATCCGGTTAAGCAAAAAAAGAGATCGCAGTCTGAGGTCAAACATACATTCATCAAGAACGAGGTATCAAAACTCCTTAAAATAGGGTCCATTTGGGAAGTTAAATACCCGGGCTGGTTAGCTAACATAGTAGTACCTAAAAAAGGAAATAAGCTAAGAATGTATGTTGATTACAAAGATTTGAACAAGGCATGCCCTAAGGATTCTTTTCCTTTACCTAACATCGATCAGATGATCGACGCGACGACCGGGCATGAGATACTTAGCTTTCTCGATCCCTATTCCGGGTACAACCAAGTTCGGATGGACCCGTGCGATCAAGAAAAGACTTCCTTTATTACTAAATTCGGCACATATTATTATAACGTAATGTCATTCGGATTAAAGAATGTCGGTGCCACCTATCAACACCTAGTAAGCTGGATGTTCGAAGAAAAGATAGGAAAATCACTAGAAGTTTATATTGACGACATGTTAGTCAAGTCCCTGCGAGCAAGGGACCATTTGAAACATTTGTAGGAAACCTTCGACATATTGAAGAAATACAAAATGAAGCTGAACCCGGAAAAGTGCGCATTCAGGGTCAGATTGGGAAAATTCCTCGGGTTCATGGTATCCAATTTAGAAATCGAGATCAATCCCGACAAAATCAAAGCCATAGAAGACATCACTGTGGTGGACAACGTCAAGGTCGTTCAGAGGCTGACCGGGCATATAACTGCCCTAGGCCGGTTCATATCGATGTCCCTGGACAAAATCCATCGGTTCTTCTCACTGTTGAAGAAGAAGAATAACTTTTCCTGGACCCTAGAATGCCAACAAGCTTTGGAAGAACTCAAACGGTACCTATCGAGTCTGCCCCTGCTCCAGACTCCGAAGGCGGAGGAACAACTATATCTTTACTTGGCGGTTTTTGAGGTGGCAAGAAGTGGAGTCTTAGTCCGGGAAAATAAAGGTACACAATTTCCTATTTACTATGTCAGAAGAACTCTAGGCGAGGCCGAAATGAGGTATCCTCACCTGGAAAAATTGGCGCTCGCTTTGCTAAGCGCCTCCAAAAAGTTAAAATCGTACTTTCAATGACACCCCATATGTGTTGTAACCTCTTACCCACCGAGGAAAATCATGTACAAACTCGAGCTCTCAGACCGATTGGCCAAGTGGGCCATCGAAATCAGTGGGTACGATATCGAGTATCGACCCTGAACCGCCATAAAATCTCAAATTTTGGCAGACTTCGTGGCCGACTTTACGCCGGCCTTAATACCCGAAAATAAAAGGGAATTATTGCTAACCTCGGGGACTGCCTCAGGAATTTTGACCCTTTTTACGGACGGTGCCTCGAACACAAAGGGGTCTGGGCTCGGCATCGTGTTGAAACCACCTACGGGGAATATAGTTAGGCAGTCTATTAGGACTGTGAAATTGAATAACAATGAGGCTGAGTATGAGGCCATCATTGTAGGTCTCGAATTGGCTAAAAGCCTTGGGGCCGAGGTGATCGAAGCTAAGTGCGATTCCCTAATCGTGGTAAATCAAGTCAATGGGGCGTTCGAAGTGAAAGAGGAACGAATGCGAAGCTATTTAGATAAATTACAGGTAACACTGCATCAATTCAAGGAATGGACCCTATAACACGTGCCCCGAAATCAGAACAACACGATCGATGCTCTGGCTAACTTGGGGTCATCGGTCGATGTCGATGAATTATGTTAGGGAATAGAAGTACAACTCATGAAGTCGGTGATAGAGGAAGGCCACGCCGAAGTAAACTCAACGAGTTTAACCTCTGCATACAAAGGCTGTAAGATTTAGCTTGGTCGAAGGGACATTGTTCAGGAGAATGTTCGACGGCCAACTAGCCAGATGCTTGGGGCCGGGAGATACCGAATACGCCTTAAGAGAATTTCATGAAGGCACTTATGGGAATCATTCGGGGACGGAATTTTTGGTCCGGAAATTAATCAGGGTCGGCTATTATTGGTCCTAAATGGAGAAAGATGCGAAGGACTTCGTATGAAAATGCGACTACTGCCAGAGACACACACTGATGTTCCATCAACCGGGAGAGCTACTCCATTCGGTCCTGTCCCCGTGGCCATTTATGAAGTGGGGAATGGACATCGTCGGTCCCCTGCTATGGGCACCCAGTAAGGCTCAATTCATACTATTCATGGCCGATTATTTTTCCGAATGGGTCGAAACTCAAGCGTTCGAAAAGGTCCTAGAGAAAGAAGTCATTGACTTCATCTGGGACCACATAATATATCGATTCGAGATACCTGCCAAGGTTGTTTGCGATAATGGTAAACAATTCATCGATAGCAAGGTAAATAAATTTTTTGAAGATCACAAGATTAAGAAGATACTGTCAACACCTTACCGCCCTAGTGGGAATGGACAGGCTGAGTCAACAAACAAGACCATACTTCAAAACCTAAAAAAGAGGTAGACCGATGCCAAAGGAAAATGGAAGGAAATCCTACCTGAAGTCTTGTGGGTATACCGTACGACCTCGAAGTCTAGTACCGGGGACACCCCATTTTTGTTGGTCTACGGGGACGAAGCCTTAATACCAGTCAAAGTAAGATAACCGAGCCTCAGGTTCCAATATGCGATAGAAGAGTCAAACATCGAGGCCATGATTACGAGCCGGGAACTATTGGATGAAAGGCGGGAGGTCGCCCTAGTCTGATTGGCCGCCCAGAAATAGCGAATAGAAAGATACTACAACCGAAGAGCCAACCTCCGACACTTCAATATCAGGGACTTGGTGTTGAGGAAAGTAACATTACACACCCGGAACCCGAACGAGGGGAAACTGGGACCGAATTGGGAAGGACCATATCTAGTTGTCAGAATTACCGGCAAAGGCTCATACAAATTCAAAGCAGGAAACAGTGTGCAACTACCGAACAACTGGAACGTGACACACTTAAAGTGGTACTACTGCTAAGGTACGAACTCAATTACTCTTTAATCATGTTTTGAATTAGACTAACATTTGTAGGCAAACGGCCAAGGATAGATGTGGCTATTAGGTCTGAAAGCACGCGTTACACTCTTTTTCCCTTGAACCGATTTTGTCCCAAAATAGTTTTTTTGGCAAGGTTTTTAGCAAGGTAACAGTAAAACGTGCTAACTTAGATTCGAAGACCGGTCTCAAATCGGAATCACTGATCGTTCATTTCATATCAACAGTATCCGATCCCTCTCGAGTTTGACCTCGAATACTGGAAGCCATTACCCTCGGATTAAGGTGTTTAGCAAGGAAAAAAGAAAAACCTTATATGCTAGAAGCTAAGGCTTGGTGGTTAGGATTCATTGTAAGGGCCAAATGGTCATATTAACCATGCTCACATAGTCCACTCTAGCCATAATACAAGTTTTATGCGCTTTTGATCATGTACTTTACACACTGAGAAATGAAAGAAAGTCCCGCCTTGCTATTACACATTTTCTTGCTTCTTCGATTCCAGATCCTAAGAGCCCACGGGATACCCCTACTCGGGGACTGTCACTGGAAGAAAGTTCGGACAACCCGAGTCACCAAATCCCGGAGGCATCAAACCTATTAGGCGGTGCCCAAATACAAAAGGCTACGGCCATCCTAAAAGCAGCCCGGAGATGTCCGAAGCTCGTAATTAGAAAGTAAGGCCTTTATAAGAACTCGAAACCTGCTAAAAGGTTACCCTCAGCAAAAGCATCACCTAAAATCACTTAAGCATCTTGAAAACCTCTGGTCATACCGACGTTTCAAAGCCTCGAGTAAACAAAGTTGTATCGAGGTCGGGCTCCGTTCGGACCTCCGAAAAATGAACGCCGTGTAACTATATTTGATTCTATGCTAAGGCATAAAAACATTACATGAATAGAAATTTTAAAAAGATGTTGGAAAAGTAAAGACACAATATTGCCAGCAAAGGGAAAATTTCATATAAATTTCGAAGTATATTTACAAAGGCCCAATAAAAACGACATCAAAATAAACACAAAAAAATATATACATGACGGAAAACCAAAAATAAAAAAGTACCAAGGCATCTATGCCTGGTTTTCAATGGGGCTCGACTCATCGCCGGAACCGTCGGAGCCCTCGGATCCCTCAGAACCCTCGGAGCATTCAGTACCTCGAAGAGCTCCTTTGCCTCGACCTCGAGCTTTTTGGCTTCCTCGATCTCAGCCGATAGGTCGAAACCTCGGGCGTGGATCTCTTCAAGGGTCTCTCTTCAGGACAACCGCTTCACATATTCAGCCTTTGTCTTTAGGCGGGTCTCAGATGCCTCCACATCGGCCTTGTACTGGGCCACCATTTCTTCGGCAACGGCGGAGGTTGTGTCCAATTTGGACTTCATTGCCTCATATTCTCTACCGAGGGTATCCTGCTCTGCGACGACTGAGCTCAGCTGTGCTCGGAGATCATCATTCAACTAAGACCATTTCTCAGCTTTGTCCTTCGCCACCCGGAGTTGGTTCTCAACCGATGCTAGCTTCGCCTTCGCGGTTTCCTTCTCTGAAGCCATCATGTCTATTCTGCCTTTCCACCCTTCGGCCATGGCCTTGACCTCGTTCATCTTGACTCGGAGCTGGTCGATCAAGTCGATCGTTTGTTGGACCTGTAAGGTTGTGTTGTTAGCCACCACGACTAGCTCCTGTCCTGCAAGGTTGGACCTGGAGGTCTTTGACGGCCCCATCCTGTTGCTTACTGAGAAGCCTGTACATGTCTTTCTTCCGGACCTTCTCCTTGATCTCGAACTCGAGCTGGGTGATTTCCAAGCGGTACTGGAGGAAGCTCTCATGGTGAAGAATCGAGGCCTGCAAAACAACAAAAATAGTAAGAGACATCAAAACTTAAGTGGAATTCACAAGGGGGTGTAAAAGTGTTGATGTCTTACCTGGTTCAGCGCCTGTTGTGCCTCGTTGAAAAGACTTGACACGCCCACCTCGTTCATATTTTCCTGGTCCTCCTCAGTCACCAGGCATCGAAGGTAGCTGGCTATGCTCAATGGAGCGGATAGAACCCGAGTATCCTACGGGACCATAAGAATGACTGTCCTCTTGCGACCGGGGTCCACACTCGGTGCGGGAAACTGCTTTACTAGTTTTGGGCTCGAACTCAGCCCACCCGCTCCTAAGGGAACGTCCTTCTTCAGGATCTCCAGGTCACCCAGCCCGAACAAATCTTCCAAAGTAGACATGTTCATGCCATCAAAGAAGGAGTGGAGAGGGTCGTCTGCACCCTGAACTCCTTCGTTTGACTTTTCCTTACCCACTTGGGCCTCTTCAAGCGTAGACTCGGTATAGGAAGGAATCTTGATGATGTCAATCACATCATTCACGTCCTTCAGAACATGAACAATTTTTTGGGATGTCACAACATCCGTCTCCACTTCGGCCCCTCGAATCGAAAGATCGGGCTCGTGGCCCCTTCCCTCGGTCGTTACCTGCTCCCCAGCAGGGGTCAATCCATGGGCGACAAAGATGTCGTCTTCTTCGGGATCATCCCTGAGCCGGTGAAGAAAGTCAGGGTCCGGTACCCTGGACTTAGTATTTTTCTTAGGCTTACGAGCCCAGGAAGCTGCCCTCTTTTTTGTCTTCACCTCCGGATCCGGGGAGCCCAAGGACTTTCCTTTACTCTTCTTCTCCATCGCGGAAGCCCCGGGCTGTACCAAAATAGAGGGATCAACGGATAAGAACACATCCTTGTCCCCTTCCAGCGGCCTAAGTTTGGTGGTCTTAGGAAAACCTGCGAAGGAAAGGGAAAAAAGCCAGCATTATGTAAGTTTGGGACGTAGTAATAACTATTCAGGGGAGAGACTTACCATTAGAATGGGCCTCCCATCTGCCCTTCGAAAGTTTGCGCCACGTGCGCTCGTAGTATGACATCTGCTTGCAGATTTCTTCGATCCACTCCTTGAGCTGGGGGACCGCATTGGGAACCCGGGCAACAGCTGCACGACTATAAATACTGGCGATGAGAGAAGAAATAAACGAAAATTGATACTTAAGGAAAGGCTAAACTTACGAGATGCATTCCACTTCTTGGGGAATGGCAGGAACTCGGGAGAGATTAGATCTTCAATTTTTACCCTAACAAAATGCCCCTGCCAACCTCGGTCTCGATCCTCATCGATGCTAAAAAAGAGAGCCTTGCTGGCTCGGTGAACAAGCTTGATCAGTCCCCGTCAGAAAATTCGGGGACTATACAGATAGAGTAGGTGGTCGAGGTTGAACCGAGGAGATTCGATGTTTATTATAAAATGACGTAGGAGGATCACGATTCTCCAAAGGGACGGGTGGATTTGTTCGAGGCACACCTCGAACTTTTACAAAAGGCTAGGACTACTGGGTCTACCGGGCCCAGCGTGAAGGGGTGAGTGTAAACACTTAAATACCCCTCCACGTGAGTAGTAATATCGTCCTTGGGCCCGGGGATAACCACGTCATTGCCTTCCCATTTATTGTCCTCGCGGAGGCCTTCTCGACCTTGAAGTCATTCCCGATTGAACAACCCCTGGGTATAATGCTTTTCATGGGGGAGGGGGGGGTTCTGGGGCCACCTCGGGAGTAGACACCTCGGCATCTGTGGCCGTGTGGGAAGATGAAGGGGAAGCCTTCTGAGGAACTGATTTGGAATTTTTAGTCATCGTGATCTGGAAAGTATGAAGATTTGAAGGAAAAATATGAAGGTTTGAAGGAATAAGTATGAAGGTTGAAGAAAAGAATATGAAGTTTGAAGGTAGGATGAAGTTCTGGGTAGAAACCTAAGAACAAATATGAAGATTTGGAGATCAAATATGAAGATTTAGAGATCAAACATGAAGATATGAAGATTTGAAAAAGTTGAGAGCCGCTAGAAAATTTGAAGGTAAAAGCTAGGATCGAAAAGTGAAAGATGTATAAAAGGTCGAAGCTTTTATAGGAAAAAATGTAATCAATACGCGACGTTTCACATTCGAAGGCGACCAGTCGATGATTGATACGTGTTCGAAGTCAGAACGACACGATTGATGGGACATTTCGGCTTATCCGTCATCTGGGTTGTAACATACAAAGGAAGGAACTGGGGTTCATCTATCGTTTTCCATCGTTTCGAAAAATCTACTCTCTGAGAAACGAGGGATTATTTGTATACGAGTAAAATCGGGACTAACATATACCCCGAATTCCCGGTGGGTCAAATGAAGCGAGGATATGACTACATGGGATCGGAATCGAAGCTGAGAACTTCTTGTACCGAGGCCCGAATGGAGTGCTTGCCACCGGGCCTGATAAGAAAACATTCCTCGAACCTAGATCTACCTCGGAGACCTCGAAAATCATGGCAATGGTTGCACACGACTAGCGGATGGCCGTGATATCCGCACCCTACCGGATATCACGGCGTAAATCTCGCCCGATGTCAGTAGCATATCAGTAATTGACGAGAAATGAGGATTTTTACCCTTTTTAGAATTCTATTAGGGATGAAACTATCCTACTATATAAAGGAAAAACTTTTTATTCAAGAAAGACATTGTAACACGAAAACCAAGGCAATTCAAGTTTATTTTTCTGCTTTCTAGTTATTGCAAAGTTCTTATTTTCTTGTTAGTCTTTATATGCAATTGGCTTCGAATTGAGGGTATGGTCAAGGGCAAAACTATCATTCAGCTTAAATCCGAGCCCGGCATTAACGTCACAAAAGGTCAGCTTGAAGAATATAGAAAGAGATAGAAGGCCTGCGGACCTGACTTGATGTTGAAATTTTCCTAATTTTTCCTCTCCGTCTTGTATTAGGAGGGACAATATTCTTGAGCACATGGAATTCCAATATTTCTTATTTTTACATTGTGAGCATGTTTTCCTTTATTTCTTTTTTTTTTTTTGGATTTTTTATTCTCTTTTGCCTCACTTTTGAATTATCTTTGTTAATTAGTTACTCTTTTCGTCCCAATTTATGTGTCATTATTCAAATTTTGAGAGTCAAATGAGTTCTTTCTTGACTATATGCCTTTTAAATTGTTAATTATTGTGACTTATAATATTTTTATGCAGTTTTAAATATATAAATTTTATTTTTAAAAAACTTACAAATTTAATGTCTAAATTAATTGTAAAAAATAAGAAGTTTGACTCTCAGAATAAAGTGGGACATAAGAAATAGTTTCAATGAACCAAGTGGTTGTCAATTTATTTCATTGGTATTAAATTTAATGCAGCCCTTGTTTTGGAAAGAGTAATACTCTGTATAGTGGTGGCAAAATGGATAAAAAATAATAGTTATCCGTCCATATTATTCGCTTTAAAATGAGTTAGATAATGAACTTTTTAAAAATGGATTAAATATGGATAAGAACCATATTATCCACTTAAAAAATAGATAACCAATGAGTTCAACTTTTATATTTGCAAAGACTCAAATTAGGGGTTACTTAAGTTGGGGAGACTAGGAATTCTCCCAAATTTGATCATATTCAAGAAGCCATGGATAATATGGATATCTATATTATCCGTCGGCTAACCAATTTTTTACCCATATTAAATAAGGGTCGGGTCAGATAAAATATTGCATTATCCGTTTTTGACCCGCCCATATCCGACCGACCCGCCCGTTTGCCACCCCAATTCCGTATGTTTTAACTTTTACTTTCAATCTTGCAACTTATACCTTATAAAGCGTGTTCTCAACTTAACAAAAAAATGTGTAACTAAGGCCTCATTTGCATTTTTTTAAAGATTAAAACGTCTAAATCTGAACACACATATGAATAATAAGATGTATTCAAATGTATACCAAGATTAAAACGTTTGAATCTGAATACACATATGAATATTAAGATGTGTATTAATATTTAAATACTAAATAATTAAGACTGTCTATTTTTCCAACATCTGATGTATAAAACTTATCTTTATTTAAAAATTAATAAATATAAAATTCAAATAAAATACTAATTAATCTAATATTCTATCAATAAAATATATTTTTTTAAAATAATATCGTAATTGGTGGTGGTGGTGGTGCTTGTGGATGCTGACTGGAGGCGATGATTTGTGGTGATTTTGGGTGATGATGGTGGCTCTGGATAGTAGTTAGTAGTGATTGGTAGTGATAATTGTGGTTGAGGAAGGTGGTGGTGGATGGTGGTAGTTTATACTTTATAATGTTGGACAATGGCTACTATGGTTGATAATGGCCTGGTGGGGGTGGTTGGCGGTGATTGCTGAGGTGGGTGGGTGGATGGTTGTGGTTGAGGATAATGGTGATGGTGATAGTTGATAATGGTGGGTGGTTGTAGTCGATAATGGTGGGTGATGGGCGGAGGTAGTAGATAATGATGACGATGGTGGCTATGGTTAAGGATGGTGGTGGTCAGTAATGATGGTTGAGTATGGTGATTATGGGTGATGCATGGTTGTAGGTGATAATGGTGGACGGTGGCGGTAGTTAATAGTAAATGTGGATGATAGCATGTTAATGAAATTAAGTCTTTGTTATAAATCTTAATCATTCAGACCTATTAAGTGATTGTGAAATAAAATAACGAACACACTTAATAATTAAGATCTAAATAATTAAAATTTAAAATTAAAAAATAAACATATTTAACATCTGAAATCTGAATAATTAAGATTCACACCTAAGATATAAGATTCTTATACCACATATCTATCAACTAGTTTTTCTCAAACATGCTCGGAAATCAAAGAGAAGTTTATTAATTTGAGAAGTTCAAAGGTTATTTAGAGAAAGGACTAAATAGAAAAAGAATGAAAACTGGCATGGCTCTTCTAAATTCCATTGGTTAATATCTAATAGCCTAACCAGTAACCATGGCATTCTTCCATCATGTGTTTTCTCTCATAAACCATAATGCAAGATGTTGTACCGTCATATTCTTATCAATAATAAGTTACTAAACTCAGTGACAGATCCAGAATTTTAAGTTCGTGGGTGCTTAACTTTTTTCTTTGGCGATAAAACTAAGTTAATGAGAAAATACATAGTATTAGTATTTATGATATGCCGTGAAATTATGATGAATAACATAATTGGTGAGAAAAAGAATACGTGGTTTTTGCCGTCTTGGAGGAACTGTTCACCTTGAAGGGGGTGGAACTTTGAAGTCCCTTTTTAAAGCAGATTCTTTTTGTTTCTTTTTTTGCTATAGTGAATCCGATAAAGTAAAACAAAACAAATTTAAAAAAAGGTAAAATAAAAGTAAGCAAAAAAGAATAAAAGAATAAGTAGCATTGGTTCAAAAATTGGTAAGTGGAAAGAACAACAAAGAAGACCAAATTGGGTTAAAAGGCTTGTTTTGGACGAATATTCGATCTCTCGCCCCTTACTCCCATAAAACCTCCAGCACCGTACCTTAACCAAAGCACCCATAAGAGATTTTGTTTTCTGGGTGTTTTTCGCCTTATTATACAGCTTTGTTGAACTTTCTGTATAAGCATACATGCTCTCTGTTGAGGTCAATGGGTGCTTGAACACCTAAATTCTATATGTAAATCCGTCCCTGACTAAGCTTAGTTTATGCTATTGTGTTTAGAATAATATAATATAAATATTCCGTTTAAAACACTCTGTTCCATATTTTCTTTTTTAAGAAATAAAAGAAATATTAGTTGGCTAAATGTAACGATCCGACCGGTCGTTTCGAGCATTTACACTTTGCTTGGTAGTTTGAGGGCATGAGTAGCTCCGTATGATGTATTATGACTTATATGAATCATCAGTTTTAGTTTTCAGGTTATTCGGAATTGATTTGAAAGAATGAATTTTATGGTTTAAGCTTTAAGTTGGAAGAGTTGACCAAGTTTGACTCTTATAAATTTGACCCCGGAACAGAGTTTTGATGGTTCTGTTAGGTCCGGATGGTGATTTTGGACTCGGGCGTATGCCCGGATTTATATTTGGATGTCCATAGAAGGATTTGGCACTAATTGGCGAAAGTTGGAAATTTAAAGGCTTGGAAAGTTCATAAGATTGACCGAGAGTTGACTTTGAGGATATCGGATTCAGATTATGGTTCCGGGAATTGAAATAGTTTCGTTATGTCATTTGGGACTTGTGTGCAAAATTTGAGCTCATTCCGGGTTGATTTGATATGTTTCGGCCCGAGTTTTGGAAGTTAAAAAGTTCAAAGTTCATTAAGTTCGATTTGAGGTGCGATTCGTCGTTTCGATATTGTTATGTGTGATTTAAGGCCTCGAGGAGGTCCTTATTATGTTATGGGACCTTTTGGTATGTTCGGACGTGGTCCCGAGTGGCCCGGGTGAATTACGGACGAGGTTCGGATTTGCTTGGATCATTTTTGGCTAAAGTTGCTGGTGGCAGATCTGGTGTGATCGCACCTGCGGCTGGGTTGCGTAGGTGAGATGGTCGCAGAAGCAAAAGAGGAGTTGCAGAAGCGAGGTGCGAGCTGGTGAGGAAGACCGCGGAAGCGGAAGTAAGGGCGCATATGCGTGTCCGCAGAAACGTAAGACTAGCCGCAAAAAGCGGTGTGTGGTGCAGAAGCGGGAGTTGATTGTCACACCTTGCGTGTCCACAGAAGATAGGAAATGTCCGCAGAAGCGGAGGTCGCAGATGCGACAATATGACCGCATATGCGGAAATGCTGGGCAGAAGCTATATATCGAGGTTTTCATTCTTTTGTTCATATTTTGAGATGTGGGACTCGGATTGAGGCGATTTTGGAGGCAAATTTCATCACAAGGATTGGGGTAAGTGTTCTACCCTCGATTTTGATTATATTTTGTGATTTCATCTTCATTTGTGGTAGTTGGATTATGGGCTTTAAAGAGAAAATTTGGGATTTTAGCCTAAAGTTTCATAGAGTGAGTTTTTGAGTTTTGAATGTTGACTCGGAGTCGGATTTGAGTGAAACTAGTATGGTTAGACTCATAATTGAATGGGTCATCGGATTTTGTGAGTTACATCGGGTTTCGAGGCGCGGTCCCTGGTTGGGCTTTTATGTCGATTTCGAATTTTTGATTAAGATTCAACCTTTATCATTTGGAATTGTTTCCTTGGGATTTATTTAATGTATTTGAGTTGCTTTTTACTAGTTTCGAGCCATTCGGAGGCCGGTACGCGCGAAATGGCATTTTGGAGCATTGCTGGGCTTGCTCGGTATTGTAATTGGCTTGTTCGAGGTAAGTAACACTTCTAAACTTAGTGCTGAGGGTATGAAACTCCAAATTTCGTGTTATGTGTTTGCTGTTGAGGTGACGCACATGCTAGGTGACAGGCGTGTGTTCGTGCACCATGTGAATTGTATATTTCTGTGGTGCTGTGTAGTTACTTGAACTTATCTGTAATCATGAAATCTCTACGTACTTGAGTTATTGAGCTGTGATCCATTTAGAAACCATGTTTAGGCTACTTGTTTATTATGTTGGGACCCACTGAGGTCATTATTGCTGTTGAGTTATTTGCTTACATTGTAATTTCATACTGTGTCATGTTCATTCATTTCATATCATATCTCAGTCTCTATTGCTATATATTGACACATCATATCATCATTTTGGGCTAGTTTCATGGCATTGTGGGCCCGAGAGACTGAAGAGATTGATGACTGAGTGAGGCCGATGGTCTGACTATGAGGTTATTGATACTATAGCATGTGAGTTGTCCGTGCAGCACATGAGTTATCTGTGCAGATCTAGATATTGATACTATAGCTCGTGAGTTGTCCGCGCAGCACGTGAGTTGTCCGTGCTGCACGTGAGTTATCCGTGCGGATCTAGATATTGATATTATAGCACGTGAGTTGTCCGTGCAACACATGACTTGTCCGTGCGGATTATAGCGCTTGGAAAAAAGGAGCCCCTCCGGAGTCTGCACACCCCCCTGTGAGCGCAGGTACCTATTGAGTGCGAGTGCGAGTGCCGAGTGATTGGGAGGACTGAGTGGATTGATACTCTGAGAGTATGCATATGGTTGTTCACTATGTTGCACTGCATTGACATGCACACTTGACATACAGTCATATAGATGCATTTTCCTTATGCTGTACGGTATCACGTCATTCATGACTTCTCATACACATTGACATGTAGGCATAGAGATGTACTTTTCCCCGTGCCATTTGATAATGAAAGATTTACTTATTGAAAAGTTTTGGAAGGAAAATCATGACTTTATAAACTTACTCATATTTTGGTATTTTCGGTAAAAGATTTGGGTTTGCCACTGATATACTTGAAAAGCATGCCTATTTTCTAGAATTGTAAACGAGTTGAAGATTATATTTCTGAGTTATTTACTGTAGCACTTTTTATTATATTGTTATGAGCTGTTGTTTGCTATTGGTGTTGGACTTTGACTTGTGTTCCAGCTCGTCACTACTTTCAACCTAAGGTTAGGTTTGTCACTTATTAGGTACATGGGGTCGGCTGTACTCATACTACACTTCTGCACCTTGCGTGCAGATATTGGATGTTGATGCTACTGTGATCGACGGGAGCAAGATTTGAAGACGTACTTGCATTCCGTTTGTAGCTGCCTCTTGTTCATGGTAGCCTTAGATTTATAAAGATATATTTATGTACATTTCGAACAGATGATGTATTTATTTCAAACTAATTTTGTAAATTCTAATCTTAGAGGCTCATGATTTGTACTACCAGTCCTTGGGAAGTTCTTGTATAAAAGCGACTGTAATTTTATTTCTTTTCATAATAAATCCTATTTGAATTGGTTAGTTGTTAATAGGCTTACCTGACGGATTGAGTTAGGTGCCATCACAACTAGGTGAATTTTGGGTCGTGACAGGTGGTATCAGAGCTATATATTCATAGGTTCTACAAGTCATGAGCAAGTGTCTAGTAGAGTCTTGCAGATCGGTATGATGATGTCCACACCTATCTTCGAGAGGCTACAAGGCATTTAGGTTAAATTTCCCATCTTTCTTTCCTTATCGTGCGGAATTGATTCAGCTTGAAAAATAACTCTTTGAATTTCTTCCACGCATTCGTGTGCGCATGTGAGCGCTCGATATTAGCTGTGCATTGTCGGCTTGTGATTCCATGGATGAGGTGTGAGATGTAATTTCTGTATGTTGATGAGGGGCCAGTCTGGAGGACTTGAGGCTGGGGTTTGACTTTAGCTTGAGCATGGGGATTTCGGTTGTGTGAACATATTCTTTTGGACTTATATATCCGGTAGTGTCCCTATTAGTAGAAATTGTGGCTGGATGAGTGGCTGGATAGCTATACGATGAGTATGATGTGACTACGCGATGTGTTTTGATGGTTTGATTATGACGAGAAGAGTTTGGTTGAGATGTAAAAAGGACTATGGGGTGCTAGATTACTGTTTTGATGTGATGCATAGCCTTAAGTTAGGAGTGTGTTGAAAGATATTTTTCGTGTTGATTAATTGTGGAGTGAAGTAGATTTTCATGTCTTGTTGCGAGTTCGGACTCAGGAAGATTCACTGATAGCATAGTAATCGTGGCTTCAAAAGGGTATATCAAGATGTCTGTTTGAGGCTAAGCAGGTGGGTTATCTCCTGCGGGGTAGTCTACGGAGGTATGATCCTTATGATGTTGTGTGGAGGCTTTCTTTTCTACCATTAAGAATAGGCGTTGTGATTTAAGTTTGGATTGGTTGCTAAAGTTGACCTGACTGTCACAAAGATGTATGCGAGCTTAGTAGATGATGGGAGGTACTATACAGTTTGTGTTATGTGAAATTATGAAGGATTTAGTTGAATCTCACTACGGTATTATGGTAGTAATAGAGGATGAGTGTTGCGAGTTATCAGATATTTTATTCTATGGCATTGAGCTAAGTGGGGGAGTCTGCTATCAACGATTTGATTTCATGCTTACGTGTTGTATTGGTTTTGGTCTGAAGCATACTCGAGGATCGGTTATGACTTGCAAAAGTTGAGATCGAGGATGACTCGAGTAAACAAATTTTCTTGATACGGGTTATGTTACACCTTATGGGGATATGGAAATCATGAAATGATTGAGTTGTTATTCGTGAAAGATGTAGTGCACGTGGAGTAGGAAATTTCTCGGTTGCTTGAAGGTGTGGATTACTTCTTTGGGTGTTGTTGTACTAATGGGGCACATGCCGTTCATCCCCTTGATCGGTGCAATTGAGATTTGAGCGGAGTGGATGACTCTAAAAAGGGTCGAAGGGATTTAAGATTTTTATGTAGCAATTGAGGATTTGCGGATTGGTATATGGCTAGAAACTGAGATTTACATTGGATGGTATCGGAACTCGCGGTATTCTATATCATTATGGATTATACATTCCATTATAGGAAGGTGAAGGAAACGACTTTGGATTCACAGAAGATCTTTACAGAGTGGGCATCTTGGTTGTGGTACTTTTGGGGTGCTTGAGAGGGAATACAACGACTTATGGGCCTTAGCGTGAGGTTTTTTGCTAGGATCTCTTATGGTGAGCGTTGGGTAAGGATCGTGGTATTCTAACAAGGAGAAGTGTTAGCTTGAGAGCGATTCAGGAGGGACTCAGTTGTGATGGCTGGGTTATGGGCAAATAGATGTCAAAGTGTTCTCAATGGTTTCTACCATGGTTCGAGGTGTATATTCCTGTTGGCGTGGGGAGCATGTTTCGTGTTGTGAGTTTCTCCTGGATGAGATCAATGGAAGGTTCCTGGCTAATTGAGTATGAATTTCTACTGGACTCAGAGATGATTATGAGATTCTCGTAATTTTCATATGATGGCATAATAACGGTGGTGTGTTGTGTAGGATCGAGATTTGTATGTGCAAGGGTGCGATTCAGTTTTGAAGGGGAGGTCATGAATTCTTAGGCAACATGGACGGTTTTTGAGGTTTAGATGAATGCTATAACTATTTGGTATTGTGCGAGGAGAGTGTACATTTCAGAAGGTGCATTGTGTTTTGACTTACGGATGCTTCATTGATATTGCGGTACTCTCCTGGTTGATCGGTTGTTGATATTCAAATATTGTTATGTGGCACGGAAGAATTTTAGAAGCATTCCTCGTGGGATGGTCGTGTATGAGAGACGTGTTATACATTCAGGCGGTGAAGTTGGGATAAGATATGGTGATTCGTGGGTTCGACGGAATTGGAGACCAGGAGTTCTCAGAAGCGGATTCATTCGTGGTTGTAGACAGTGAAAATGTGGTCAAAGCTATCCAGATGATAGTATATGTTGTGGTTAGGTTATTGTGGACTTTCTGAGAATTATTTATTTATTTGTGGATGACTAGAGTTGATTTTGGGGCCATTGGTAGGCCCAACGAGGATGTGTATTCTACACCGGGTTGGATTGGTCGACTCCGTACTGCTATTGTTGGGGGATGTGCCATTCGGTTAGAGTGGAGCTTATTCATGCCCTGATATGATCTATGTGTTGCTCCTCTATGCTACGAGGGGTTGTGATTTGTTGGTCATAAGCACACATGGTGCGGTTCTGTTTGGGCCTTATAGTGGAATTTGAGCGAGATGAGTATTTGGGTGTGGCATGGCTGATTGCGCATTGGTTATGTTTCTTTCGGGTTTGTGTGGCATTGTGTCATTTGTTTCTCCGTGGGTATAGTTATGCACCTTGGGTATTTGATGTCGAATTGTGTGTAGTTGTTGATTTTGAGAATGATGGCTTGAGGTGTTGCATATGGACCTGTGTGTTGATGGGGTCATGCATTGCAGCTGGGTTATGTTAGGATATGATCATTTGTGTTAGATTCGTGTGTCTTGGTTTTACTATGTAAGATGGGTTTGTAACACTGCGGTTGTGGTGGTACTTGTTGAACTTGTGGGATGGTTCTCTCGTTTGAGTCATTTTCCATGATTGAGTACATTTGGGTTGTTGCTTATTGGTGCACAGATTGCGTGGGTTGTGGTTTTAGGTTCTATTGATGTGGCATGTCACTAGAGTGGTTGTGTGATGAGATGAGCTCATCGGACCTAATATGGGTGCTATCAGATTTGTTTGTGGTATATTTGGAAGGATAATGTCGTTGATCGACTTAAAATTTGCTATAGTTCCTGTCGAATGAGAGGAAGCTCCATGTGGTCAAAAGTTATTGTTGTGAGCATCTGAGTTACATGGTACATCATGTGATTACATCTTGGGTTATGGTTATGGATCGATACAACTTATTCACACTTACACAGTGTGTAGGTGCGAGATTCAGATCTTATAAGAAATTCTGGATATTGGAAAGTGGATTCTATGGTTTAAGGGCTAAGGTTGAAGTAATGAACTTCAATATATTGTGTTGTCGGGCCTATATGGAATAGGGTGACGTGGGATCACCCCCGGGTATGTGAATGGTAAGGTTACACGACAGTTTGATGGATTGGGAAAAATTCTTCGCACGTTCGAGGACGAATGTATGTTTAAGTGGGGGAGGATGTAACGAGCTGACCGGTCATTTTCAGCATTTACACTTCGCTAGGCAGTTTGAGGGCATGAGTAGCTACGTATGATATATTATGACTTATGTGAATCGTCGGTTTTGGTTTTCAGGTTATTCAGAATCGATTTGGAAGAATGAATTTCATGGTTTAAGCTTTAAGTTGGAAGAGTTGACCGAGTTTGACGTTTGTGAATTTGGCCCCGGAACGAAGTTTTGATGGTTCTGTTAGGTCCGGATGGTGATTTTGGGCTCGGTCGTATGCCCGAATTTACATTTGGATGTCCGAGAAGGATTTGGCACTAAATTGCGAAAGTTAGAAATTTGAAGGCTTGGAAAGTTCATAAGTTTAACCGAGAGTTGACTTTGAGGATATCAGATTCGGATTGTGGTTTCGGTAATTGGAATAGCTTTGTTATGTCATTTGGAAGTTGAAAAATTCACAGTTCATTAAGTTCGATTTGAGGTGCGATTCGTCATTTCGATATTGTTATGCATGATTTGAGGCCTCGAGTAGGCCCGTATTATGTTGTGGGACTTGTTTGTACGTGCGGACGTGGTCCCGAGGGACTAGGGTGAGTTTCAGACGAGGTTCGGATTTGTTTGGATCATTTTTGGCTAAAGTTACTGGAGGCAGATCTAGTGTGATCGCACCTACGACTGGGTTACGCAGGTGCGATGGTCGCAGAAGAGACAGAGGAGTCGCAGAAGCGAGGTGCGAGCTGGTGAAGAAGACCATAGAAGCGGAAGTAAGGGCGCATATGCGCGTCCGCAGAAGCGGCATGTGGCGCTAAAGCGGGAGCTGGTTGTCGCACCTGCATGTGCGCAGAAGCGGGGAAAGCTCCGCAGGTGCGGAAGGCTGGTCTTCAGAGGGATTCGCAGAAGCGATAATTGTTCGCAAAAGTAGAGGTCGCAGATGCGACACTGTGACCGCATATGCGGAGATGCTGGGCAGAAGCTATATATCAAGGTTTTGGTTTTTTTGTTCATATTCTGAGATGTGGGACTCAGATTGAGGCGATTTTGGAGGCAAATTTCATCCCAAGGATTGGGATAAGTGTTCTACAGTCTGTTTTGATTATATTTCGTGATTTCATCTTCATTTTTGGAAACTGGATTATGGGCTTTAAAGAGAAAATTAGAGATTTTAGCCTAAAGTTTCATAGAGTGATTTTTTGAGATTTGAATGTCAACTCGGAGTCGGATTTGAGTGAAACTAGTATGGTTGGACTCGTAATTGAATGGGTTGTCATATTTTGTGAGTTTCATCGGGTTACGAGATGCGCGCCCGAGTTGGGCTTTTGGATCGATTTCGGGTTTTTGATTAAGATTCGACCTTTATCATTTGGAATTGTTTCTTTGGGCTTTATTTGATGTATTTGAGTTGCTTTTGGCTAGTTTCGAGCCATTCAGAGGTCGGTACACGCAAGATGGCATTTTGGAGCATCGTTGGGCGTGGTCGGTATTGGAATTGACTTGTTCGAGGTAAGCATAACTTCTAAACTTAGTGTTGAGGGTATAAAACCCCAAATTTTGTGTTATGTGTTTGCTGTTGAGGTGACGCACATGCTAGGTGACGGACGTGTGGGCGTGCATCGTGTGAATTATAAATCCGTTATTTCTGTGGTGCTATGTAGTTACTTGAACTTATTTGTAATCATGAAATCTCTACGTACTAGAGTTATTGAGTTGTGATCCATTTAGAAACCATGTCTAGGCTACATGTTTATTCTGTTGTGACCCACTGAGGTCGTTATTGTTGTTGAGTTACTTGCTTACATTGCTATTTCATACTCAGTCATGTTCATTCATTTCATATCATATCTCAGTATCCGTTGCTATATATTGACACATCATATCATCATTTTGGGCTAGTTTCATGGCATTGTGGGCCCGAGAGACTGGAGAAATTGTTGACTGAGTGAGGCCGAGGGCCTGATTGTACGTTTATTGATACTATAGCACATGAGTTGTCTGTGCAACATGCGAGTTGTCTGTGCGGATCCAGATATTGATACTATAGCACGTGAGTTGTCTGTGCAGTACGTGAGTTGTCTGTGCAGCACTCGAGTTGTCCGTGCGGATCTAGATATTGATATTATAGCACATGAGTTATCCATGCAACACGTGAGTTGTCCGTGCGGAATATAGCGCTTGGGCTGAAGGAGCCCCTCCGGAGTCTGCACACACCCCCAGTGAGCGCAAGTACCTATTGAGTGCGAGTGTGAGTGCCGAGTGATTGGGAGGACTGAGTGGATTGATACTCTAAGAGTATGCATATGGTTGTTCACTATGTTGCACTGCATTGACATGCACACTTGACATACAGTCATAGAGATGCATTTTCCTCATGTTGTACGGTATCACGTCATTCATGACTTCTCATACACATTGACATGTACGCATAGAGATGTACTTTTCCTCGTGCCATTTGATAATGAAACATTTACCTGTTGAAAAGTTTTGGAAGGAAAATCATGACTTTACAAACTTACTCATATTTTGGTATTTTCGGTAAAAGATTTGGGTTTATCACTGATATACTTGAAAAGCATGCATATTTTCTGGAATTGTGAACGAGCTGAACATTATATTTCTAAGTTATTTACTGTACCACTTTTTATTATATTGTTATGAGCTGTTGTTGGCTATTGGTGTTGGACTTTGACTTGTATTCTAACTCGTCACTACTTTCAACCTATGGTTAGGTTTGTTACTTATTGAGTACATGGGGTCGGTTGTACTCATACTATACTTCTGCACCTTGCGTGCAGATATTGGATGTTGATGATGCTGTGATCTACGGGAGTGGGATTTGAAGACGTACCTGCGTTCCGTTTGTAGCTGCCCCTTGTTCATGGTAGCCTTAGATTTATAAAGATCTGTTTATGTACATTTCGAATAGATGATGTATTTATTTCACACTAGTTTTATAAATTCTAATCTTAGAAGCTCATGATTTGTACTACCAGTCCTTGGGAAGTTCTTGTATAAAAACGGTTGTAATTTCATTTTTCATAATAAATCTCATTTGAATTGGTTAGTTGTTAATTGGTTTACCTGACGGGTTGAGTTAGGTGCCATCACGACTAGGTGTATTTTGGGCCGTGACACCAAATATGCCTTCAACTATGCGTGAACGAATAAATATACTCTTCAAATTAGAGGGGATGGAAATAGGTAAGAAAGAGTGCATCAGATTATGACATATGTTGCAATTTGGTGTTGTCACGACCCCCGTTTCCCACCTTAGGATGTCATGATGGCACCTAGTCTCTAATACTAGGTAAGCCTAACAAAACAATATAATAAGAAAGAAAGTAACAACTAAAAATAAGATTTAAATGAACACGTCTCATAAGCATCTCAATGTTGAACCACAATACAATATTTTTCTAAACCTAGTGAGACTGAGTCATAATCTCTACAGAAAAGTACTAGAAACTCAATATACATCACTATCTGAAATAAGGATAAACAGTAATAAGGGATAACAGAAGGTGACTCCGAGGCCTGCGGACGTCGAGCAGGTATATCTTGTAGTCTCCAAAAATAAATGAATTATCACTAGCACTTGTCGCGAGTAGATGTACCTGGATCTGCATAAAAAATGTACAGAAGTGTAGTATGAGTGCACCACAATGGTACCTAGTAAGTATCAAGTCTAACCTCGGTAGAGTAGTGACGAGACCAGGTCAAGACATCTACTAGGATAAAAGAGAACTAAACAGAGTAACATAGTCTAAATATGGAAAAGTTCAGTTATATTAGGGCTTTATACAACTTTACCTTGGTGATTAAGTTCCGCTTTAGTTGGTGTGAAATGAGCGGATTCTGGGATAACGAGGAAGTAAATGACAAGTAAAACAATTCAATAATGTAAGCTAACAATGAAAACTTAAGTGGTAAAGGCAACAAGTATTAAACACATGATGAAACAACAAGAAGGCAAATACGGATAATTGCAAGTAAAACAATGAAGAAACAACAAGAACTATTCAACCAACAAGCCTTTTTAACATAGAGTGTACAACAAGAATCACAATCGAGGTACCGCCTCGTTTCCACATTTTACAAATTTCAATCACACTCTCTCCTTATATCACCACGTGAGCCTTACATTTAGTTTAGAAAATTATTTTTTCCGAAATAGCTACACGCATTTTAGCCCCTTTATCTCACCGCGTGGCTTCAAATAATTCCCTTACTAGCAACACGCGTATCATGCCCACTTTATCTAACCACATGCGTATCAATCCCTATCCCTATACCACCGCATGCGTATCAATATCACAACACAATAACAACTCGCACCACAAGTGCCCATATGCTACAACTTTCCAAAATCAACAATACCAATATTTCCACAACAAATAGTTGATGGCTCAACCACAATGTGTACAAGAATCTCAATAATTACATAGTGAATGCAAAATAACTCAACAATGAAAGATATTTCAAAAAGCCAACAACTTCAACCTCGATGTGATAATAGCTCTCACCACTTCGACGTCAATAACCCAACAAGAAGATAATTCCCATGAGATAACAAGTTCAAGCAAGATTAATGCAATAGAGGTAACAAGACAATAAGGAAGGTAACAACTTCAACTAAAGCATATGAGAGCAAATATAACAAGTAAGAGGTAGAACAAGTGCTAAAAACGTCAAATAAAGCATGTAAGAGTAGGTTAACACATGTAAAAGTAGATTACAATGAAAGATATAATATGATATGACAATTCAGTTAAAGACAAGGAAAGAGTCTAAATAACCTAAACCGGTCAAATACCACATATAGCCCGTGTACACACTCGTCATCGCGCGTACACTTCTTCCACATAACACAAATAGCACAATAAACCCAAATTCTAAAGGGGTAGTTTCCCCCATACAAAGTTAGGCAAGATACTTACCTCAACAAGGCCAAATCAACCTTCGAATATAGCTTTTCCCCTAAAATTCGCCTCCACAGTCCACATAGCTCAAATCTAACAAAAAATGACTTAATAACATAAAACAATGCAAGAGAAACTAATTATAATAGATAAATCTTTAATCTTTACACAATTCCCAAAAGGTCAATAAAAGTCAACCCAGGCTCGTCCGTCAAAACCTGGGTCCAAGGGTAGATTCCGACTACCCATAATCCCACGAGTCCATATATGTGTTTTATTTTCAAATCCGAGTAAAAATCGACTATCAAAACTCAAATCTTCATTTTTCAAAACTTTGACAAAAATTTCAAATTTTACTCTTTGATTCTCATGAATTTGATGTTAAATCTAAGATATAACCATAAAATATAATTGGAAATTGATTAGAATCACTTACCCAATGTTTGTAGATAAAACTCTCCTCTTCATATCGCCTTCTACTGAGCCTAGGGTTCTAAAATATTAAAATGAGACTAAAATTCCTACTTTTCTAACTTTTGTTCAGTTGCAGATGTCGCAATTGAGACACTGGGTTCGCAACTGCGAACCCTCGCAATTGCAAACCCTCGCAATTGCAAAGAAAATCTCGCAATTACAAATAGGTTCGCAAATGCAAACCCTGTCCCATCGCAAATGCGACATAATCATCGCAAATGCAATCCTACCCTGCCTAGACACTATTTTGCAAATGCGAAGGGAAAAGTCGCATTTGCGCCTTCTGACCTCCCCTGCCCACTTCGCAATTGCGACATCAGAGCACCAGCATACCAGAATTTCTGCTTCAGTCCTAAACTATTCCGAAATATGTCTGAAACTCATCCGAGCCCTTGGGGATCCAAACCAAACATTCACACAAGTCTAAAAACATCATACGAACTCGCTCGCATTATCAAAATGCAAAAATAACATCAAGAACTATGAATCGGATACCCAAATACATGAATTTCAAAGAAAAGTTCAAGAATCTCTAGAATTGAAACCAAGCGTCTGAATTCTATCAAATCAACTCCAAATGATACCAAATTTTGCAGACAAGTTCTAAATAGCCTAACAGAACTATTTCAAGTCCCAAAATCGAATTCCGAACCCGATATCCAAAAGCCAACCTACGATCAAACTTCTAAACCTCAAATTGTCAATATTCAAAAAATAACACAAATCAACCTGCGGACCTCCGAATTCTATTCTGGGAACACGACCAAATCTAAAATCAAAATACAAAGCTATCGGAGCCATAAAAATTCTGTTCCAGGGTCATTTTCACAAAATTCAAGGTTTGGTCAATATTTCAAACTTAGGATCCCAAGCCAATAACCAAAGGATCTAAATCAACTCAAAACCTTTCCGGAATAAAACCAATTAACCCTGTAAGACATAAAGCCAAAATTACACATGTGTGAAGCATCAAAAGCAGAAATGGAGAGCAAATACACAAAACGACCGGCTGGGTCATTACATTTCTCCCTCTTAAAACAAACATTTTCCTCGAACGTGTATAGAGACATACCTGAAGTGATGAAAAGGTCAGAATAACGACTCCGCATGTCGTGCTCGGTTTCCCAAGCTGGCTCCTCGATCGGATGACCCCTCATTTGAACTTCACTAAAGCAGTACTTTTTGACCTCAACTTTCGGACTTGCCTGTCCAAGATGGCTGCTCCTCAACATAAGTCAAATCCTTGTCCAATTGGACCGAGCTGAAGTCTAAAACATGGGACAGATCGCCATAATACTTCCGAAGCGTAGAAAAATGGAACACTAGGTGAATCGCTGATAGGTTTGGTGGAAATGCAAGCTTGTAGGTCACCTTACCAACTCTCTCAAGGATCTCAAAAGGACCGACATACCTAGGGCTCTACTTGCCCTTCTTTCTGAACCTCATTACACCCTTCATGGGTGAAACCCGCAGCAAAACCCTCTCTCCCACCATAAATGCTACATCACGAGCCTTTCGATCATCATAACTCTTCTATCTAGACTGTACTGTACGAAGTCGATCCTGAATCAACTTGACTTTCTCCAAGGCATCCAAACCAAATCCGTGCCCAACTACCTAGCCTCCCCCGGCTCAAACCAACCAACTGGAGAATGGCACCGTCTCCCTTATAGGGCCTCATAAGGAGCCATCTGAATACTCGATTGGTAACTGTTGTTGAAGGCAAAGTTTGCAAGCGGTAGGAACTGATCCCATGATCCCCGAAATCCATAACACAGGCGCTCCTCCAAAATCTGAATGGTGCGCTCGGACTGTCCGTCTGTCTGGGGGTAAAATGTTGTACTCAAATCAACCCGTGTGCCTAACTTATGCTGCACGGCCCTCCAGAAACGTGATGTGAACTAAGGGCCTCGATCGGAGAGAATGGACACCGGCACGCCATGGAGACAAACAATCTCACGGATATAGATCTAAGCCAGCTGCTCTGAAGAATAGGTAGTCACCATCGGGATGAAATGTGCCGACTTGGTCAGCCTATCCACAATCACCCACACTGCGTCTAATTTCCTCAAAGTCCGTGAGAGCCTAACAACAAAATCCATGGTAATACGCTCCCACTTTCACTCAGGAATCTCAAGACTCCGAAGCAAGCCGCCCGTCCTCTGATGCTCGTACTTCACCTACTGATAATTCAATCACCGAGCCACATACGCCACTATATATTTCTTAATTCTTCTCCACTAATAGTGTTGCCTCAAATCCTGATACATCTTAGCGGTATCCGGGTGAATGGAATATCGCGAACTATGGGCCTCCTCAAGAATTAACTCATGCAACCCATCCACATTGGACGCACATATCCGGCCATGCATCCGCAACACCCTATCATCTCCAATAGAAAGCTCATTGGCATCGTCGTGCTGTACCGTGTCCTTAAGGATAAGCAAATGGGGGTCATCATACTGACGTTCTCTGATGCGTTCATATAAAGAAGACCGAGAAACCATGCAAGCAATAACCCGACTGGGCTCTGAAATATCCAGTCTCACAATCTGATTGTCCAAAGCCTGAACATCCATGGCTAATGGGCTCTCTGCTCCCAGTGGATATGCCGAACTACCCATACTCTCTGCCTTTCTACTCAAGGCATTGGCCACCACATTGGCCTTCCCAGGATGATATAGAATAGTGATATCATAGTCTTTTAGCAACTCTAACCACCTATCCAGATGGCCGCAAAACAGGTCTGCGGGCCGTATAATGACCGCAGACTCGACCAGTCATGCCCAGTTTTGGAGGCCAAATTATGCGGCTGATATGCGGACTGCATATCAATTATGCGATCGCAGACCTTGTTCCGGAGCTTTATTTTTGGGTTTTTACAACCCGACCCAACTTCGTTAAATAGGCGATTTGTACTATTTTTGACCAAAAATCTGACATTTTAGAGTGAGAGAGAGTGCCCTAGATTGAGAAGGTGTTCTTCAACAACTTGTTCTTTAATTCTTGCTCGAATATAGGAATATTAACAAGGAAAACTCACTAGTTCTTTATCTTAAAGGTAAGATTCTACACCCTAACCCTCAATTTTAAATTTTGTCTAGAAATGGATAATTAGCAAGATAATGTTTGGGCATGGGAGTTGTCCATCTTACATGCATGTGTTATCAAATGGTGAAGGAAGATTGTTGATCTAAAAATGGTAAAGAATGGGTTGTAGGATGATGGAATCCTCCATAAAAGGACCTTGAAACCTTAATGCACACCTAACTTTTGATAAAATGTTCAAATGAGTTGAGACCATAATTATCTTCTTAATAATGGTTCAATTTTGTTATGTCTCAAAATAGACTCGGATTGCTAGAATTTCCGGAATGTTGTAGTAATTTAAGGAAAGCTAAGAGCAAGGTATGTTGGCTAAACTTTCTCTCTTAGAATTGAATTTCATGATGTTCCCGTAAGTTCCAAATATGGTTGTCTCAAGTTCCTTATTCTATGTTACGAGATGTTCCCAATAAATTCGATTGTCCCGAATAAGAAAAGTGTCGAGAATTATGTATTCAAAGCATGTTACGAATGTTCCTATCACATTATGTTATCTTTTGGGAATGTGTTCAAGAATGATATGTGTATTAAAATGTTATGTCTTTGAGATATGTTTCAAATGAATGCTATGATGCTAAATTGTGTGAGAGAATCTCAATATGCTTAAAACTCTTAATTGCTCGTATGTGTACTTAAAGTTTTGATTGGAAATATCTTATTGTTGATAATCTATAAAGATGGTTGGAAGTGAAATAAGTAAATTGGGAATATAAAGTGTGGCCAATGTACCAAGAGTGAAAATTATACTTGTGGCCAATGGTGCCAATAAAATAAGATGATGTGAGAAAGATTATGAAATGAGCTTTGGTTCAACTGTTCCAAAATTGATATCGAAAATAGAATTGCCTAAAAGCTTATGAACTCAAGTCATGCTCATATGTGGCTGTTTTAACAGACGCTATGATTTGTGAGTAGTTTCAATGTGTTTTGCGTCCTTACATATTCGTGAGTGGAAATTGGGTATTGCTCTTGGTGGGGGAAAATGTGTCAAGAATAAATGGTGTGTTATTTGTTGATGATTTTAACTTGCACATCGATTGCCAATTATTTTACTCCATTTCTTGAGAGAAATATATTGTGCTTAAATTGTTCATTTCTAATGAACTTAAAGTTAGGTGATTCAGCATCGGGTAGCTTTGGTCCTCATTAGCAGTTACTCCCTATTCAGTAGGTTTTGGTGAGCCCTACTCTATTCCGGCCCCGATGTCACTTGATGTTACACTTTGTGTCTTGAGGTATAGCCGGGGTCTTGTTGCCGGCACTTTCATACTATTCTTTTGTCATACGTAGAGGCTCCGTAAACAGGTTATGGATGGTGTATGATGTTGGGAATTGAACTAGAAATGTTGCTATTTGGTAAACATGTTTTTCGATTAATTCTATAAAGTCATAATATTTTGGAAATTATGAATGAAGTTGCTAATGGAAATGAAATGAAAGTTGTTAGTGAAATCTTCTCAGTGTTTGATTAATGGAGTACATCTCCTCTTATTTTATGAATGAGTTTGGGTAGAATGAAATCTAAAAGGCTTGCTCAGCCGGGTTTACTCAGTTGAGCGCCGGTCGCGCTCCTCGAGTTTGGGGGCGTAACAAACTTGGTATCAGAGCCTAAGGTTTTAAAGTGTCCTAGGATGTCTCGGAGCCGTATTTAGTAAAGTCCTTCTTATCGGTGTGTTGTCGACCACATCTATAATGAGAAGGCAACATGGACATTTAGGAATTTCACACTTATTTGATACTCTAGATCATGCGATATAACTCAAGATAGGAAGCTAATTTCCTCGTCATGTCTCATTTTTCATATGAGAAATCCACGGGTTCGAGGCAGCGAGAAGGAAATGAAAGAACCAGTTGCTAGGGAAAATGCCCATGTTCCTATTAATGTCACCACGCCACTGGATCATGTGGTGAGAGAACGTAAGAAACGAAAGAGGGTTGTTTGTACCAATAATCCGGAATGTTTGATATGCAATAATAGCCACTCGGGTTTATGTTAGATGATTCTTAAAACATATTATGGTTGTGTAAAGAGGGGGCATAAGAAGAACAAATGCCCTTTGGTTGGATACACCCATCCAGGTCTGCCCGATATGCGAGCGAAAATATTTTGCGTCATGTTGTGGGTATGCTGAGAAGCATGTTAGGGGTGGTAGATTTGGGCAATTCCAAAAGTCCATACAACGAGCTATTGCAGAGATTGTTACTCCCACCATGAAGACTTGGAGGAAGACTAAGGGAAATGCTTATAGTGTATGCAAAAAGGGTAAATATCAGGTAAGTGGGGCGAGTCAGTTTAGCGAACCCCATCCTCATTGTGTGAAATGTATGAGATGTCATTCGGGGGTATGTCACTATGGTACTAATGTATGTTTTGTATGTGGAGTAGATGGGATTCAATTAAGGTACTGCCTTGTCAATCTAAAGTCATCAAGTAAGTTACTCCTTAGTACATCATTATGAACACCACATTATTTTCCTTGTTGTATATTTACATCTATATTGAAAGGGCCTACAAAAATATGGTCTTAACCAAAATGTTGAATCACAAAATGTTGCATGTACCTACTCTTTGAACGAGACGCATTATTCGTGAATCCACTCTATCATAAATTCTATTATTTACTACCTATTGTGGAATTGAGCTCTATAATTATGTCCTTGAATTGAGTTATAACTCTAGAATTAATACTTCCCACCTGCTTTCCTAACTTCTCAACAAGGGACTATACCTGAAGAATTTCATACAGAACCTTTTGATTTAAATGGATAACATCTGCTCATTTGTGCCGATGCATGCACTACCATAATATTTACCTATGTGGTATCAAATCTAATGTAAAGCAGCCTAGTGTTGAGGTCCTTCTTGAGCCACTCTTTTTCTCTCCGGTGTATGTTGCTCCTATGGTTTGAATAATTACTTTACTCCTATGTCAATATTATTATGAATCCTTTTCACTGTCTAGTAACATGAGAGCAAATCTTAGCACCTATCATATGTGTACCTGTCAATTGGAAGGGGTCACTTGTCCGCATAAAGTTTCTGGGAAGTTTGAGATTTTCACAAATTCGTCATAGCAAGATCTTTTCGTTCGTCCATTTCAGTATGGCTTTCATGCCCACCTAGATCATGCCTCAGTGAGTAATTCATTGTGTTCCCAGTATTGTAGTTGCCCGTTAAGTAGCCTGATATGGCAACTTAAGAGTTGTTATGATAGAAATATGTCTAGCTCATAGAAAAGTGTGCATTCTCTCTAACCAATACATGATTTCATCCAAACATTAAGATTTCCTATCTACATGATTTCACTAGTGTGTGGTTGAAAGTTAAACAACCTTACAATGACTTTTCCTCTCCACTTCAGGTGGATGTTTCAGATCTGGCACGTATGATGAATATATTGATTTGAAAGATAAGTCATCGTATCTCTAGTCCTCTCATATGGGACCAACTATTGGCAAAGGTTAAGTTGTGAGAATGATAATAATCTCACAAGTGTTCAACTTCTTTTTCATCCCCGTGGGTTTGTGGTATAGATTCCTTGTGCTAGTTACTGTTAAGAGCATAATGCAACTTCATGTATTTTGAAACCCATATCACATTCAGGGTGCTAGAATATTTTTATTTCGAGTTAAACTGATTTTCCCTACACTCCAGGAGACGCCTGGTGTCACGTACTTGGCTATTTATCTTTGAGGCCTACTATTGCCAAACAAGGCACGTATGGAATGAAACAATTGTTGTTGTCTTTTTGATGGCTCATAGTCTTCCAGGAATAACTGATGCTAATGTCTTTATCCTCCCGACCGTGCCTCCCATATATCACATGTCTAAAATGACTCATTTATTTAAATCTCATAATCATGAACATGATCCCTACATTATCAATGCCTACTAGGAAATTCTGTGCCTCATGTGTTGAATCAATGATGTCATCACAATGATTAACCATGTCAACACTATTAGTAGTAACCTTCATGTCTCTTAGGATATAACCTCTTGAAATGTCGTGCTCGGCACATAGATGGATTCTTGAATAATTCTAGCCAATCTCGAACCTTGTTGTTCATATTTATAGTAACCTATAGGGGTTGAAGATTTGAACATGTCAAAGAAGAAGCGTCATCCAGTGAACAAACATATTGGATAGAAAGTTTTATGGTAATATTCATGCTAGCACATCTTAAAGTAATTGTTGGAGGTCACCAAAGGTTTTGTTTGGGTGTTCGGCGTAGGGATTTAGAGTTGAAGAAAGTGAACGGGTCATTCTAAAGATTTCTCTATGAATATATTGTGTGAATTGTTAAGGGAGGTAAAGTATATATAGTCATATAAGGCCTTATGAAATCTTGAAGGAAATAGGCCAAACTATGAGTATGATGTTTCCTTATTATTGTCCTTCGTGTACACGGTGTTTCATGTGTTTATGTCTAAGGAGGTAATTGGAAATCCTTTGTATATCGTTCCGGTTGAGGTTATTGGAGGTGAAGTTAATAGATAGTTAGCTTATGAGAGGTACCAAATTGTCATCCTTGTTAGATAAGTCCGGAAGTTGGGATTGCCTACGTTAATGTGTTATGGAGAAGTCTGTGAGTCGAAAAAGTCACTTTGAAGGCCGAAAGTGTTGTGGAAAAACAATATTTCCGCTTGATTGTATAGCAATTGGCTTTGATTTGAAAGGTACTTTCTAGGTGTTATGATTTAAAAATGTGCAGTTCATGTCAAGATACCGCTTTTGTTAATGTAATGCCCCAATGTTGAGATCGGTGATGTTGATATATACTGTGATGCGTTGTTGAGTAATTGATATATTGTTAGGATATGTTTTTGGGGTTCTCTGGCAGGTGGATATGCCCAGTTACAAGGGAGACTCTAGCGAAACTTTTAGAAATTTAGGGAGTTAGCCAAATTTTAAAACTACTGGTGAGTGTGAATTAACAGTTGGGTCACATTTGATGCTAATGACGGATTTTTACCCTCATTCGAGGACGAATGATCCTAAGCGGGGGAGAATGTAACACCCCAGAAAATTTCGAAGTACTTAAGTGTAAAGCCCAGTAAAATTTTTGCAAAAGAAAATAATGTTTCGTGATGCTGAATTGGGTTTACGTATTTGAGGATGCACTTAAGAGTAAAGGAAATATTTTGGCAAAAGAGGACATTTTTGCAGCCCATTATGCGGTTGCAGAATCACTCTGTGGACCGCATAATGGTCGCAGAGTGAGGCAGGGATGAGCCATTTTGGAGGTCAGGTTTGCGGCGCATTACGCGATCGCAAACCAGTTCTGCGGTGCATTATGCGACCGTAAAATAGGTATGCGGGCCGCATAATGACCGCAGACCGGGTCAGTCACATCCAGTTTTGGAGGCCTAATTATACGGCCGATATGCGATATCGGCCGCATATCAATTATACGATCGCAGACCTTGTCCCAGAACTTCTTTTTTGGATTTTTACAACCCGACCCAACTTCATTAAATAGGCGATTTGTACCATTTTGACCAAATATTTGACCTTTTAGAGTGAGAGAGAGTACCCTAGAGTGAGAAGGTGTTCTTCAACAACTTGTTCTTCAATTCTTGCTCGAATCTTGGAAGATTAACAAGGAAAACTCACTAGGTCTTTATCCTAAAGGTAAGATTCTACACCCTAACCCTCAATTTCGAATTTTGTCTAGAAATGTGTAATTAGTAAGATAATGTTTGGGTATCGGAGTTGTCCATCTTACATGCATGTGTTATTAAAGGGTGTAGGTAGATTGTTGAGCTAAAAATGGTAAAGAATGGTTTGTGGGATGATGGAATCCTCCATAAAAGGACCTTGAAACCTTAATGCACACCTAGTGTTTGATAAAATGCTCAAATGAGCTGAGACCATGAATATCTTCCTAATAATAGTTCAATTTCGTTATGTCTCAAAATAGATTGGAATGGCTAGAATTTTCGGAACGTTGTACTAATTTAAGGAAAGCTCAAAGCAAGGTATGTTGGCTAAACTTTCTCTCTTAGAATTGAATTGCATGATGTTCCCGTAAGTTTCAAATATGGTTGTCTCAAGTTCCTTATTCTATGTTCTGAGATGTTTCAAATAAATTCGATTGTCCCGAATAAAAAAAGTGTCGAGAATTATGTATTCAAAACGTGTTACGAATGTTCCTATCATATTATGTTATCCTTTGGGAATATGTTCAAGAATGTTATGTGTATTAAAATGTTATGTCTTTGAGACATGTTTCAAATGAAGGCTATGATGCCAAATTGTGTGAGAGAATCTCAATATGCTTAAGACTCTTAATTGCTCATATGTGTACCTAAAGTCTTGATTGGAAATGTCTTATTGTTGATAATCTATAAAGATGATTGGAAGTGAAATAAGTGAATTGGGAATATAAAGTGTGGCCAATGTGCCAAGAATGAAAGTTATACTTATGGCCAATGGTGCCAATGAAATAAGATGATGTGAGAAAGATTATGAAATGAGCTTTGGTTCAACTATTCCAAAATTGATATCGAAAATAGAATTGCCTAAAAGCTTATGAACTCAAGTCATGCTCATATGTGGCTGTTTTAACAGACGCTATGATTTGTGAGTATTTTCAATGTGTTTTGCGTCCTTACATATTCGTGAGTGAAAATTGTGTATTGCTCTTTGTGGGGGAAAATGTGTTAAAAATTAATGGTGTGTTATTTGTTGATGATTTTAACTTGCACATCAATTGCCAATTATTTTATTCCATTTCTCGGAAAGAAATCTATTGTGCTTAAATTGTTCATTTCTAATGAACTTAAAGTTGTGATTTCCTTAATATTATATGTATTTTGATATTTATGATGATGATACATGAGAGGGAAGAAATGAAAGTGTGGAATATCAAATATGGCCACCGTGCCTTGAATAAAGACTCTTGTGAATGGCCAAAAGAGCCAAGAAAATATTGTTGTTGTTATTGGTTGAAAATACTAGTGTAGATTTATACATTTGCACGTATTTTATTTTTGTGAATTATTCCCCTTCTTTGGGATGAGATTGATGTGATAAATTTATTCCTCTTAATTGGGATGAGATAGATTAATATAAAAGGGTTGATCTCTCGAATAAGGCTAAGAGACATCTTAGCCGATCGGGTTGTGATCGGACACCATGCCGCACACATGGTGGTGATTGTGCTGGAAATTGTAATTGAAATTGTGATTTTGGTTGATTTCATCAAATGAGACAGCCTAACTGATCGGGTCGTGATCGGACTCCGTGCTAGAATCACTGTGGCATATTTGCCCAGAAATTGTGATTGTGGTTGATGTTTTCAAATAAGATGGCCTAGCCGATCGGGTCGTGATCGGACTCCGTGCTAAAAGTACGGTGGTATTGTTATTGTGAATATCAGTACTCTGAATAATGGTATTGTTATTAATAGTGATTGTGGTTGATGTCTCTAATGAGATACCCTAGCCAATCGGGTTGTGATCGGACTCCGTGCTAAAAGTACGGTGGTATTGTTATTGTGAATATCAGTACTGTGAATAGTGGTATTGGTATTGTGAATACTTTGTATTGTAAAAGGTGATATTGTGAGTAGTGATATAGTGGTGCTAATGATATCCCAACCAAAATTGTATATGAAGTTCGTATTTTGGAAATTATTATGTTTTAACTTGGCATTTGGATATCAATTATTGTGACTTGCTGTTTCTATGATTTTCCATATCTTATATTGGCATTCTATTTTGAAAGTGGACAGTTAGCTTTACATACTAGTACTATTCTATATATACTAACGTCCCTTTTGCCGGGGGCGTTGCATCTTCAATGGGTGCAGGTGATTCAGCAGCGGGCAGCTTTGGTCCTCGTTAGCAGTTACTCTCTATTCAGAAGGTTTTGGTGAGCCTTACTCTATTGTGGGCCCGATGTCACTTGATGTTACACTTTGTGTCTTGAGGTATAGTCGGGCCTTGTTGCCGGCACTTCCATACTATTCTTCCGTCATACTTAGAGGCTCCATAGAGAGGCTACGGGTGGTGTATGATGTTGGGAATTGAACGAGAAATGTTGCTATTTGGCAAACATGTTTTTCGATTAATTCTATAAAGTCGTAATATTTTGAAAATTATGAATGAAGTTGCTAATGGAAATGAAATGAAAGTTGTTAATGAAATCTTTCTCAGTGTTTGATTAATGGAGTACATCTCCTCTTATTTCATGAATGAGTTTGGGTAGAATAAAATCTATCAGGCTTGCTCAACCGGGTTTACTCGGTTGAGTGCCGGTCGCGCTCCCCGAGTTTGGGGTGTGACACAATCATCCTACCGTCTTCATCAACACCGCGACAAGCCCGGTACGTTATGCGTCACAATACACAGTGTAAGACCCCAAACCCATAGGCAACACCAACACTGGGGCTGTAGTCAAAGCAGTCTTGAGCTTTTGAAAGCTCGCCTCACATACCTCGGACCATATGAAAGGAGCACCCTTCTGGGTCAATCTAGTCAAAGGTGGAGCAATGGATGAGAAACCATTTACGAAACAACAATAATATCTAGACATACCAAGGAAACTCCAAATCTTAGTAGCTGAAGACAGTTTGGGCTAACTCTGAAATGCCTTAATCTACTTCGGATCTACCTTGATCCCATCACTAGACACCATATGACCCAAAAACGCCACTGAATCAAGCTAGAATTCACACTTTGAGAATTTTGCATTCAACTTCTTCTCCCTCAAGGTTTGGAGCACGATCCTCAAATACTGCTCATGATCCTCCCGACTGCGGGAGTAAACCTGTCATGACCCAAAATTCAAGAGTCATGATGGCGCCAGACACCGCTATCAGGCAAGCCAATAATAAATACTTACTTTGGTTCTCGTTTCTAATACCTCTGAGATCATATTTCCTTTAATTAAATAGTATAAGATGAAGTTTACAAAATAACTAATAATATCTTTAAAAGGTCCAATATAATGCAACCCATAATCGCCCAAATTCCGGTGTCACAAGTGCATGAGTATCAACAAGGAATATAAAATAAAATACAACATCTGTCCAAAATACAAATTGGACAGGAAACTATAAATACTCTGAAGGAGACTCTGCTGGCTGCGGACTCGTAACGTGGAATGCAGCTCACCTAAATCCCCGCAATAACCGCGCCTCTGCGCCCACAAGGCCACTAGACATATATGCACCTGCACAAAAATGTGCAGCAAGTGTAACATGAGTACGTAAATCAACGCGTACCCAGTAAGTATCCCGCCTAACCTCGAAGAAGTTGTGACGAGGGATCAACTTCGACACTTACTAAGGGCCAACAATATGATAATATGAAGGTCTAATTAAGCAAGATATATATAACAATAAAATTCAGAACAAGAAATAACAGAACAATTTATCACCATATTTAAGAACCCAAATCCCTTCCTTCATTTAAAACAAATGATCTTTCAAATAAAGAATTTATACCAATTATAAAAGGAACTTCATGTTATACTATCACACACAAATACCACCGAGGATATTCGGCCCGATCCAATATAAATGCAAATTGTGCACTGTCGAGGGTTGAACGACGTGAACTATAGATGCATCTATTACCCCGCTCGCGGATCATACATGCGACGTGGTCAAATATAAATTTAAGGAATTACCCCGCTCGCGGATCATACTTGCGACGCGGTTACACATAGATTTCTTAAGTTATTAGAGTATTCTTCCATTCTTTTAAAAATACGAAATTCAAATGAAAACTTTTAAGATCCCAATTTTTCCTCAATTTCAACTCCTTTCAAAACATTTAATAAGCAAACTCAATCCCGCTCATTCTCAAGACAAACAATAAACATAAATCAATAACAATACCCACAAGGCATGATATAAGCCTAAATTTACTCGGACATAGGCATAGCTAGTAGCTACGTACGGACTCTCATCACCCCGTGCGTACGTAGTCCCCACAAATAGAAGCACATAATAATTTAGTTCACCTATGGGGTTACTTTCCTCTTACAAGGTTAGAAAGGAGACTTACCTCGCTCCGAAATTCCATAACCGGCTCCCAAGCCCTTTCAATAACTCAAACCGATGCCCAACGCTCCAAAACTAGTCAATAAACGTGCAAATCCATAAATACACACTCTAATACTTGTTATAATCCAATTTATAACAATTTCTAACTCCGCTTGAAAAGTCGATAAAATTACCCTCGGGCCCACGTGCCCGGATTTCGAATTTGTTTGAAGATAAACCTTACCCATATCACCATGAACTCAAATATACAATTTATTCTAAATTCCATGTCCAATTTCGCGGTCAAATTCCAAAAATACCAATTTCTAGGTTTTTCTTCAAAATCCCAAATTTCTATAAATTTTCATGTCTAAATCCATATATAATCCAAGTATTTAACTTGCAATAGGTGAGAATCACTTACCTTGACATATATGATGAATATGGAGCTCCAAAATCGCTCCAAGACCGGCTCCCGTGGAGGAAATGAAGTGAAAATGGCCAAAATCCCATTTTAAAACAACTCACTGCCCAGAAATCTCTCTTCGCGTTCGTGACCCTTTGATCGCGTTCGCGAAGGCCAGCTGACCTGCCCCTTCGCGTTCGCGTACCCCTCTACGCTTTCGTTTAGGCCAAATGGTCTTAGGCCCAGCTCCCTCCTTTCCTCTTCGTGTTCGCGTCGCCTTGGCCGCATTCGCGAAGGCTTGCCAAGCTCTTGCTTCACGTTCACGTCCACTGGCTCGCATTCGCGAAGGCCAAACTCAGCAGCCCATTAAATTCCTCTTCACGAACGCGGGACTTCCTTCGCGTTAAGACGGAAACCGTACACCAGCAGTGGCAGTCCAAAACAGATCCAACCACCCCGAAATACACCCGAGGCCCCCGGGACCCCTTCCAATCACACAAACCAGTCCAATCACACAATCCGATTGACCTCAAATTTTGTACACAAGTCACATTCGACATTACAGACCTATTCCAACTTTTTGAATCAGAATCCGACCCCGATATCAAAAAGTTCACTCCCGGTCAAACTTCTCAAAAACCTTGAAATTTCTAACTTCCGCCAAATGACTCCAAAATGACCTACGGACCTCCGAATCTACTTTCGGACGCACTCCCAATACCAAAATCACCATACAGAGCTATTCCCAGACTCAGAATCCCAAATGGACATCGATAACATTGAAATACACTTCAACCCAAATTTATGAAATTCTTTCAAAATGCCAACCTTCCACAATAGGCGTTGAAATGCTCCCGTGCCATCCAAAACCAGATCCGGACATATGCCCAAGTCCAAAATCATCATACGAACCTGTTGGAACCTTAAAATCCCGATTCCGAGGTCGTTTACTCAAAATCACACTTTAGTCAATTCTTCTAACTTAAAGCTTCCGAATTTAGAATTTTCTTATCACACTAACTGGGAACTTCCCGAAATTCAATTCCGACCATACGCACAAGTCATAATACCTGCAGTGAAGCTGCTCAGGGTCTCAAACCACTGAATGACACGCTAGAGCTCAAAATGATTGGTGGGGTCGTTACAACACCAAGATGTCGTCAATAAACATAATGATGAATAAGTAAAGATATGGCTGGAATACACTGTTCATTAGATGCATAAATGCTGCTAGGGCATTGGTTAGACCAAATGACATCACAAGGAACTCGTAGTGACCATACTAAGTCCTGAAGGTAGTCTTCGGGATATTCAGATCCCGAATCTTCAGCTGATGATACCTTGACCTTAGATCAATCTTTGAAAACACTCTGGCACCCGAAGTTGGTGAAATAAGTCATCAATTAGCGGTAATGGGTGCCCTGTTCTTCACTGTAACCTTGTTTAATTACCGATAATCAATACACATGTGCATAGAACCATCCTTCTTCTTCACAAGCAGAACTGGAGCACCCCATGGCGAAACACTCGGCCGGATGAAACCCTTATCATGCAATTCTTGAAGTTATTCGTTTAACTCATTCAAATCCACTAGTGCCATACGCTATGGTGGTATAGAAATGGACTGAGTGTCCGTCAATAAGTCAATACCAAAATTGATATCTCTATCGGGCGGCATTGTAATGACCCGACCGGTCATTTTGACTATTGCAATCCCGTTCCCCCATTTATTGCTCAAATTGTGAATTACAGTTGTTATTTGTCCTGTCGGGGTAATTGGTTTGGGTCCGGTGAGGTTTTGAAATGATTTGGAGCACTTAGTTCCAAGGTTAAGAATTTAAGTTGAAAAGGTTGACCGGATGTTGACTTATATGTAACGACCCCGGAGTAAATTTGCTAAGGAAATTAAGGTTTGGTGGTGCCGAGGTAGATCAATTTTGCTCGGACTTTTTTGGATTGAACAATGTACCGATGTGTAAAGGAAAGTTTTGTCGGAAAAAGGGTCATTTCTGCAACCACTATGCGGTCGCAGAATCACTCTGCGGACCGCATAATGGTCGCAAAGTGGATTAGGGAGGGGAAGGATTTGAGGAAAATCTTTGGTGCACTATGCGACCGCAGACCTGTTTTGCGGTGCATTATGCGACAGCAGAACAAGTATGCGGGCCGCATAATGACCGCAGACCGGGTCAGTAATGCCCAGCTTTGGAGGCTAAATTATGCGGCCGGTATGCGGACCGCATACCTGTTATGAGATCGCATAACTGCATCAGAGATTCCATTCTTTTTAATTTTATACCCGACCCAACTTCGATTTATAGTCCTTGAAGCTTATTTTTAGCCAAAATCTGATATTTTAGAGAGAGGTGAGAGCATTTTAGAGAGAGAAAGCAAAGAGTTAGTCATTTATCCATCAATTCTTGTTCAAGGTTTGAAGATTTCACAAGGATCTTGCTAAGGCTTCAAAGAGGTAAGAATTTCTTTCCCTAATTCTTTAATTTCGGGTTTGGAGTAAAGATGAGTGAATAATAGTATGATGCTTGGGTGTAAGAGTATTATGTATACATACCAATAAGGTTATGGAAAGATTATTAAGTTCAAATGGGTAAATATTAGGTTGAAAATGGTAGAAATCTTCATAGACTTTAATTAAAGATTTGAGGGTCGAGTTGATATCGGAATTTGGTGAAATTTGTATGGTTGGAATCGTGGTTGGATGAGCGTTCATACTTTATAACTTTTGTTGGGTTCCAAGACATGGGACCCACGGACGATTTTTGAGTTAATTTCGGATTTTATTGGAATAATCGGTATTGACTGAATCGAATTAATTGTGGCTAGATACGAGGCTTTCGGAGATAAATTCTTGTGGCAAGGGCATAGCGGAATAAAGAATTACACGATTTGAGGTAAGTTCCGATTGTAAATCTTGTCCTGAGAGTATGAAACCCCAGATTTCGTATCGTCTTTACTATTTTGAGGTGACGCACATGCTAGGTGACGGGCGTGTGGGCGTGCACCGTTGGGGATTGTGACTTGGTCCGTCCCATAGAAACTATAGAGTTGCATACTTTGTTGAAATTGTATAATACTTATGTGTTTTAGAAAGAGTTACTGTAAATTGGGCTGAATGCCATGTTTGGGCCTTGTGCCAGTACTGCTTGGACCCTCAAGGGCCTTTTCTTACTATCCTCTTACTGTTTTTCGATTGAAAATCTATACTCAGTCATGGTCATATATGTTTACTGCATAACTCAGTTTTATTACTCTATTTTGATGCATATAAATGTTGTTTTGGGCTGAGTTTCCTATTTTTACTGAAATCCCCGAGTGGCTTGAGAGGTTTATGACTGAGTGAGGCCGAGGGCCTGATTTGGGAGGATATTTATGGGATCGGGCTGCACGTCGCCTCATGTTTGATATAGGCAGAGGGCCTGAGTGATTTATGCCATGATTTGACTTGATATAGCGCTTGGGCTGAAGGAGCCCCTCCGGAGCCTGTACACACCCCCAGTGAGCGCAGGTACCTACTGAGTGCGAGTGTCGGGTGCCGAGTGACTGTGAGTCATGAGTGATTGTAAGGTATGCCCGAGTAGCAAGAGTGATAGTGAGGTATACCCGAGTGGCACGAGTGACTGTGAGGTTTTCCCGAAGGGCTGTATATGAGTGATGCTTTGCCCGAGGGGCTGTTTATGATTTCATCATTTTTGCTCACTTTTGCATTGAGCCTTTGTTTGAAAAACTGTTGAAAAATATCTTTAAATGATTTTTACTGGAACCGGGTTTAAACGAGATGATTTGATTCAAATACTAATTTTTTTTAAAGCATGTTGTACTTTACTGAATTTTTGTGATATGAACTTGATATGCTTTATTGCTCGTCACTCCTGCTCAGTCTTTATTTATTGTTGTTACTTATTGAGTTGGCGTACTCACATTACTCCCTGCACCTTGTGTGCAGATCCAGGTATTACTGGATGTGCTAGCGAGTGTTGATTTCATCCCATCGTGGATCTATTGGAGTTAGCAAGGTAGCTGCATGGCGATCGCAGCCCTGCTCTTCTCCCTCCTGTCTTCCTATATATGTTTTTAGTTGTTTTCCAGACTGTATTGGTCTTGGTATTATTAGACAGATATTGTAGATGCTCATGGCTAGTGACACTCGATGTCGGGCCTTTATTTCCGCATTTTTCTTTGATTTAAATTACTGATGAAAGATTTATCGTTAAATAGCTTGAAGGTTATTTTTGAAATGAAATATTACGTTATTTTTGGTAAAGAGTCGGCTGGCCTAGTACCATGATAGGTGCCATCACGACAGATTGGGATTTTGGGTTGTGACAGGCATGCCCGGTAGGTTTGCTGGAAACACATAAGGGAAATCTCTCACAATCGGAACTGACCTAATGGTAGAAGTATCAGTGCTAATATCCCTCACAAAGGTTAGATATAGTTCACACCCCTTCTCAATCATCCATTGTTCCTTAAGGAAGGACATAACCCTACTAAGAATATAATCTAGTGTACCCCTCCACTCCAACCACGGCAAACCTGGCATAGCCAATGTCACAGTCTTGGCATGACAATCCAGAATAGCGTGATAGGGCGATAACCAGTCCATGCCTAAGGTCACATCAAATTCTACCATATTGAGTAACAATAGATCAACTATAGTCTCAAAACCACCAATAACAATTAAAAATGACTGATACACATGGTCCACAACAATAGAATTTCCCACATGCGTGGACACATTTACAGGAGAACTCAAAGAATCATGAGATATACCTAAATACGGAGCAAATTAAGATGACACATATGAATAAGTCGATCCCGGATCAAATAAGACTGATGCATCCCTATGACAAACCGGAACCATACCTGTGATGACAGCATCCGATGCAACTGCCTCCGTCCTACCAGGAAAAGCAGGGAAACGAGCCTGGCCTCCCCCTGTAGGGCGACCTCTATTTGCCTGACCTCCACCCCTAACTTAAGGACATATTTGGATCTGGACCACATATTGGACAGTAAGGGCATGGATCAACCTACCTATTAACGAATGTATTGATGGAAAATAAATGCATCACATGGACCAATATTATGACGACAGGTGGCATGAGAGTCGAAGCAATAAAGAAGAACGATGTGCAGAGAAGATATGAATAATACCCACGGGATCATCTATGAAGATACCGTGTATGTTAGATGAAAAATAAAAAATAGGTACGGGGCTAATAATTTAGGACATTGGAATCTACATGGATGAAAAATCATTAACATCCACGAATATGGAAAGAAATCAGCTGAATCCTTGATTATATGTGATTGGCTATTATCACTTCAACCATTACAAATCACCCACATAATGGGTAATAAATACTAGTAACATGCAGGAATTAAATAGGTAGGCGATTATGAATTGTACCCTTTTATAAATCTCCTTTTCATATCTTGTATCCACATCGAGAAACTACAAAGGTATACTATCAATTGTCAATACTCTTATTATTCTTTGCAATTGGAAGATCTTGTTCTTTCCTATTGGAAGAAGCATCAATTATCAATAAGAATTCTATTTTCTTATTCTCTCAGTCTTATTTTCCATTTTTGTTATTCTTTTATATTTGAAAAAGTGAAGTAAAATTGGTTGTTAGAAATTTAAATTATTCTTTTATTTGCTTTGACCACAAAAACTATTTTTTTGGTTAAACAAATTGGTTCTGTTACCGGGAATACTAATAATCTTTTCACTTTTCATTTACATACTTTGTCTTTAGCAACAAATTATGTCTGAAACTGATCAAATTACTTAGCAGGGGGATGGACTAGGAGGGTCTCCTCTACGTAACTCACTCACACATTCTCCACCGTGCTCATAAGAAAACTCACCAGGCAGATATGCTAATCATAACGTTGGGCAGGAAAATGAACAATAATCAAGTATACAAGATGACTTGAAAAACTTTATTGCACAACAGATTAGTGAAGTTTTACGTGCTTTGACAGGTGGATTGCCAAGTGTTATTTAGGCTCTACCACCAGTTAATACAACTATAGAAAATCCCAATTCAGGTCTTAAAAACTCTAGAAGAGGATAAATTCCAAATAGTTCTGGAGCCGAAGGTTCAGGTACGCCAAATAATTTTAATTTACAAAATCTAGTTTTAACCTTGCAGAAACAACTCAAGAAATAATATGAGTGGATGGAGCAGATACCAGGAGTGCCGCCCGTAATCAAAGGAGTGGATGTAAATAAATATTCACAACAACCATGAAAACCAAGTGCAACACCATTACCGATACCAAAAAAGTTTAAGATGCCTGATATTACTAAGTACGATGGGACTTTCGATCCACGAGATCATGTTACTGCATTTACCACAGGAGTCAAAGGCAATAACTTGACCAAGCAGGAAATCGAATCAGTGTTGGTAAATTTGTTTTAGTGAAACCCTTATAAAGGGTGCACTAACTTGATATTCTCTTTTACTTGAAAATTTAATTGACTCTTTTACTGATCTTGTACATGCATTTATTAAAGCACAATCGGGAGCTAAGAGAATTCGTGGATTGCTTCCTGTGAGAAAGGATGTTGTTACCTCGCGTACCTAATAATTGTGCAACAATGGCATTTGCGAACAACCCGAATGAGAGAAGCTCAGAAGCCATGAGAAGATTTAAGGAACTTCTTGGAATGATGTTTATTATAGGCACAACACAAAATTTTGAGTAAAAGCAAATATGGTATCCCAACCAAATATGGAGGATAGGTTCAGATCTAGACGATCAGAACCGGAACAAAGGATCGGAAAAAGTAGGTACGAGCCTTACATGGGACTAGAAAAGTGAGATCTTATGCCAAAACCATAACATGCACGATTTGATCAAAGATCACGGCAGAAAGAAGTAGGTTCCTTTTCTCGATTCAAAAATATAAGGAATTTGACATGGAACAACGACCAAAATTCTCGATCAAAAATAGGTGATTACAATTTCAATGTAGTACTTCCGAATTAGTAGCAGTGTTAAAAGGCATGGGCGATAAGGTACGGTAGCCCAAGAAATGAGATCAAATCCTAGCAAATAAAGTCAGGAATTTTGGTGTGAATTTCACAATGATCACATGCACAGAATAGCAGATTGCATGCTCCTATAAGCAAAAGTTGATTATTTATTGAAAAAGGTAATCTTATTGATCTATTTAGTGAGAAAGGTAAGCAGTCTTATATGAAGAACATGGAAGAGTCACTGAAGCCCCCATCGCAAAAGAGGACAGTGAACGTAATAACTAGGGGTGAGAAGGTTAATGGAGTAACATATACAGTAACAAAAAGAATAACTAAAATACCAGTGACTCACAAAAAGTGAATTCGACAAGTCTTAGAGGGAGAGAGCATAACATTTGACGAGAAGATACAGATGGTTAGTTCATCCCTCACAACGATGCACTGTTAATTTCTTTACTTGTTCATGATACTAATGTCAAACGAGTTTTGATTGATTCAGGTGGCTCATTAAATATTATATTACTACGAGTGGTTAACGAAATGCAAGCAATTGATCGTCTAATATTCAAGGCTCGGTCTTTTTCTAGGTTCGATAGTTTAAGTGTTATAACGAAGAGAGAGATTACGTTGTCCATATTTACCGAAGGAGTAGTGAAAGATACCAAATTCCAAGTGCTGGATGTAGAAATGACTTACAACATGATTTTACGGAGGCCATGGATTCAAGAAATGGATGCAGTACCGTCAACTTTGCATCAGATCAGGGGAGATCAACGAGTAGCACGAGAAACCAATACGGTGGTTGTGGCAAGTGGAACAACCAAAGACGAAGAATAAAAATATCAATGACAGTGTTCCGTTGAGAAAAATATGTTCTCTACCTCAATTCAAATACGGGAGACAAAACAGACATGGATGTAAGACCTAATGTGATTTAGAAACCAGAAGAGAATGAAACTATCAAAACAATTATAGAAGAGCTTGAAGCTGTAATCTTATTCACTCATCGACCCGAGAGAAAAGTTTATACTGGGATAAACTTAAGCTCAGAATTAAAAATTAAGTTAATTGAATTATTGCGTACTAATGATGATTGTTTTGCCTGGTCGTACTTAGATATGACAGAAATTCTACCAGAGATAATGACTCATAAGTTAAAAAAAGATCTATTACACCTACCAGTGAAACACAAAAAAGAGAAAGCAGTAAGTTTTTAAAGTCGGGTAATTCAGAAGAGGTAAGTAAACTCTTAAAAATTGGTTCAATTAGTGAGGTAAAATACCTTGACTGGTTAGCAAATATTGTTCTAGTTTCTAAACAAATGGTAAATGTTGAGTATTTGTAGATTATAATGATTTAAATAAAGCATGTCTCAAAGATTCATTTCCTTTATCACATATAGAGTAACTAATTGACTCTACTGTTGGACATGAACTTTTAAGTTTTTTAGATGCTTATTCTGGACATAATTAAATTAAAATGGATCGTGAGGACAAGGAAACAATTTCTTTTATTACAGACAATGGGAGTTATTGTTATAAACTCATGCCTTTTGGTCTAAAGAACGCTAGAGCTACGTATCAAAGATTGATGACTAAAATCATGACGACCCGACAGGTCATTTTGCGTACTAGTCCTTATTTCCATGTTTCGAGACCTCTATTAGCTCCATTTGATATTTCTAAATTTGCTTGCGCAGTCCGTATCTTTTTTCGAAAAGTTTTTACGTAAATATTTGATGAAAACATAATTTTTGGCTTTAAAAATAACTTGAGTTGACTATTGTCAACACTTTATGTAAATGACCCTGGATCGATGTTTTGACGATTCTAGTAGGTCCGTATTGTGATTTTAGACTTGGGCGTATGCCTGAAATTGAATTTGGAGGTCCCTAGGTTGATTTGACTTGTTTTGCCAAATGTTAGCAATTTGAAAGTTTGAAAATTACCTAGGTATGACTTTATGGTTAACGAGTTCAGATTTTGGTTTTGAGACTTGGAATAGGTTCGTTTTGATATTTGAAACTTGTTTGCAAAATTTGGTGCAAATCGGAGTTGGTTTGATAGGATTCGTACGCTTAGTTGTGATTCTAGTTGTTCTTGAGTTTCCCTTCGAAATTTCATTCGTTTTGATGTTCGATTTGTAATTTTAGATGTTATTTTGGTATTTTGATCGCGTGAGCAAGTTCGTATGATGTTATTACACTTGTGTGCAAGTTTGATTTGGAGCCTGAGGGGCTAAGGTGAGTTTCAGATGCATTTTAAATGAGTTTGGATAGTGTAAGGACTGCTGGTGCAGAGTTAGCTTCTGGAGTCTAATGCAGATCTCGCAATTACGAGGTCTGGCTCACATTTGCGAACAAAAGCTCGCATTTGCGAGCAGGGCTTGGGATTGGTGACCTCGCATTTGCGAGGAATGGGATCGCTTTTGCGAATTGTCATAGGTCGCTTTTGCGAAGATAGTGATCGCATTTGCGATCACAGGAGACTTGAGTCAGCTTCTCATTTGTGAAGCTTTTGTTGCATTTGCGAAGGAGGGGGGGATTGTTCGCATCTGAGAGATAATTGTCGCATTTGCGACATCTGGGCTTCTGATGCACAGTTCGCATTTGCGACCTGTGCTTCGCATTTGCGGTGTTCGCAATTGCAAACAAGACATCGCAATTGCGACATCAGCAACTGGGTAAATGAGGGGGGAAATCAGGACATGGCTCATTTTATACCATTTCTCAATCTTAAACACTTTAGAGGCGATTTTTCAAGCATTTCTTCTTCCCAAAATCATTGGTAAGCAACTTTAACCCACTTTCTTTCCATTCCCCATTACTTTTCATGAGATTTCAACATCAAATTTAGGATTTCCATGGTAGAAATTAGAAATTTGGGTAGAAATTGGATACTTGGTAAAATTGAGATTTACACCTCAAATTGAGGTTGAATGTCGAAATAAATTACATAACCGGGCTCGGGGGTGAATGGGTAATCGGGTTGTGGTCTGAATCTCGGATTTTGACCAAGAAGACCAAGGTTGACATTGTTGACTTTTTCAAAAATGATCAAAAATGAACCTTTTTCATTAATGGGTAGTTTCTAAAGCTTATTTTGAATCGTTTGATCGATAATTTGCTTGATTTGGTTGGTTTGGAGGCTTGTTCAAAAGGCAAGGCCGTGGTTGATTCATTACATTATTCGCGGAGTGAGGTAAGTGTTGTGTTTAACCTTGACTTGAGGGAATTAGGACTTGTTGAATTATTTGTTATTTGAAATATGTGGGGAAGCGGCGTATATGCGAGGTGACGAATGTATATGCACCGTCATGGGATTTAGCATGCGAGATTGGGATATTTCTTTCCATGTCTTCATTTATTCCATGTTATTTCTTATTATATGCTTTAACTGTTACTTGTTTTTACTTGACATCTATGTTATACTTGTTACTTGTTATTTAATTGTTACTTGCCTTAATTTGTTCATTTCTCACACGCCTGCTTATTTTCTACCTATTTCCACTTGCCTTAATTATATATTTTAATTGTCACATGTTTTACCTATTTTTATTATTTTTGTATTATTTGATGCACTCTATTATGTTGTTTAGCTTATGTGAGCCGTGTAACTGTTCTATACTAATGAATTGGTAAAGTTTACGATTCCGAGATGTTGGACATTCTCCGTTTATTATGTGGTTCTTCATTGTTCTGTACATTCACCTTCTTTGTGTTGATATTTTGTAAACATAGTTGTTGAATTGCTTATGTTTATGATTTGAAATTGTTGGGGGATTGGGTTGCACACCGCAACGGTATTGAACGGTATTGAAATGATATGAAAGAATATGGACGAATTATGATATGAACAAATGATGATATGGGCGGATCAGATTGCGCATCATAACGGATTTAATATGTTGTAATTGTTTGAGATTGTTGAGTTATCCTCAGTATTATGATATGAGACTTGAGACTTTATTTATATTCCTATTTTTCTGTTATTATTATTTTGTATAGGTTATTTGTATATGACTTGCCATAGCCTCATCACTAATTCGTCGAGGTTAGGCTCGGCACTTACAGAGTACATGGTGTCAGTTGTACTCATGCTACACTTCTGCATTTCTTGTGCAGATACCGGTGTGGGTCCCAGCAGTGCATAGCAAGACTGCTCGAATTCAGCTACTTTTGGAGACTTGAGGTATAGCTGCACGGCATCCGCAACCCTGAAGTCCCTTTTCCATTCTGTATTTATGTAACACCCAGAAAAATTTCGAAGTACTTAAGTGTAAAGCCCAGCAAAATTTTGCAAAAGAAAATAATATTTCGTGGTGCCGAATTGGGCTTTCGTGTTTGAGGATTGTATAAACTATTCGCGGCTCGGACTATTTGGGTTGAACAATGCACTGAGGGATAAAGGAAATATTTTTGGGAGAGAAATGTGTTACTGCGGTCAATTATGCCACCGCAGAATCACTTTGCGGACCGCATAATGGCCGCAGAGTGAGGCAGGAGAAGGGCAGTTTTGGATGCCATTCTGCGGTCGACTATGCGACCGCAAAACTATTTTGTGGTTCATTATGCGACCGCAGAATAGGTCTGTGGGCCGCATAGTGACCGCAGACCCAGGCAGATTTTTGCCAGTTTTGGACACCAATTATGCGGCCGATATGCGGTCCGCATATCGATTATGCGATCGCAGACTTTGTTCCGGAGCTCCATTTTTGGGTTTTTAAAACCGGGCCCTACTTCGTTAAATACACGCTTTGGGCCATTTTTGAGCTAAAATCTGATATTTTAGAGTGAGAGAGAGTGTCCTAGAGTGAGAATGTATTCCTCAATAATTGTTCTTCAATTCTAGCTCGAATCTTGGAAGATTAACAAGGATAACCCATAAGGTCTTCATCCTAGATGTAAGATTCTACACCCTAACCCCAAATTTCGAAATTATCTGAAAATGGGTAATTAGCAAGATAATTTTTGGGCATGAGAGTTGTTTATTTTACATGTATGTGATATCAAGGGGTGTAGGAAGATTGTTTAGCTAAGCATGATAAAGAATGGGTTGTGGTATGATGGAATCCTCCATAAAAGGATCTTGAAACCTTAATGCACACCTAGTGTTTGATAAAATGCTCAAATGAGCTAGAACCATGATCATCTTCCTAATTTTGACTCAATTTGTTATATTTCTACAGTAGATTGAAGTTGCTAAGAATTCCGGAACACTCTAGAGTTTGAGGAAGCTCAATTGAGGTATGTTAGCTAAACTCTTCTCTTAGAATTGAATCCCACGATATTCATGTAATTTATGTAAGACCCGAGTGGTTCATGATAAAATCGGCTATTCTGGGTAAGTTTGTGTTGAAAGATATATGTTCAATAAGTATCCTAAATGCTCTATTCATGTTATGTTACCAATTGAGGATGTTTTTAAGTATGGGGTGTGCATTAATAATGTTTCGACTTCAAGTCAAGTTCAAACGAAGGCTATTATGACAAATTTTGTGAAATATCTCTATGTACCTTATACTTTTAATTGCTCACATGTGTACTATACACCTTGATTTGAATTGTTATTGTTGGTGATGATGATGTTGATGTTTGAAAGTGAAAAGGTGAGCATGAGATACTATATACAACCAATGTGCCAAGAATGATTTTATAATTGTGGCCACTAGTGCCAATGAAATGAAAAGATGTGAAAGAAGTATGAAATGCGATGATTGATATAAAAAGGTTGATGTCTCGAATAAGACAGCCTAGTCGATTTGGTCGTGATCGGACACCATGTCGCACACATGGTGGTGATTGTGCTGGAAATTGTAGTTGAAATGGTGATTGTGATCGATGTCCCTAATGGATAGCCTAGCCGATCGGGTCGTGATCGGACTCCGTGTTAAAGATGGTGGTATTGATATTGAGAGTAATTATGGTTGATGTCTCTAATGAGATAGCCTAGCCGATCGGGTCGTGATCGGACTCCGTGCTAAGAGTACGGTGGTATTGGTATTGTGAATAATGGCATTGTGGACAATGGTATATCAATACTAAAAATCTCCCAATGTGAGATATGGAAATTAATTTGAACACTGTCTTGATCCTAAATTGAAGTTTGAAGTTGATTAAGGCTTCCATTGATATTATGATATTCTTGTTTGTATTATTTATCATTCTATTGAGAGGGTGTTTTATTATTCATACTAGTAGTATTCCATATGTACTAACGTCCCTTTTGCCGGAGGCGCTGCATCTTCAATGGATGCAGGTGGTTCCACAACATGAGACATTAACCAGTGATAGCGGTACATTCTTTTCCCAGCTGACTTGGTGAGCCCCACTTCATTTCGGGGTCATGCATCTTTTGTTCCTCGTGTATTGTGTTTGAGGTATAACCGGGGCCTTGTTACCGGCATTATCATAGTACTCTTTGGTATCTATTATAGGCTCCGTAGACATTGTGTGGGTTGTGTATTGGTGCTGGAAAAGACAAACTATGTTATGTTGTGGTTGTATTACTTGTTATATTTAAGACGTTAAAAATGATGGAACTATTGGTAATGAATTGGTATTGTAAGACATGAACACCTTTTGTCTAATTATTGAAAATATGTATTATCTCCATTCCTGGATAAGTTTGGGTAGAAGGAAATCTAATAGGCTTGCTCGGTCGGGTTCACTCGGTTGAGCGCCGGTCGCGCTCCCCGGATTTGGGGCGTGACAATTTACTGTTTATTTAGTTTCAAACAATTGTATTTTGTTAAGATCTTATCTGTAGTACTCTAGATGCTCAAGTATTTATGACTCTAGATTTTGGGATATGTTTAGACTCCGTCATTCAGTATTTTATTAGTCTATTTCAGATGATACAATTTATTATTATTAATGTTTTGACTTTGAATTATTAAAACTGGTTAAGTAATTTAGCTAACGTTGGCTTGCCTAGCAAGTAAAATGTTAGGCGCCATCGCAGTCCTAAGGGTGAGATTCTGGGTCGTGACAAAAATATTTCAAGAACATTTGGGGAAAATCATGGAAGTCTACATTGAAGATATGTTGGTGAAATAAACGCAAGTGGGAGATCATCTCAAGCATTTGAATGAAACCTTTTCCATTTTTTGCAAGTATAATATGAATCTGAACCATGCGCATTTTGTGTGGCATCAGGTAAGTTTTTGGGTTTCCTTGTTTCTAATAGGGTGATTGAGGTAAATCCGGCTCAATTTAAAGAAATCGAAGAAATACCAAATGGGCTCACAAGTAAAAAGAAGTACATAGACTAACCGAGAGAATAATAGCTTTAGGGAGATTTATATCTAAATCTTCAAAGAAATACTTCAAATTTTTCTCATTGTTAAAAGCAAAATACGTTTGAATGGACAGATGGCTGCCAACAAGTATTGAGAGATTTGAAAGTGTATCTTTCGGAATTGCCTTTGCTATCAAAGCCAAGGGATGGAGAAAAATTACTTGTTTACTTAGTTGTATCTGAAGTTGCAATAAGTGCAGTATTAGTACGGGAAGAAAAAGGTACGCAATCTCCTATCTATTATGTTAGTAAGGCATTACTAGAAGTTGAAACAAGATATCCACATTTTAAAAAACATTTAACGTTGACATTAATAATGGCATCAAGAAAATTACGACCTTATTTTCAATGTCATCCTATATCTGTCGTAACTACTTTTCCATAACAGAATATTTTTCATAAACATGTATGATCAGGAAGGTTAGCCAAGTGGGAAAAAGAACTTAGTGAATATGGTATTGTTTATCAGCCACAAACTGTAACGACCCGACCGGTCGTTTTGAGCTCTAGCGCATCGTTCAGCGATTTGATGCCTTGAGTAGCTTCACTTCATGTTTTATGACTTGTACGTGCTGTCGAAATTGAATTTCGAAAAGTTCAGAGTTGATTCGGATGGAAAATTCTAATTTCGGAAGCTTTAAGTTGGAAGAATTGACTAAGGTTTGACTTTTGAGTAAACGACCTCGGAATCGGGATTTGAAGGTTCCAATAAGTTCATATGATGATTTCGGACTTGGACGTATGTTCGGGTTCAGTATCGGGTGGTCCGGGAGTATTTCAACGCTTATTGTAGAAAGTTGGCATTTTTGAAAAGTTTTGGAATTTCATAAGTTTGGTTTGAAGTGGATTTTAAAGTTATCGATGTTAGTTTGGGGTTCCGAGCCTTGGAATAGGTTTGTATCATGATTTTTGACTTGCACGCAAAGTTTGGCGTCATTCCGGAATGTTTTGATATGGTTCGGACGCGTTTGTTGAAGTTTGGAAGTTTGAAAGTTTAAAGAACGATTTCGATCGTCGATTTATAGTTTCGACGTTGTTTTGTGTGATTTGAGGCCTCGACTAAGTTCGTAATGTGTTTTAGGACGCGTTGGTATATTTGGTCAAGGTCCCGAGGGCCTCCGGTGGATTCCGGATGGTTAACGGATCGGATTTTGGGCTTAAGGAAAAGCTGGAAAACTCTGGTTGTTAGTGCAATCACTTCTACGTAAGCTTCATCGTAGAAGCGAGGCAGTGAATCGCAGACGCGACTGAAAGTGAACTGGGCAGAGGTCGCAGGTGCTAAGAAATTCCCGCACTTGCGTGATCGCAGAGTCTAGTTTAATTGCTATCCAAGATGATCGACAATTTCGATTTGTGTGATTTAAGACTATAATTCTCTAAGAGTCTAAACTATTGGCTAATGACAATTGCAACAAGAGTAAGCAAAGAAGATATCAATGGGAGAAAATAGCGGTTGATTGGATAGGTGCAAGATACTTGTCTGGGATTTAACTCTAGTTAATTAACTTCTAAGGTTCAAGTGAGTCTCTTGAATTCACTCTATTATTAGTTCGAATGTTCGGTAGAAACTCCTCTCTCGATTAAGTCTCAACTTCACAATATGAACTAAGTTAAGCTCGGTGAAGTTATGCAAGAATTCGTAGTGGATTAGTTTCTAAGAGAACCTCTTTCGATTATTCTCCTAACTAGGTCTAAAAAATAATTCTACTAGCTTCTTTCGATTACTAAGAAGAATCAATGAATTCAACCAATAAGATAATGCAAAAACATCACAAGTTACGCCTCTTTCGATTACATAAACATGTGAATATATATATGCAACAATTAAAACACCCAAAACGATTCAATACATAAAAAGTGGAGTTAATATCCACAAACAATTCTCAATACACCAAATCCATCGATCCTACAAGGCATAAAATATATAATTAGTGCAAAATACTAGCGATTAAAGCTCAACTCAATTAAAGTGCAGTAAATTAGAGTGCGATAAGCAACTAAAACACACTATTATAGCCTACCATCAGCTGGGCAGAATTGTTTTAAGACGGGTCCTTGCCCATTTTTCACTCCATTTCTTCATGGGAGTCGACTTTGGGAGCAATTTTGGAGCATCATTTTCATCATCAATTGGGAGGTAAGTGGTTTCTTCACATTGTAAGTTAATTTCACGGATCATATAAGGATTTAACATGGAAATTTATGGAAAATTATGAGATTTTGAAGAAAACCTAGAATTTGATAATTTTTGAATTTTGACCATGATATTGGACATGGAATTGAGAATACATCATACATTTGAGTTTGTAGTGTTATGGGTAAAGTTTATTTTCAAACAAATTCGAAATCCGGGCATGTGGTCCCGAGTGTTGATTTTATTGACTTTTCGAGCGAAGTTGGGAATTGTTATGAATTGATTATTATCAGTATTAGAGTATATTTTCATTAGTTTGCACACTGTTTAACTAGTTTTGGATCGACAACATCAATTTGAGGTGTTAGAGAGGCTTTGGAGCCGGTTATGGAACTTCGGAGCGAGGTAAGTCTCCTGTCTAACTCTGTGAGGGAAAAACTACCCCTAGGTGAAGTATTTGATATGTGCTAACTTGTTGCGGGGGCTACGTACGCACGAGGTGACGAGAGTACGTATGTAGCTAAATTCATGTTATTGTCCAGGTAGACTTAGGTTCATACCATTCTATAATTGTACTATAGGAGTTATCTTTGCTTGTTTAATTCCTTTATTTCATGTTACGACCTGAGACTAGACTTGCGTAGAGTGATAGACTTGCTATTGTAGAGATTTGAGAGGCTTCATAATTAGCTGCGGAATAATTGTACTCCTATTACGAATTTCTTCCGCGCTATGCATTTTCATCGAAAAGTTTTCCTTAAAATTCATAACCCAAGCGTTTATTTGTGAGTAGGGTAAAGGACCTATTAAATCTTCTTATTCTAATGGGATCGGGCCGTTCACCTCGTCAGAATTATGTACCACACTCTCATGGGAGCGGTTCGTTCGCCTAGGCAGTATAATAGATGCATCTATGGTTCGTGACATTCGACCCTCGGCAGTGCATACAGTATGATGGGATCTGGCCGTACGCCTCGGCATTTCTATAAAATTCTCTTATGGAATTGTGCGTAATATTTGACAAGAAGCCAGTGTATCTGTGAGTTTTCCTGATTTGAACTGTAACGACCTATCTGGTGAGGTTCATTATATATATATATATATATATATATATACACACACACACACACACACACACACTCCGATTGAGAAGGTAACTGCTAATTGAGAGCTTGAGTTTATTGTTGAGAGGAGGATTATACCACATATTTATACTTGTTATTTTGTTTATTTATTCTTCCTCACATCTGTTTATTTCCTACTGTATTTGATTTATTGGACCACTAGTAAGTGTCTATGTCGACCCCTTGTTACTACTTCTCCGGGGTTAGGCTAGATACTTACTAGGTACATGTTGATTTACGTACTCATGTTGCACTTGTTGCACTTATTGTGCAGGTACATATATGTCTGGTGGTCCTTTGGGCGCAAGGGCACAGCTAGTGTGGGAACTTTATCGTGAGTTGCATTCCATGTTACGATCAGCAACATACAGAGTCTCCATCAGAGTTAGTTATATTCTCCTGTCTAACTTGAATTACAGACAAATGTTGTATTTTATTATATTTTCTAGTTGATTCTCATGCATTTGTGATATCAGGTTTTGGGAGCTTCTACTGGATGTTTGGTATGGTAGTTCACGTAACTATTATCATTTTACCGTGTAAATTCTATTTCACACTATTTAATTAATGAAAATTATGATTTCAAAGTAATAAAATGAGTAATTAAGTTGATCAATCATTGTTGGCTTACTGCATCGATTAAGTTGTACGAGACTTTTTGCATCGATTCCGAGTGTGAAAAACCATTCAAACTCCAAGAAAAGAGAATGTGGAAGCAGATGCATTGGCAAACCTGAGATTAGTAGCTGATGTGACGAAGTCTGAAAATGCAATCGTGGTGCATTTATTTCATCCAGCACTCGATCAAATCAAGAACGAGGTAAATTTTAATAATTTAATGTAGGAATGGAGAAATTAATTCGTGAATTATTTGTAGTATGGAGTATTACCTAAGGACAAAAAGCAATCCCAACGGCTACAAGTGCAAGCAACTCGATATTGTTTGTTAGACAAAAGTTTATATCGAAAACTTTTCGGTGGACTTCTAGCTAAATGCCTTGGGCCCTCAAAAACTAAATATGTGATACGAGAAGTGCATGAAGTCCACTACGGAGATCATGCAGGTGGAAGATCAATGGTAAAAATGCTGATAGGAGCAGGATATTATTGGCCAAAAATGGAAGATGAAGCGAAAAACATCGTAAGAAGGTGTGATAAATGCAATCGGTATGCAAATAACATGCATAAACATGCAGAACTACTCCATTCGGTAATCGCATTGTGGCCGTTCATAAAACGAGCGTTGAATATCGTAGGTCCTTTACCGCAAGCACCATAAAAGGTACGATTTTTATTAATTTTAACTCACTATTTTTCTAAGTGAGTGGAGGCAGGTGAATTCAAACACGTACAAGAAAAAGATGTTATATACTTCATTTGGAGGAATATAATTTATCGGTTTGGGATTCCAAAAGAGATCGTATGTGATAATGGACCGCAATTTGTGGGACCAAAAATAATTGAATTTCTTAAAGGCTGGAAAATCAAGAGAATAACATCATCACCATATTATCTGGTTGCTAATGGGCAGGCATAATCGATAAATAAGATAATTGTCAATAGTACGAAGAAGCGTTTAGAAGTAGCAAAAGGCTGGTGGCCCTAGGTGCTTCCAGGAGTGTTATGGACTTATAGAACGACATTGAAAACAAGTACAAGAGAAACTCTATTCTCGCTTATTTACGGTATTGAGAACTTAATCCCTATGGAAATGGGAGAGTTGAGTCTAGGGTTTAAACATACGAATGAATTATCCAATAATGAGGAACTTCATTCATATCTGGATTTGACAGAAGAACGAAGGGAGTATGCTTTAATACAAATGGAAGTTCAAAAGCAAAAGATAGAACGATATTATAACAGAATAAAAAATCTATAATATTTTAAGATTGGGGACTTCGTCCTTAGGAAGGTATTTCACTCAACACACGTAGTAAATGTAGGGAAATTTGGTCCGGTCTAGGAAGGATCATATCGAGTCCGAGGCATTGCTGGAAAAGGAGCATACGAGTTGGAGATCATAGACGGAAAAGTGTTACCTTCCGATTGGAATGCAATACACTTGAAGAATTTTTACTTTTGAGAAAGTACTCAAAATCAGGTATCTCTTAATTCATTATTTATTTGTTCATATAATTTTACTAACTGTGTTAGATTATAATGCAAAAATCTAACCCAAATTAGATAATGACATTAAACTCAAAAAGACATACGAAATATTTAATTATTCTTAGTCAAGGTTGCAATAATTCTGATGGAAAGGGTAAAGCAGTCTTCATCTAAAAAATTACCCCCGAGTCCCGAGCGTAATTCCTTTACAGGAAAAGGACCAAGGAGAGAAGTTGATCTAGAGTTCAAGTTTACATATTTCAAACTCAATACTAGGGGGACTATATGGAAGAGCACTGAACAAATATCTCAAGAATTCGAAGAAATTTCGAAGAACAATTCTCAAGAAACTTGAAGAAGAAAATTTTCAAGCTCGAAGATCAAATGGGAAGTGAAAAATTGATGATTCAACAAAAACTCCCAAGAACTATTAAATTTACTACAAAAATAGTCATGGGATAGAACATCCCCAAGATCTACTTGTAATTCTGCCACAAAAAAGCAGTTGTAAAAATGATATATATGAGTATTTGTCTTGAAAGTTCAAATAAAACTTCTCAAATTACTTCATATTTTTACACCAACATGAAAATGTGATGTCATCTTTATTAGTGTCGATTGCATAAAAGGGTCCTCTTTTATAGTTAAGACGGCCCTCTTTTATAGCTAAGACAATATGAATTTAGTCATGATATATTAAAGCATTCATTCTACTTGTAAGAATGCAATAAGAGACTCGAGAAATCAAAAAGAGCAAAAACAAAACATATAAAATATGCTGAAAATTAATATTGATAATTTGTCAAAAGTCTTCAAAAGACAAACAAAAACTTCAAAAAAAAAAACTAAGGAGCATCCTGAGGAGGAAAGTTGTTGGTAGAAGAAGGATCAGCTGGGGGACTTAAAGTTGAAGGCTGAGGATCTGCCTCCGCATCTTCCTTCTTAAATCACCCTTAGAACTTTCAACCTCGGGGGTGAAAAAACTTTGACTCTACTGAATAGTTTCAATAGCTTCTTTAGCCTTGGCAAGTTCAGCTTTGAGATGAAAACCTTCTTGGTTAGCCTCGGTCAAAATTTCAAAGCGAGTGCGAGAAAAATCCCAGCTAACATCCAAAGTTAACTAATCCTTTAAAGCCTCATACTCCCTTTCTAACTGGTCAATTTCAGCCCTCAATTACTTTCTCGACTTTAGTAGCATCATAGAAAACCTTCAAAGGTTCCAGTATACACTCAAGGAATTTAACTTTGCTGAGGCATGAAGATCTTCCTGAGTCTGGGTAAACTCTCGAATATGTTCACCCGCATATATCTCTTTTTGATTCAGAAGTTCTTTCAAACTTTAGATCTCTTCGGTAGCTTTTGAGTGCTGCTCGACAAAGGTAGCCTCCATCCTAGCTTTCTCCTTCTCTGCCTGATCTACTGATGCTTTCACCACTACCAATTCAGCAGTGTCTAGTCTGAGTTGCTGCTTCAAAGCTTCCTTATCACTGGACAAGACATCTTTTTCCAATAGAAGGCTCTCAAACTGTTACTTCCAGTTTTCAGCTTCTGTGCCTAACTTAACAATCTTCTGCTTAGTCCAAGCTAACCTTCTCATTAGCTCTGTACCAGTTAAATTGATTTGTAAAAAACAAAGCAAGAGGAAAGATGTTATATACACGAGGAAGGGAGAAACAAGAGGATTAAAAGTAAGGGAATATACCTTAAGAGCAGAATGAATTACATTATTCATGAGGGTGAAAGAGGAATATGAGTCTAGCTTCTCCCTCTCAAAAGGACCGATGAGAGGTTTTCGCCAGGCAGTGGCCCGTTTAGGCTTACTCAATAGGTTAATACCCTCGAGGACTTCAACTGTAATTTTCTTCATTCTGCCCTTGTGTGATGGACTAGATTCATCCTGGGAAGCAGCAGTGAGAGCATCAGGAATCATGGGAAGAGTGACAAGATATGGTTCTTCAGAAACAAAACAACAGTCCTTGTCGCCTTCAAATCCTTGAGCAAAAAGCTTCTCAATTGAAAGTGAAGGGGGGTTCAAAGTTAGTTCATCAGCCTCCTCCTCTAAAATCGCATGTGGGGCATCTTCAGGCTCATCAACCAAATGAAAAGGTACTGATTCCGAAGGCTGGGTTCGAGGAGGAGCACTTCGTTCATCTTCTAAAACAACTTGCCTCCTAGCTCGAGGCATCTTCACAAGTGGACCTTCTTCTTCTTCTTCTTCTTCTTCTTCTTCTTCTTCTTCTTCCTCATCAGAATCAAGAGGTTCTTTATTTTTCCTCTTCGAAGAGGATAAATTCAAAATGTACTCCTGGACAATACTGACATCAAGTCTAACTGCAAGAATGAGAGAGGGACGAATACTGCAGATTCCAAATCCTGAAATCCAAAATTAAGGAATGTCAAAAGTAAAAATGACAACAAAAATATATGCGGTAAAATAAAGCAGCAAACCTTGGGTTTTAACTTTTCATTCGAACTTCTGGAAAAGAAACTTCCATGTTCTCTACTCTATAGGGGCGGTAGATAGCATTAACTCAACCCATCCACGAAAGTTCGGAAGTTCACCAAGAACTTCCATGATTGCTAGGAAAAAAACACATACGAGAGAATTAGTTTTCGAAGAGAGAAGGGAAGAAGATAACATATAACATAAGTAAAAAAAACTTAGGTGCAAAATTCCATTTATCAGGAAAAGGCACATTCTCTTCTCCCACCAACTCACGAGTTGGGACAGCCACTAACCGGCCATACCAATCCCTGTCACGGTCGTCATCAGGGCCAACAAAGTCTCGTTTTCTCTTTGCTATGAGTGTAAAAATACCAGCACGAAAGAGCTTTGGAGAGTATAAGTTAAGAAGAAGTAATAGGGGTAGAAACTAAACCTGACAAGTAGAGAAGACACACTACTGTCCTCCACAGTATCGGGCCTATTTTTCCAAGACACACATTGAAATAATGACAAAACTCCAGAATCACTGATCAATTGGGGGTTGAAATCCAAGTCTAAAGGGATCGGTTTAGACAAACGGATAACCTTCACGATAAGTGGTTATATAGTCATCTACACTAGGAGCCATGATTGGAAAGTTAGGTTTCCAATAGCACTCTTTACGAATAAGAGAAAGAAGGCCAGACTTAATAAGAGATGGATAACGGTCAATAAGATTGCAACCTACTATTGAGGTAACCTCTTTGTTCCATACCTCGTAATCAGAGATAAAAGAGAACTCCTGTGGAACAATTTCAGAAACTAGGAGTTCGGGCAATGGTTCATTGGAACCTCTAGTTTTAGAAAAAGATCTGGGAGTAGTAGAGGCTATGGCTTTGGAAGAAGAGGCAGACTTTGAAGAACTTTTATTTAGAAGAAGAGGTGTTTCTATTCGCTATCGAACCTAGGCTATGAAGCCTACCACCCCTACTTCTACTCCTAACCGGAGCTATTGTGGAAGGGAGGTCATCTACTATTATAGTACGACGAGGATCAGAAGATGCAAAAGGATTTGAAGATTTAGAAGACATTGTTAATGAGAAGAAAGAAAGATGTACACAAAGGGAAAATCTCTAAGAAGGTTTGAGAAAGAAGGAAAAGACGAAAGAAAGTAGAAGAAGTTTTAGATGACTGATGATTCACTATTTATAAGGAAAAAGATGTCATCATGAACTGTCACATCGAACTGAGAGAGCCGTATGAGCCTAAAAACCCATTGTAAACTGCATAGCCAATCATAATTGGACACGTGTCTCGAGCATTAAATAGAATTAGATATATGTCTCTTCACTTCTGATGCATATCATAATGATCTCGGGAAGAGGCGGCAAAATATTCCCGCCATAAATAAACTCCACTTCCCTATTATTTAGTTGAGAATATTTAGGAATTAGGGGGTCTATCTGTATTGGTAAAAAATAAACTCACCACATGGACCAATATTATGACGACATGTGGCATGGGAGTCGAAGCAATAAAGAAGAATGATATGCAGAGAAGATATGAGTAACACCCACGGGATCGTTTACGAAGATATTGTGCATGTTAGCTGAAAAAGAGAAAATAGGTACGGGGCTAATAATTAAGGATATTGGAAGCTACAGAGATGGAAAGATCATTAATGTCACGATCCAAAATCTCAACCATGGGGCCGTTATGGTGCCTAACATCCGCTAGCTAGGCAAGCCAACGTCAGTTAAAGAATTAACCAATTTAACAACATAAAAGCAAAATATTAAGAATTAAAGACTGAAATGCTCTGAAATACATATAATAAATCCATAAGTAACGATGTTTATGCTAATCCCAGAAACCAGATTCACAAGTACATGAGTGACTAGAATGCTACAAATAAAGTATGAAATGAAATATAATTGTCCAAAATAAAATAAAATAGTAACAAAATAAGGAGAGGACTTCAGGAACTGCGAACACTGTGTAGCTCTACCTCAAGTCTCCTAGATAGATCAGGTCCGAGCAATCTCCACTATGCGCCGCTAGGACCTACACCAGAATCTGTACAAGAAGTACAAAAGTGTAGTAAGAGTACAACCGACCCCATGTAATCCATAAGTACTGATCCTAGCCTTGATGAATTAGTGACGAGCTATGATAAGACACTCACTATAAACCTATACGAATAATAAATAGAAGACGATAGAAATATAAAAAATGAATAAAATTATAAGAACGGGACCATAAGGTCAACTAACAGAAGGCCCCAGAATAACATCATCTCGTAACCTCATATCTCAACGCAAAAAATAGAACACCACAGCTACAAATAATTATAACAGATCATTTTTCATTACGGCGCGCAACCCAATCCTATTACCAAAATAATATCTGTTGTGGTGAGCAACCCGGTCCCAATATCAATTCAACATCTATTGCGGCGAGCAACCTAATCCCAGTATCATTTCATTAATATTTTGTTGTGGCGTGCAACCTGTTCCCGTTATCATTTCATTAACATTAACAACTTGATACCAAAAATTCCAGAATCACAACAATAAAAGGGAAATAAAGAGTATAAATCACTAAGGATGTGTGAGTACAAATAGAGAACAACCAATAACTCAAATTCATAAAGTATCCTCACATCGTAAGACAACACGAACCTCGACAAGACATGACTACAAGAAGAGCCAAGGGCTCACACAACCGAATATATCATAATAAGGTGCAACAAGTAACAAGTAAAGGAACAAATGGAAACATGTACCAATTAATGGAAGGTAACAAGTAAGAGCTTAATTAGCAAGTAAAATATGCAGCAATTAAAGCATGTAACGTGATATAACATGGAATGAATAATGACATGATGATAATAGCCCACCTCGCATACATGAACCCATGGTAACGTATATACACTCGTCATCTTGCATATACAATGTCCCTACACAACAATCACATAACAAATAGAACAATTAAGTCCTAATTTCCTAAAATCAAGGTTAACCACACTTACCTCATTCTGGAATACAATCAACAATCAACCATAAATTTTCCTTTAGAACAAGCCACCAAACCAATCGAATCTAGCCAAATGTCGTTCAAACACATCAAAATGTGCTTTAGAAACTAACTATGAATGAAAAAGGTTTAATTTTTTATTATATTTGAAGAAGTCAACAAAAGTCAACCTTGGGCTTGCATGGTCAAAATCCGAAATTCAAACCAAATCCCGATTACCCATTCACTCTCAAACCTGGGTACGTGATTTGTTTCGCAATCCAACCTTAATTCAAGGTCTAAATCTCAATTCTTACAAAATCTCTAAATTCTACCCAAAACCCCTCAATTTCTACTTTGAAATTCATAGATTTGATGATAAAATTTATGGAAAATTAATTGAAATAGATTGAAAACATATTAAAATTGCTTACCGATGAATTTGGGGAGAAAATACTCTTCACAAATTGCCTCTATGGCTTTTAGGGTTGAAAAATGGTACAAAATGAGATAAGCCCTGATTTTCCAACTTTTACCCAGCTGTAGGTATTGCAATTGCGAACTCTTGTTCGAAATTGCAAAGCCCGCAATAGCGAACAGTGCCACAGTGCCCAGATGTCGTAATTGTGGCCATTCCTTCACATTTGTGAAGGACCCATTCTTCGCAAATGCGGCCAAAGATTCGCATTTGCGAAGCGACCTTCCTAGTGCAATTGTCGCAAATGCGACTCCAAGGCCACAAATGCGACCTCCCACCAGTCCGCAAATGCGATGATTTCTTTGCAAAAGAGAAGTCCCAGCCCTCAGTTCCCACTTTGCATTTGCGAGTCTGACATCGCAAATGCGAGGTTTGCAATTTCGATCAAGTTCTAGCAAATGCGAGACCTGCAACTTCACACCAGCAACTGCCATGCTTCAGCAGTTCCACAATCAACCAAAACACATCTGAAACTCACTTGAGCCCCCCGGGCTCCAATTCGAATATTCACACAAGTGTAATAATATCATACAAACTCGTTCACTACCACAAATCATCAAACAACATCAGATATCAAGAATTGATAGTCAAAACTTAAGATTTTCAACTTGAAACTAAACTTTTTCCAATTTTCACATAATGTGCCGAAACGCACTCGTGTCACCCGGGACTCCAACCAAATATGCGTAAAAGTCCAAAACTATCATACGAACCTACCAGAATTGTCAAAACACCAATTTGATGTCGTTTACCAAGAATGTTGACCGTGGTCAACTCAAGTCTCAATTTATATCAAAAATTATATTTTCTTCAAAATTCCACATAAAAGTTTTTTGTAAAATAATACGGACTATGCACGCAAGTCATAAATCATCAAATAAAGCTTTGAGAGGTCTTGAAACATAGAAAAAGGAGATAGTACAGAAAATGACTTATCAGGTCGTCACATTCTCCACCTCTAAAATAAATATTCGTCCTCGAACGGACATAGAAATGTACCCGGACTGGTAAGAGGGTGCGGGTATCTACTCCTCATATCGGACTCGGACTCCCACGTAGCCTCCTCAATTGGCTGACCTCTCCAATGCACTTTCACATAAGGAAAACTCTTAGATCTCAACTTACGAACTTGCCGGTCTAAAATAACCACCGACTCTTCCTCATAGATCAAATTCTCATCAAGTTGTACAGTGCTGAAGTCTAAAATATGTGACCTATCCTCATGGTTCTTCCAAAACATGAAAACGTGAAATATCGGATGTACCCCCTTCTAGGCTAGGAGGTAAAGCAAGCCTATAAGCAACCTCCCCAACTCTCTCTAAAATCTCAGGCGAGCCAATAAACCTTAGGATCAACTTGCCATTCTTCCTAACCCGCATCACGCCCTTCAGAAGAGACACTCGGAGAAGAACCTTCTCACCTTCCATGTAAGCCGCATCTCGAACCTTCCGGTTCGCATAACTTTTTTGCCTGGATTGAGCTGTATGAAGTTGCCCCAAAATCACCTTAGCCTTTTCCTAAGCATCTCGAACCAAATCTATTCCCAACTCAGTGATAGAGCAAATTCGCACGATAGAGAAAGAAAGAAAGTGAAATTTCCTCAAGCCTTATAGCCTCTAGAAGATAAGTACAGACGTCTCCATACGGATCCTCAAGACTCTACTAAGTTTGCTCATGACTCGTGAGACCTAGGCAACCTAGTGCTCTAATACCAACTTGTCACGACCCAAAATCCTAACCATGGGCCGTGATGGCGCCTAACATCCTCTTTCTAGGCAAGCCAACTTCAGCTAAAGAATTAACCGGCTTAACAACTTAAAAGAAAAATATTAAGAATTAAAGAATGAAATGCTCTAAAATACATATAATAAATCCATAAGTAACACTGTCTATGTAATCCCAGAAACTGGAGTCACAAGTACATGAGTAACTAGAAAGCTACAAATAAAGTCTGAAATGAAATACAACTGTCCGAAATGAAATAACAGTAACAAAATAAAGAGGGGACTTCAGGGACTACAAACGTTGTACAGCTTTATCTCAAGTCTCCTCGATAGATCAGGTCCGAGCAATCTCCACTATGCGTAACTAAGATCAACATCGGGATCTGCACAAGAAGTGCAGAAGTATAGTATGAGTAAAATTGATCCCATATACTCCGTAAGTGTCGAGGCTATGACAAGACACTCACTAAAATCTTGTACGAATAATAAATAGAAGACTACAAAAATATAGAGAAAACGGATAAAACCATAAGAAATGGACCAGAAGGTCAATTAACAAAGGGCCCAGAATAACATCATCTCGTAACCTCAAATCATAGTACAGAAAATAGAACACCATAGCTACAAAAAATTACAACACATCATTTCCCATTGAGACGCGCAACCCGATCCTATTACCAAAACAACATATGTTGCGGTGAGCAACCCGATCCCAATATCAATTTAACATGTGTTGCAGTGAGAAACCCGATCCCAAATATCAATTCAATATCTGTTGCGGCGTGCAACCCGATCCCAATATTATTTCTTTAATATTTTGTTGCAGTGCGCAACCCGTTCCCATTATCATTTCATTCACATTTACAACTCGATATAATAAATTCAAGAATCACAACAACAAAAAGGAAATAAAGCGTATAAATCACCAAGGAAGTGCGAGTACAAACAGAGAACAACCAATACCTCAAATTCATAAAGAATCTGCACATCATAAGACAACACGAACCTCGACAAGTCATTCCGCAAGAAGAGACGAGGACTCACACAACCAAATATAACATAATAAGGTGCAACAAGTAACAAATAAAGACAATAAAGGCCAATAAAGGCATGAAATAGTAAAGATGTTCATTTAACACATGTGAAAGCATATAGCAGGTAAAGCCAGATAGTATTCAAGGAAGGAACAAATAGAAACATGTAACAATAATAGCAGGTAACAAGCAAGACCTTAACTAGCAAGTAAAAACATGTAGCAATTAAATCATGTAACGAGATATAACATAGAATGAATAATGGCATGATGATAATAGCCCACCCCGCATGCTTGAACTCATGACAATACATATACACTCATCACCTTGCATATACGATATCCCCACACATAAATTACATAGCAAATAGACCAATCAGGTCCTAATTCCCTCAAATCAAAGTTAATCACGACATTTACCCCATTTCGAAACACAATCAACAATCAACCATGACTTTTCTTCTAGAACAAGCCTCTAAACTAATTGAATCTAGCCAAATATCGTTCAAACATATCAAAACGAGCTTTAAAAACTACCCACGAATGAAAAAGGTTCAATTTTGATCATATTTGAAAAGGTCAACAAAAGTCAACCCTGGGCCCACGTAGTCGAAATCCGAGATTTGGACCAAATCCCGATCACCTATTTATCCCCGAGCCCAGATACATGATTTGTTTTTGCAATCCAGCCTAAATTCGAGGTCTAAATCTCATTCTTTACCAAATCCCTAAATTCTATCAAAAACCCCCAATGTCTACTTTGAAATTCATAGATTTATTGATAAGATTCATGGGAAAGTAATTAAAATTGATTGAAAACTAGTTCAAGTTGCTTACTAATGAATTTGGAGCGAAAACGCTCTTAAATAATCGCCTCTATGGAGTTTATGGTTGAAAATGGTGTAAAATGAGGTAAGTCTCAATTTTTCTAGCTTTTGTCCGGCTGCAGGTATCGTAATTGCGAACTCTTGTTCGAAATTGCGATGCCCGCAAATACGAACAATTGTTCGTAAGAACAGTGCCCAGATGTCGCAAATGCGACCATTCCTTCGCAAATGCAAGGGACCTCTTCTTCGCAAATGCGGCCAAAGCTTCGTATTTGCGAAGCTGCCTGCCCAGTGTAATTGTTGCAAATGCTACTCCAAGGTCACAAATTCGACCTCCCACCAGTCCACAAATGTGATGGTTTCTTTGCAAAAGTGAAGACCCAACCCCCAGTTCCCACTTCGCATTTACGAGTGTTGGTTCCTCAAGTACACGCAAGTATACGTAGTCGTCAAGTAATAAAGTGACTCGAAAGTCGGATGTCGAACCCACAGAGACTTAGATCACTTGTCAACTAAGCAAACTAAAATCAACTTACTATCCAAGATGATCAAAAGTTTAACTTTTCTATTACAACTACTATTGCGAAAATCAAATACGTAACCAAGGAAAATATAAATTCCAGGGTTATGGTCGGTTTATCAATCCTATTGAGTTCATAATTACACTTGTTAATACAAATTATTTATGATTGCTAGTTGACTAGATCGTTTATATAAATAGCATGTTCCCACAATACTATCTGTCTATCCATAATAAATCAACCATATATTCCTATGGTCTTGAATCTATCATGAATGAATATAATACGGTATTCAACTAAGCAAGACTGTTAGATATATTTCTATCCTAACCGCGAAATCTTTTCCCGAGCCACGGGTTTAGAAACAAGCTCTCTCCAATTCTACTCGAATTTAAGTACGGTTTTTCCAAGCATAGCATAGATAGTAAATAGAACTCAATTGCTGGCCAAACAATTAAGTCATTATGTACAGAATTAGAGAAACAACCAAATACGATAACTCGAATTAACGGTAATATAATTAATAAACTTCAATATTCATGACAACCACAACCCTAGAATGTGGAGTTTAGCTCTACATAGATATGGTAGCAAAACAACAAATCATCAAGAAAAAGTAAAGACTACTCAGTTTGATGGAAGAAAGATGGAATCTGATGAATTCCGGCCTCCACGGCGGCTCCGTGCTCTCCCTAGGTCTAATCTCGGTCTCTCCCATCTAAAAATGGTGTTTAATGACTATTTATAGGTGTAGGGAATAGATCCAAATAAAACAACCAAGTCCAAAACCAAATAGGAGACAAAATATGCTTTACAAATCCGGAACACCCTCGCTACAGATCGTGCCTCGGGGTCTCTATAGCGCACTCCACCTCGCCTCAGGCCTTGCCTCACTATCTCTGTAGCGATCCACAAGGTTTGTGTCGCCTGCTCTCTCGCGAGCAGAATGGCTCACGTCGCCTGGAAGCTGCTTCGTTACTTTTCCATTTAATGTTCCTCAATCTGTTCCCTTTTTAATTTTTGATGATGCCTAACTTTTGCAATTCTTTTCCTTTGCTTTCCAATTCTTAATTCTCCTTTATTATTATAATCATCAACCCATCATTATGTCTTCAATCATCAAATCATGACATCATAATATTTCCGATCATCAAATAATTACAAGTCATTCTTGTAGTACATAAAATACACATAAAATCTCTACTTTGCTCCCAATTTCGTCTTCAACATACCTACACATAAAATAAGCTCAATTAAGCATAAATATAATATAGTTTAGCATTAAAACACATAAATGTAAGGTAAGTAATGCACTAAAAATATATAATTATAGCCAAACATCACTACCACACTTAAACGTTGCTCGTCCTCGAGTCAACCAACAATTCACACTATCCTTGAGCACTTTGTTTTTAACATAATCGAAGCACACTACACCTATGACTGTGGTTGATAGAAACAATTAAACCTTATCATATACAATTATATACACTTCCCTTTTCTTATGCCATACTTCACTAATATTCACAACAAATACAACATGCTCCTAACAATCCTAGCCTCAAAAACTAACTCAATGTCACAATGCACTCATGGCTTGAACACCCAACATCATATAGAGAAGTCTAATAACGTTACCTATCCCTCGTGAGACCATGTGCCCTCACAACAAGAATAGGAGAGTAAGTTGAAACCATACATTCAAATCAAATGCTCAAATATATTTTAAGGACTCATATATATCAAAGAAAATCTCTCACTCTCACAAAAGAAGTCACATACATGCAATTGGTACCATAGGTTTGCCCTTAATGTAAATCTCTACTAGTGCAGACTCACTCAGTCTAAAATCAATTAGGACTTTTTTGTATGATTGTAATGTGGGCCAAGGGACGGGAATGATATATTTAGGAATAGTGGTTAGCCCTCCTAAGCACTTTAACACATCACATAATCAACTGTAAGCGCAAATTCTTCAATCGCAATTTTAATTTCACAACTAAAATCATCCCTAACAATGTTCCCTCTTTCTTTAAGCACTATTTTAATTCATTCCCACTAATAAGAACAAAATATCAATTTATTCATCTAAATTTATTTTTCATTTTCTCTTTTGCAATTTCCACTAGTGGTGTATTCTTTTATAAAACAAGTGCACATTTCTTCCATTCACTGGTTCCACTCAAAATTCACCCCACACTTAGTCCCTTCTTACTCCTTTTAGCGCTCATCTCACAATTAAAGTGCTTTAAGAGGTAAAAAGATCAAAATAATGTCAATTAAGAATAAAAGGGGTATAAGCTTGTAATGTGGGTGCCAAATAACAGCATATAGGCTCAAAAGGGTTAACTAGGGATATATTTTATTTGTGATAAGCATTAAACTCAAAAAGAACAAAGATAGCCTAAAATCATTTTTCAAATCGAGTATCACCTAAATTTCGCTTCGACTCACATACCGGGCAAGTTCTAGACCCAAGTACAATGACATGGGCTACACCAAAAATCTCACTTCACACATGGCACTTGACTCACTAAGAACGGTTTCATTCCGACTCTCAAACTAATGCAAGTATTCACAGAGCCACAAGATATTAAATATTAAGCACAAAGTGAACATAAGTCAAGAAAATGAGACATAGGCGTCACAAAATATGATATCCAAATAACCAAGGCATCATAAGCACTTTTAGCACATAGGGAAGATACTACACATGCCAAAGCCTAAATATGCTACTATCAAACAAGTCAAGGGCGCCTAGGAATCTCATCTTTCTTCCTCCATTTATTCCCTAAATTCTAATCTACTCTAAAAATAAATAAAAATAATAAAAGAAAAAACTACTACCCGGTTCAAACTGCATCCCATGGAAAAGAATCGAGGCACAAAGAAAAATCATAGGGGATTATTACTACCTAAAGAAAACTAAAAGACATATTTTTAGATTTTTGTTTAGACTTTAATCCCTCAAGAAAACTGTCTAGGAGATCCATCGTCGGAAAAAGTCCAATTTTCTACAAAAATCTTTCTCTCAATTTTTTTTCTATTTTTCTTATTTAAAAAAAATTTAGGAGCTACTAAAATACTACATAACTAAAAAAATAAAAATAAGAAGCTAATGTTAAAATAAGAAGTTAACATTTTTCTAACATACCACTACTAATTATCTAGAGGAATTATTCCACCCCACACTTAAAGGAGTGCAGTGTCCCCAATGCGCACATAAAGCAAAATAATAACAAGGGTGGGCAAGAAACTCCCTGGAAGGCCAAAGGCCAAAGTAATCATGGCTCACGAGTACTCAGACTTCCCCCAGGCATGGTCCTTTGTGTGGGCACCCCACACTTAGTTCTCACAATCTAGCTCGCTTTTGCACTCTTCCAATGGCTTTGCTTCCTATGCTTATAATCCTACAAAACAAAAACAAACACTACAATAATAATAAGATAAAAAATAAAAATAAAAGAAAGCAGTAAAGCTGGGTTGCCTCCCAATAAGCACCTGATTTAATATCGCGGCACGACTTGAACCACTTTTTGCCTCCACCTCGAACTTATGAATTGAACCCTTGATAGGGCATCCAGTCTGTGGCTATGCTACTCAGTGGGGCTAAAAAGAAAACCAGGCCAAGCAATAAAATTTTCGCTCTACACCTCTTGACCTTTAGATGAGGAATGTAATTTTTGCTTTTTGGCACAACAAATTCAAGAATATAGGCACCCCGTTCCTCATCCAGTGGTTCTTCCAAAGGCTCAAATGACTCGATTTCCATGTCATCATCCAAACACAATGTTGAAAAATATATGGAATGAGGACTAATACGCCTTAACTCTAGAATTGTATTACTCTTTACATCCTCATATGTACACACACTAGATTCTTCAAATATAATATTATCTACTTCCTCACATGACTCTAGAGTGCTTCCCTCAACATGGAGATCATTAATAAAAGTACGGTCGACTGATTGACTCTCCGCTTTTAGCTCCTCAATTTGGCGTATAAGCTCCTTTTTCAGTTTCACACAACTTAGTACTATTTTGTTCGGCGTTAGACGCATCAATCTTTGCAATCAATTGAGTTCCCAAGTCGTGAATAGGAGTACCAATTTTTTAACCTCTTGTCCCAGTTCAGCTCTCCCTTCTATTAAGTCACTTATCCCGTCTGTAATTTTCTCATGTTGAGTTTCATGTATTTCTAATCGCTCAGCTTGTTCCATTAGCCAAGTTTGGCTCAAAATCTCCTCTTCTTTGAAATTTTTCTGTTGTTGGAACTCACTCTCTTCTCGAATTTGAAGCTCTTCCTGACTATCAACTAAGGCTGCAGCTTGTTGATCATCGAATATTTCAACCCATTTTTTGTATTTTGGCCTTCATTCTCTTATTTATTGCCTTGAGATTTTCCATCTCTTTTCGACGTTCATGAGTTTGCTCCCTTAAAAATTGAGTTTGCTCCATTATTTGCCTCATCATATCCATTATATGAGCATCATATTCCACATTCTCCACTTTGTTTATCACGACCGGAAATCTAACCCGTCGTGATAGCGCCTATCGTGGTACTAGGCAAGCCGACCTTTCCAAAATACTTTCCAAATTTAACATAAAAGAATTAAGACATTTAAATTAACCGGAGTTTCTCATAAATATGTAGGTAAAACCAACATAAAACATAAGTGCGAAATTCGTCAAGTAATAAAGTGACTCGAAAGTCGGATGTCGAACCCACAGAGACTAAGATCAATTGTCAACTAAGCAAACTAAAATCAACTTACTGTCCAAGATGATCAAAAGTTTAACTTTTCTGTTATAACTACTATTGCGAAATTCAAATACGTAACCAAGGGAGATATAAATTTCAGGGTTGTGGTCGGTTTATCAATCTTATTGAGTTCATAATTACACCTGTTAATCCAAATTATCTATTATTGCTAGTTGACCAGATCGTTTATATAAATAGCATATTCCCACAATACCATCCGTCTATCCATAATATATCAACCCTATATACCTATGGTCTTGAATCTATCATGAACGAATATAATACGGTATTCAACTAAGCAAGACTGTAAGATATATTCCTATCCTAACCACAAAATCTTTCCCCGAGCCACGGGTTCAGAAACAAGCTCTCTCTTATTCTACTCTAATCTAAACACGGCTTTCCCAAGTATAGCATAGATAGTAAATAGAACTCAACTGCTAGCCAAACAATTAAGCAATTATGCACAGAATTAGAGAAATAACCAAAGATAATAACTCGAATTAACGGTAATATAATTAATAAACTTCAATATTCATGACAACCACAACCCTAAAATGCGGAGTTTAGCTCCACATAGACATGGTAGCAAAACAACAAATCATCAAGAAAAAGTAAAGACTACTCAGTTTGATGGAAGAAAGATGGAATCTGATGAATTCCGACCTCCACGGCGGCTCTGTGCTCTCCCTGGGACTAATCTCAGTCTTTCCCCTCTAAAAATGGTGTTTAATGACTATTTATAGGTGTAGGGAAAAGACCCAAACGAAATAACCAAGTCCAAAATCAAATAGAATATAAAATAGGCTTTAAAAATTCGAAACACCCTCGCTACAGACCGTGCCTCGCGACCTCTATAGCGCGCTCCACCTCGCCTCAAGCCTTGCCTCGCCAGCTCTGTAGCGAGCCACAAGGCTTGCGTCGCCTGCTCTCTCGCGAGCAGAATGGCTCGCGTCGCCTGGAAGCTGCTTCGCTTTTCCATTTAACGTTCCTCAATCTGTTCCCTTTTCGATTTTTGATGCTCCCTAACTTTTGCAAATTCTTTTCCTTTGCTTTCCAATTCTTAATTCTCTTTTGTTATTTTAATCATCAACCCATCGTTATGTCTTCAATCATCAAATCATGATATCATAATATTTTCGATCATCAAATAATCACGAGTCATTCTTGTAGTGCATAAAATACACATAAAATCTCTACTTTACCCCCAATTTCGTCTTCAACGTACCTAAACATAAAATAAGCTCAACTAAGCACAAATATAATATAATATAATTTAGCATTAAACACCTAAATGTAAGGTAAGTAATGCACTAAAAATATATAATTATAGCCAAACATCAGCGAGCCTGACATCGCCAATGCGAGGCTCGCAATTGCAATCAGGTTTTCGCAAATGCGAGACCTGCAACTTCACACCAGCAACCTCCATGCTTCATCAGTTCCAAAATTAATCAAAACACATCCGAAACTCAGCCGTGCCCCTTGGCTCCAATCCGAACATTCACACAAGTGTAATAACATCATACAAACTCGCTCACTACCACAAATCATTAAAACAATATCAAATATCAAGAATCGATCATCAAAACTTAAGATTTTAAACTTGAAACTCAAATTTTGCCAATTTTCACATAATGTGCCGAAATGTCCTCGGGTGACCCGGGACCCCAACCGAACATACGTACAAGTCCAAAAAATATCATACGAATCTACCGGAATCGTCAAAACACCGATTCGAAGTGGTTTACCAAGAACGTTGACTGTGGTCAATGCAAGCCTCATTATAAGTCAAAATTTGCATTTTCTTCAAAATTCCACATAACATTTTCCAAAAAAAAAATGACACGAACTATGCACACAAGTCATAAATCATCAAATAAAGTTACGGGAGGTCTCGGAACACAGAAAAAAGGAGTTAGTACACAAAACGACCGATCGGATCGTCACAATTACTAGCCACGAATATGGGGAAAATCAGTTGAATCTCTTATTATGCGTGATTGGTTATAATCCTTTCAATCGTTACAAATCACCCACGTAATGGATAATAAATACTAGCAACATGAAGGAATTAAATAGGACTAGCGGTTATGAATTGTACCCTTATATAAACCCCTTTCCATATCTTGTATCCCAATTGAGAAAACTACAAAGTCATACTATCAATTGTCAATATTATTATTATTCTCTTCCATTGGAAGATCTTATTATTTCTTATTGGAAGAATGCAACAATCATTAATAAGATTTTTATTTTCTTATTCTCTCGGTCTTATTTTCCATTACTGTTATATTTTTATATTTGCAAAAGTGAAGTAAAATTGGTTGTTAGAAACTCGAATTATTGTTTTATTTTCTTTGACCACAAAAACTATTTTTTGGTTAAACAACGACATACATATCTGCCTAATTTCTTATAGTTTGAAGAGCATATTTGGCTTTTTTTCGCTTTGAAAATATTTATACGTATCTCAAAGGTCTTAATCCATGTATTTCCTAGGGGATTATTAGGTTCACGTATTAACTTTGCGGGAATTATTTATGCGATAGATATTAATAATGAATGAACTGATATGCAATGATTAAAATTGAGAAAATTGATGCACATGAATTATTTACTTTAAAAGTATATATTTATCTTTAAACAATTTAATCTTGTCTTGCTAATACATATATTTCTATTTTATTTAATCCGGTATAAAATAATACTATATAGATACACCGCACAACTTAATATGAGTATTATTTAATACCGCCAACCAAAAATTACATAAATTATATGACGCAAAATTATATTTTCTTATATGACTGACTGAGTACTTTATTATCTTATGCAAGATTTTGTTTTTTCTTGCATAGTCTGTACGCTACTTTACTATGTATCATTCAGGGTGCTACCATAGAAAAAACTTTATTTACAAACAATAATGGTGCAAATACACTCTATTTAAGGTGAGGTAGGAAAACTTGATTAATAATATTTCTGCTTTGCAATATATATCGAGTTAATTCCTTGGATAGCAACTCTCAACTTATGGAAATACCCTAGAAAAGTTACTTTTCTTTGATTTAGGACAATATAAAGTCACTCAATTATTGCCTTTTGACTTAAAAAATAAAAGGTACATATTTTGACATGCCATATCATATTAAAATTCTATTCTTTAAAAATTAAACTCGTTTATTCTTTTTTTTTTTTTAAAAGAAGAAGAAAAGAGGTGTATTTTTTCGCCCATTTTAGACAATTTATACGTAGGAAAGCAAAGATAAAGTTCACTTTTTAAGAAGTTGAGTACTTTATTTTAAATTAATATCAGTATCAAAGAACCTATTCATTTTATTTTTTAAATTTCACTATATTTTTTCAGACGAATGTAAATATGTGTATTAATATCAGTATCAACTTTACCACTTTATTTTGGTGTAACCGGTAAAGTTGTTGCCATGTGACTAGGAGGTAACGAGTTCGAATCGTGGAAACAGGTTCTTATAGAAATGTAGGGTAAGGCTGCGTACAATAGACCCTTGTGGACCGGTCCTTCCCGGGACCCCGCGTATAGCCAGGGGCAGCCCAACATCATTTGAGGCCTAAAGCAAAGTCTTAATAAAAGGTCTTAATATATATATATATATATATATATATATATATATATATATATATATATATATATATATATATATATATATATATATATATATATATATAATTTAATGAACATAGTTTTTTAAAAAAATTAGACAATTGAGGATGTGGAATTAAAAAAAATGAGAACTTAGTTTTATAAAGTATAGAAAATTAAGTGAATTTAACGTTGATTGCATCACAACTGAAATGGGAGAATCCAGAAAACATACTTCCTCCGTCCCAACTTAAGTGACTCCTTTTTTTTAGTAAGTCCCCTTGTATATTTGGTAACAATTCAACTTTAGATTTTTCTTTTTACCATTAATGAGATGATTTCTAGCCCACAAATTTCTATGATTTATTTAAGATTACAAGTTTCAAAAGCCTTCCTTTATTTCATAAACTACATGTCCAGTCAAACACTTTCATATAAATTGGAACGGAGAGAGTATAATTTATGTAAGGAAAATAAATAATAAGTTAGATTATTAGATATAGTTACGTGACCAATTAATGAATAGAGAAATATAATTAAGTAAAAAAGTAAAATAAGATTGACATAAAACTATTTTAGTTATATTAATTAGAGAAAGAAATCGAGTTATTAAAAATTAATATGACAATAAAGAAATATATTTATCAATAATAAGAGATAATTATATAAACAATATACTACTATATATAGAAAAATAGTAATTTTGGGGACCTTGAATTTTTGGGGCTTAAAGCAGTACTTCACTTGCTTTAGGGTCAGGCCGCCCCTGCGTATAGCGGGAGCTTAGTGCACCGGACTGCCCTCCCCCTTTTATATATATTTTCTCATAAGAATGTAAAATGTGTAACATCCTTTATACGTACATCAGTGAAAAAGGTTTTTTTTAATTAATGTTTGTCGTTTCTACTAGCCAAACTATTATAATTGGGTTTTTTTTTCCGATTGAATTACATAAATTTGGGCTATAGTTTCCTTTTTATTATTAAAATTAAAGTTTTAATATGACATGCCATGTTAAATACTATATGGTTCTTATTTTATGAGTCAAAGGAGAATAATTACGTGACTTTGTTGTTCTAACACAAATAAAACTGACTTTGATAGGATACTTTCATAAGATAAATAACCATTATATCACGACTAACTAACGTATAATTTTCTTTAACTAAGCCAGAGACTAGAAAGAGGTGCAAATGCATTAGTCTTGAAATCTGAATGTCTCATTTCTGACTTGTTGTTTGTTTTTTCTTGTTGAATTGCTTATTGAAATCTACTCGTTATAATCTTCCAAAACTTCCATTGCATGTTAAAGAATTTAGTCGTTAGTCAAATATTTAGATGCTTTGAAATTCTCAAGTCTAGAAGCCCTTATCACAACCAACTCACCAGGTGCTTCATGTGTGATTAGAGTTTATTTGAGATTCCTTGAATTTTCTCTTCAATCCACAATTAAATTCCATCTTCAAAAGTAAAAATTTAGACTAGACCAAAGAAAAGTCCAAAATCACCTAAAAGGACAGAGAAGAAGAAAACGTTATTTTGTTTTATCAAAATGGGGCTTCTGTTATGTCAAAGCAAATTATCACATGTATTATGATTCTTTTTTGAACTGTCCATACATAAAGATCTAAAACTCACGATTTTCACATCAATAAATCACTATCGTTGAGATTTTAGGTCGGCCAACCACTTCATGTGGATCATTTGCTTCGACTTTTAATACGTGGAAAAAAGACTTCAACTTATTGGCAAGGGTTATAAATATAGTTTATCCCTTTTTCACCCCCCCCCCCCCCCCCCAACTGACTTTCCAATTAATTGGTCTTCCTCGTTTGAAGGTACTTGTCAACAGACATTCACTGCATGGGCTTTAATCTATTTTGGGCTTTTGGATTAGGCTTGAATTGAGACTTTCATCTCTTAGGCCACTCATTTGGGCTTATATAGTTCTCTTGAACCATATGTAATAGTGAGTTTGTACTAGGGATCAACCTAGTGGTAAGCACCATTCACTTCCAATCAAGAGGTTGTGAATTCGAGTGACCCAAGAACAAGGTGGGGAGTTCTTGGAGGGAGGAAGCCGAGGGTCTATCGTAAACAACCTCTCTACCCTAGGATAGGGGTAAGGTCTACGTACACATTACTCTCCTCATACCCCATTAGTGAGATTATGCTGGGTTGTTGTTATTGTACTAGGGATTAACCTGAAACACCATATTTCTTCACTCTTGTTGTGTATCAAGTAACCAATAATTTATGATGAAGCTGCAAATTGCCATGTTACCTTCAAATGAAGTTATGTTATCTGACGAACTGATAGAGTTAAATCAGAAGTTGGAATATAGGAAAATAATACTCTGAATGTTAAGGATCATTAGATAAATATAAGTAAAACGAATGCAAATTTTAAGAAGAATGAAACTGAAGTGAAATTAAATGCGATTCTACATTTAAATGTTGACAATTCAAATATCTAGACTTAGCAAATTTATGACTTTTCACTAAGTCAGAGATAACTAATTTATAGTAAATTTATGTCTTTTAACTTATAAATACTTGACTTTTAATCACTTTAAAAGCCTCATTTGTTTGTACTTAATAGAGGTCTGAATCTTAATCATTCAGATCTCAAACATTAAGTGTATTTTTTTTTAAGTTTGAATCTTAATCATTAAGTGTGTTTATTTTTTTTACTTCACAACCACTTAATTGGTCTAAATAAGTTTGTATTATTAAGATCTATAACAAAGACTTAATTTCATTAAGATGCTATTATCCGCATTCATTACTAACTGCCGCCACCGCCGACCATTATCAACTACCACCACCATCCTCAACTATAGCCGCCACCACTACCACCGCCCACCACCCCCACCACCATAACTACTAGAAACACGTGGTTTTTCCACGGCAAAATCAGTGAAAAATTAGTGGGAAAATTGAGTTTTCACACCGCATTCCCACCGAAACTGATCACCCGGAAAAGGCCTGATCGGAAAAAACTTCCCAGAGAAGTAGTGAAAAGTTTTCCACGGTTTTTCCAGCGAAGATTTAATAGGAAAAATAGTCAAGTTTCCCACCAACAATCCGTGGGAAGTATTATTAGTAATTTTTATTATTTTAATATATTAGCGAGGGAAGTGGTGGGAAAAATGCATGTAATGAAACAAAAGTATGAACTTTCCCACCTATAAGTGGGAATCATGCAAGATCTGTAACTAAAATGACGAACCTTTCCACGAATTCAATGGGAAGTCTGGAAAATATTTTTGTGCATTGTGCTGCTTTTTATACTGCACCACCTACTAAACAAAAAATACAACCACCAACAACAAGCCTAAATATAATTAAACATTCACATACAAAATTCAGCATTGATTTTAATCCATTTCATAAACATCCAACCAAAACAGAAAATACAATAAACCAATAATGCAACTAAACACTCAAATAAAAAATTCAACATTCAATCTTATCCAATTGAATGAACTCCTCCAACAATTGTTTGAAATTCCGCCAAGTCCATATAACTCTCCTGGGATGGTTGGATTGACTTCCCTTGATCATCGGTTGGTTGGCTTTCAATGAACTCCTCCAACGATTGTTTGAAAGTATTCTGCAAAAAAGTTACAACTATTATATCAAAGGAAAAACTTTCAGGCTTCATAAAGCTAAATCGAGTTCAAAATCTAATAATAATCCTCTAACCTTTGATTTTACATGAGTGATATGATATTACCTTTTGATTTTACATGAGTGAAAGCTCTTTGGACAAGAATGGAGGATTTGCAAAGAAGAGAATGAGAGTGAAAATGAAAAGAAAGAAGAAGGCATATACTATAATAGGAAAGACATTCCCACTGATTCACTAGGAATTGTCTTATTAAATTTATTTACTTATTGTGAAATATTTTTAACCTCGAGGGTGTTTTGGACGAAAATTCAAATTTTAAAATTTTGAATTTTTCACTACATTTGTGGGAACATTAAAATATTTTTTTTATCTTTAGGAAAGACATTCCCACTGATTCACTGGGAATTGTCTTATTAAATTCTTTTTTTTTTGTAAAATTTTTTTAACCTCACAGGTGTTTTGGACGAAAATTCAAATTTCAAAATTTTGAATTTTCCACTACATTTGTCGAAACATTAAAATATTTTTTTATCTTTATATTCCCACTGTTTCACTGAAAAGAGTTTAATAATTTTATATAGTAATTTTTCTAATGTATTTCTCACTGATTCGGTGGAAAACAAATTGCACGTTTTTTGCGCCAAATAATTCCTACCTATAGTCTGTGGGAACGTTTTAAAAAAAGGTAAAAGAAAATCCATCCATTTCTCACTGCATCTGTGGGAACATTAAAATAATTTTTTATCATTAGATTCTTACCGTTTCACTTGATAAGTTTAATAATTTTATATAGTAATTTTTCGAATGTATTTTCCATGGATTCGGTGGGAAACAAATTGCACGCTTTTTTGCGCCAAATAATTTCCACCTATAGTCTATAGGAACTTTTTAAAAAAAGGTAAAAGAAAACCCTTCCATTTCCCACTGAGTTTTTCTAAATTACAGTGGGAACTGCCACTGATAATATATCTCTAGGAAATTTCCCTGGGAAATGTGCAATTTTCTAGTAGTACATCATCCTCAACCATAACCACACATTTACCCACCTCAACTACCAATAACAACCACCCATCACCATCAATAATCATATCCGGCACCGCCCACCATTATAAACTACTGCCACCCACCATCACCTTCCTCAACCATAACCACCACCCACCATCACCTTCCTCAACCACCACCACCACCACCACCACCCACCATCACCATCAACCATAATCGTTATCGCTTCCAACCACCACTAGCTACTACACAGAACCACCACCATCAATCAAAATCACCGCCTCTAATCTACACTCATAAGCACCTTTGTTAGCCATCACCACCACCAATTTTTACCGCCTATATATATATATATATATATATATATATATATATATATATATATATATATATATATATATATATATATATATATATATTATTGGATCGAATATTAGATTCATTAGTATTTTATTTGAATTTATATTTATTAATTTTTAAATAAAGATAAATTCTATATATTCAGATTTTTAAAAAATAAACAGTCTTAATCATTTAGAATTCAGATCTTAAAACACATCTTAATATTCAAATGTGTATTCAAATTCAGATGTCTTAATCTTAATATACATCTTGCTAATCAGATATATATTCATATTCAGACGTCTTAATCTAAAAAAACAAATGAGGCCTTGTGTTTATCTAACTCGTATATAAGCTAAAAATATTTATAAATTAGTTTAACCACCTGATAACTTTCCCAAATAACCTCATATAGTTGGTGTAAGCATTTAAATTTTATCGAAAATAAATCGATAAAATACTTTGCATTCTATTTTTAATTCACGATATGTTAGCTCAAATAAATTTATTGGGCTAATATAATTGGATTAGTTATATAAATTCATAATTCAGAATTAATAAATAAGTCCAAATTCATTGGGCTAGCCCATTTAGTTGGGCTATAAATAATGGCCCACTTCATTAAGCCTAAAATATTTTCTTCCTATAGGCCCAGTTTGGTGCCACATGTTAAATGGCGTGGCACGCCAAGTCAAACAAAAGAGTCAATAGGTTCGCGCCACGTGTCAAAATGACAAGGCATGCCAAGCCAAATTAAAAGGCTAATGAAACCATGTCACGTGTGCAAGTGACATATTCTGGCCAATCAAATGCAGTCATGTCACACTTCTATTTGATTGATCGGAAAGAGTTTGTTCTTATCATAACTCTTCCCCCCATAACTATAAATAGGGGTCTTCATAGCCCAGAAAAGAGATCAGAAGTTATAATAAGAATCAAGAGTGAGCTCGTGAATCAAACGCTGCAGATTTCTCTAAAAGCTACAAGCATTCAAGTATTCTAAGGATTAAAAGATCAAGACGAAGATTCAAGAACAAGCTGCAAGCCCTTTGATTAAAAATACGTCAAGATCAAGATCACACCAGAAGTTATAACAAGAAGACACAAGGGAGCTCGTGGATCAAATGCCACAATTCTATGCAAATTGCAAGTGTTTAAGCATTCAAGCACTTCAACACCAATTTCAAGTATTCAAGAACAAGAACGAAGTCAAATCAAATAGAAGGCGTTCAAGATCAAGACTACTTGTTCGTGAAAGAATTCGTGACAACCATCAAAGCGTTCGTGACGGATAAATCAAATTCAAATTTAAGATCAAGTTCAAAGGCCCTTGAATTTTATATTGGAAAAGTAGAATTAGAGGAATCATAGAGATTGTAACACTCTAATTATTTGAAATAAAATACTACGATTGTTGCAATTTTTTTCGGTCTCGATTATTTTTTTGACGCAAATTTTATTGTCTACAATTGGCTTTATTTTTTCTTCATATATAATTTGATTGATTGATCAGAGTATCAGTGACGAACGTACATAAAGTTTTGAAACTATTGTACTTCAAAATAAGCAAAATAATCCTGGGCCTCACCCGTCTACTACTCGACCTTAAGTGGGCAGGCACTATTCTCCAGAAAGAGGAATGTCTAATTATAGGTACCATCCATTCTTAATCTTGCCAAAACCTTCATCCATCGTGTATAGGCCGTACAGCTAAGCAAGTCGGGCACTACGCTAGGACGTGGATCGATCATGACAGTGAACATTCAAATATTTATCGTACATTCATTCAGTCTTGGTTGGTTCCACCTCTTTGCAGGGTGATGACGGCTTACCTATCGCGTGGTAAAAAGAAGAAAGTACGAAAGAGAAAGGATAAACTTTCATTTCAATCCAAATCTAGAACCGTCTATTTAGGGGTGGGCATATTTCGGTATGAACCGAAGAAACCGACCGAACCGAAACTATTTTTATTTCGGTTTCGGTTATTCGGATTTTTCGGTCGATTTCAATTTAAAATATTAAAATTTCAGTTTTTCGGTTTGATTTTCGGTTATTAATTTATTTGGTTAGGTTAACCGAAAAACCGAATTATTAGCATATATATTCTTTAAGTTATATATATGCTAAGCCCATAGGTACTAATATAGGCCCAATTTTGAAGTCCATCAAAAAACCAATCCAAACTTACCATTTTATTCTAACTTATCGAAATTTTGAAAGAAAACCAACAAATTCGTCAGTCCAATTATTACATAGAGAGAGCCCAATATGATAATGTTCAAACCGAAAATCGATTAAAAATAAATCGAACCGAAATTAGAAAACCGAACTGAACCGAACTTATTTCAGTTCGATTTCGGTTACTACTTTTACAAAACCGAAAACCAAATAACCGAACCGAATTTCTTGGAATCGAACCGAACTGATCGTACGCCCAACCTAGTCTGCCCGTCTATTTTAGTATTATTAATTCGATAAAACAAATAAAATAAAGGAACCCATTAACCAATTTGTTAAGTCTATTCCAGCCTGTACACCCACAGCAGCAATGTCTTCCCCTGTTTGAAAAAACAAAACTCCCAACTAATACCCCAAAACTGTTCCCTTTTCTTCCAATCTCTTCTCAATTGGTCATTGCTTTTTTTTTTCTTTTCTTGTTGCATTCTTTGATCTGCCTATTCTCCGTCGCCATTTGACATAAGCTGAAATCTGAGCAGAGAAAATATTCAAAATGAGTGTAATCGACATTCTTACTCGCGTCGATTCAATTTGCAAGAAATACGACAGGTACGATATCGATAAGCAGAAAGATTCAAACATCTCCGGCGATGATGCCTTCGCTCGCCTTTACGCTGCGGTCGATGCCGACATTGAAGCTGCTCTTCAGGTCACTTCTATTTTCACTGCTATTCAATTTTGTCAACAAAAGAAAAAACAGATCGGGTTTACTTAGTATTATTTGAAAACTGTGGTTACAGAAAGCAGAGACAGCTTCGAAGGAGAAAAATAGAGCGTCTGCTGTGGCGATCAATGCTGAGATTCGAAGAACTAAGGCTAGATTAGTAGAGGAGGTTCCCAAATTGCAAAGATTGGCTATGAAGAAGGTGCATTTTCACTTGATTTTATGATCTCAGTAGTTAGCACATTGTCCACTCTGTCATCCTTCTTAATTTGGTCAATTGTGCCTTCTGAGAGTCAGATTATAACTTGACTTACTGATACGCTTATTTTGATGTATCAAATTAGAGATTTGCTTTTAGTATTTGCTTTTTTGGGCTAAGAATTTCTTTTCAGATGTTAAGTATGTTCTGATACAATGTAAAAGAAGCGGAACCAGGATTTTAACTTGATCGATTTAATTTTTAAAGTTCTTAGCACCGAACTCACTATTCTTTTCTAATTATGAGTTCAGAATCTAATATTTGTCGAAATTTTGTTGTTTCACACACACACACGCACATAAAACTATGTTCCTTGTCAAAAGTATTGGCTTCAAAGCACTAAGGCTGCATCCGTCACTGCATTGTAGAGCTAGGACTATGATCGGTGAAGGATATATGAAAAAAAAAAAACACTGTTAAGGTTTGTCTGGTTTGGGTTTTACTTACTGATTTTTCTCTGAGGCAGTGTCTCCTTTGGATTTATTGGACTCAATTGTTATTAGGGTTGATTACAAATTAGTAGCTCAAGAGGTGGAAGATGCATAAGCGAGCAGATATTAGTAGAAAATGTCATTTGAAAGCCAAATTGTATGGGTTTATGTTTGGGTGCTGGATGGTTGTGGGTTCCAAGACTTTCATATGATAGCATTCCCTCCGTTTATAAGTTCTCATACTGATAATTCTTATCAGCCTTTATTATTTTGTTGGGTAAGGGCTCTCAGTTGTCTTGTTAGAGTTCATTTCTTTGAGGGAATTCTGATGATGGTTTCAACTTGCATCTCCCTCAAGCGTGTAACCAATGTACCTATGAAATTACAGAAAAAGTTCATTTTCGAAGTAGAGCTCAAGAAGAGATTGTATAGTTCAGAATTTGGTGGGTTCGAATGAAACTTTAAAACATTTATTTTAGCTCATGAAGAGGGGTTTATGAGTATATTTTGCTATCAGAGGAGGGTTATGAATGCCGATTTGAAAATATGATCTTGTAAATCATAATTAACCCTAAGTTCTTCATATGTTAATCAATTAGTTTGACCTTGTGTTGGGATTTTGTGGTCATTTATCATGCATTGCTTATTTTACCTTTAGCTCCTTGAAGGGTTGTTACTTATTACTAAATATTTGTATATTGTCTGTTCTAATCCTGATGAAATTTCACTTGAATTGTAAATTAGTTTATCTGCAACTTTTTCACAGTAGCGACACTCGAAAGATGAAATCTGTTTTACGCTTTAGGTTTTCTTTCACTTCAAATTGAGGTGTTCTGCACTACCTTGTCATCTTTAGTTAGTGTATAGTATTCTTTTTCCTCTCTGATGTTTATAAGACAATACTTATCGATATCAAACAAAACCATCATGTATGGAAGGTTAATGTTAAGGACAGTGGACGCAGGTTAATGTTAAGGACAGTGGACGCGCAGTTCATCTGTAAGATTTAGATATGTAATCCATTTGTGTGTTTAGTTGAATCACCTATTATGTGTCGCTGGATATGTTAATGGATTTTTTGCTTGCTCAAGAAAGCATATTGTTATTAACATAATAATTTTGTAATATCGGAAGTATCTGTAAGATAGATCTGGAAGAGGGACAGAAAGTACGATCGGCCTAGAGTTACTTGTATGATTTAGGTGTAGATGCCAAATTTGTGAATGAACGAACTTCCCCTTGTGTTGTGTATTCATCTATGTTACATGGATCCTCCATCTGTCTCATCATACCCATGTTGAAAGGGTGTGGATGCATGTGTCTTTGTTTGGGCAGGTTCTTCAAAGTACAATAGAATTTTGCATGTGCCCATCACTAACACAAACCTTGCTTATCGGATATGTGACCATTACTGAGTTCATGTAACATAGGTACTTGTGTTCATAAAAGTGGGTGAAATGTCCATATCTTATTTGTGGCCATACTTTATTATGTGTTGTTTCCCTCGTATAGCCTAACCCCGAAGAAGTAGTGACGAGGGGTCAACATCGATAGTTACTAGTGGTCCAATAAATTAAGTACAATAGAAAGTAAACAAGTATGAGGCATGGTAAATAAACGGTGTAAACTAATATAGGTACGTGGTACGACCCTCCTCTGAACAGTAAACACAAGCCCTCAATTATCGGTTACCTCCTCAACCGGAATTTGTATATAAAATAGTCCCTACCAGATAGGTCGTCATAATTCAAATAAGAAAAACTCACGGATATACTGGCTTCTTGTCAAATATTACGCACGATTCTGCCGAGGCGAACGGCCCGTTCCGATAAGAGTGTTTCATGAAGTTGTCGAGGCGAACGACCCGATTCCATAAGAATATGATACATGACATTCCCGAGGCGAACAGCCCGATCCCATAAGAATATGATACTGTCGAGGCGAACGACCCGATCCCATAAGAATATGATACTGCCGAGGCGAACGGCCCGATCCCATAAGAATATGATACCGCCGAGGCGAACGGACTGATCCCATAAGAGTGTATTACTTAATACTGCCAAGGCGAACGACCTGATCACATTAGATTGTGAATGTCGTTGTTGCTAATACATGGGAAAAGAGGTTTGAGCGACTATTGAATGATTTAAAATGTGTCTGTCTTTTTGAAAAAAAAATGGGCAGGTACTTTTCTGGAAGAGAAATTGTGGACATTAACAATCTTAATTGCATTTTTATGAGAAATACTAATTGTGCTAATAATTTGGATTTGTTATACAATGAACTCAGCATAATGTTGGAGACACATCCTAGCATATTAAACTTAAAGAGATTAGAGAGGTTTGAGAAAAATATGAATTAGTAAAAACAGAAAAATGCTGCAAGTTAAGATCTTCACAGTGCTGGGTGGGAGAGAGGTGGTAACAATGAAATTTTATCTCTATTACGGAAGTACTGTTTCACATGATATTATTTTGTGCAATCTGCATTTTCTTGGCAAAAAAATCTCAAGTTAATGTCTTTGGCTTCAAAGCCTGTAACCATTTTGGACCTTAGCCAGGGAGAAAGAAAGAGTCAAACCATTTGAACATCATTTTCAGACTTCAGTGTGTTGAAAGGACTTCTCTTTTGTTATTCTCTAAGGCACTGGTGCTAGTATTTCTCTGAATATTGACAACAATGACGTGGAATACAATTACAAGAAGAAAGGTTTATATATTCATTCGGTAAACATAAACAAGTGCATGTTTAACTACGTTTTAGCTAGTTTAATTGGCATTTGCCGGTTATTAGTACTTTATCAATCAATTAGGCGATCAACAATTCTAATATCTCTCAGTGTAATAGCTAAGTTTAAGACTAGAGATATTAATATTATTTGGTTTAGGTTTTTTGATAATGTTAAGTCCTATATTGGTTGAGAGAATGAGTTGTGGTAACCTTATGTGATCTTGGGCAGTCCTCCTCTCATGAGCTAGCTTTTGGGGTTTAGTTAGACACAAGGTCCATATCTTCGCGTAGTATTAAAGCCAGATCCATCGATCCTTGATGTTGTGTTTCTCAATGTTGAGCCCCCGTATTATGTTATCCACGCTCCGGTTGTCCCTAGCCTTGGGTGTGTAGGGAATGTTTAGTCCCACATTGGTTGAGGGAATGAGTGTGGTCCTTATAAGGTTTTGGGGCAATCCTCCTCTCATGAGCTAGCTTTTAGATTGAGCTAGGCCCCAGGTCCATTCTTCACTATAAGTAAATAAAGCTTATTCTGAAGATTAGAGGAGCATACAAGATGATACAGCAGTCATAATGCACTACTGTAAAAACTGGAGGAGGGTTCTATGAAGAATCAAATGCAGTTTGAGCCATACTTGTCTCTATTGTCAAGTAGTCAGTACTTTCATGGATTATGCTGTTCTACAGTTCCTTTCTAGAAGCTGTCGTGTTGTTAAATATGATTTCTTGTTCATCTTTTGTTATGTGCCTGGATTGTAGTGATGGAGGGTGGAGCCCGGGGGGTAAGCTCACGTCAGAGTTGTTAGTAGTGTTAATGGATTTAAATTCTGGTTTTTTTTGAATACTTTTTTTTTCCTTATTAGATGCCTTTATAGCTCTTCCTCAGGCACGAACTCCTTAGGTGGATATAAATTGACCTTCATCTCCATTACTTTTTCTTCCACTTCTTTCATGCCCTGTCAATTCTAAGGTCAATATTCATTATCATAGGTCTGCTTACAGAAATCATTCACATCTTGCTAGTAAAGAGCGCGAGGCCCACTAAATTTTGTAATTAGTGTAGTAAAATAAAGAACACGCACTTGATTGGAAATGGATACGCATGGCTATGCTAGGAAGGGTGTGCTAGTTTGTAGATCTCAATTTTTGTATGAGCCTGTGTCGTTCAATTAAGTACGAGCAGGTAATTGAGCTCACTAGTGATGATAGTAATTGACCTCTGCCTTCTTTCATTCTGTAGTTGCAGCATGCTTTATCTGTTTAGTAGAATAGATAGATATAGAATTACAACGTTACTTAAGAGCTTTGTTTGTGCAGGCTGGTGCTTGTCACTGCCTCTCTTACCCTCCTTTCTCTGTTATTATGAAAATTACAGATTCTTAGGATTGTTTTCTTTGTGCTGTTGTCCAATCAGTATTTTCCCTTTCATCACCAGAAACAACCTAATTCCATTGGGTTTGTTTTCTCAACTAACAATACTTTCTCTTGCAGGTTAAGGGGCTTTCAAGTGAAGAATTTGCTGCACGTAATGATTTGGTCCTGGCATTGCCTGATAGGATAAGTGCAATTCCAGATGGTGCAGCAGCTGCACCCAAACAATCAGGAGGGTGGGGAAGTTCAGGTCCTCGTGCAGAAATTAAATTTGATTCAGGTGATCGTAAAGTTGCATCCCTCCCAAAGTTTTTCCACTGCAGGCTATTCAACTATCAGCTTCAATATTATACAACTCCTTCATAGTGACGATATATTGTTTTATCATTTCTTTCTGTATTTGGATTGGATCAGATGGACGTTTTGATGATGAGTACTTCCAACAAACTGAAGAATCAAGTCAATTCCGACATGAGTATGAAATGCGCAAAATGAAACAGGCATGTGCTTTTTGGGAATGGTTTCGAGTTTTTTGCATTTTATTACGTGTTACTGCTCGCTTGCTGGTTCCTGAATATTGATGAATGGTTTTGTTTCAACTTCTCACAGGACCAAGGTTTGGAGGTCATATCAGAAGGTTTGGATACATTGAAAAACATGGCCAGTGATATGAATGAGGTCTGCCTTCTTTTATGGTCTATTTTGCTCCTAAACAAATGATATTAATGATTCTCCAATTTATGCAGGAGTTGGATAGGCAAGTTCCTCTGATGGATGAAATTGACACTAAGGTTGGGAAATCTTACTGTAATTCTTTAGTCAATTAAATGCAAGAGTTCAGAACTTGTGCTTATTTGCTTTGATTTGTGGACAGATCGACAAGGCTTCATCTGATCTTAAGAATACGAATGTTAGGCTTAAGGACACGGTTAACCAGGTAAACTGAGCTACCTCTTTATTTTGTCATTCTCTTTAAGTTCAAGCAGTCTGCAGGATAGTACTCCTCTAATTTGATGTACCTTTTTTTTCGTGTTCCAGCTGAGATCTAGTCGAAACTTCTGCATTGATATTGTTTTACTGATCATAATTCTCGGAATTGCAGCCTATTTGTATAAGTAAGTTCTCATTCTAACAATCTTTTAGAACCAGGTGGTTTAACCCACCCTTGGTTATATCCACGAATAGCACTATGCACAATCATGAGGCATTGGTCAAGGAACTAATGCATTATAATTTTGACGGTTGCATGTCACAAATTTTAGTTTGTATTTGACACTCTGAGCTCTAAGAATCGATCTGATTGCTTACTTATGACTGGTATTTTATTGCAGTGTATTGAAGAAGTAAGTTCTCGTCTGCGGGCATTCCCACTTTCCTAAATTGGAGGATTTGGTTGTAGATTTCTTTTTGTGTGCTTGTGTATACACCTTGATAATTTGCTTCTTTTCTTCTGGTTTCTATTGTCGAGGCGTCAGACGTGTCTGGATACTCTCTTTCCTTTTCTTCCGGCATTTGTTGAGAAAGGCCTTACTATTCTTTGTCTCCTCCCAAGGGCTAGTTTTATATTTTTCGAAACAAGGATCAGAGATTTCCAGTTGTATTTGTGGTAGCTTTTCAATGTATTACACTCTCCTTTCTACTATTTTGAACTTTTATCGTTGCATTATTTGGTATTTCTTTCTTGAAGCAATCTCAAATCCATCTTGTAAGTTGTAACATAAATAGGTACTGGTTAAGCATTATGCAATCTCTTTATAGAGGAAACTGAAAAAAATAGAAAAGAAGAAAAACTTAAGGGACTGATTCGAATAATACGTTGGTACAAGATGTGGTATATCCCACAAGCCACAAGTGGGGTTTGAGGAGGGTAGTGTGTGTGTGCAGGCTACCCTTACCTTGTGAAAATATAGAGGTTGTTTCTGATAGACCCTCGGCTCAAGGAAGGCATAATCACAGTAGTTTTGATAAAGAAACGCAGTAGCGGAGAAGCCATGAAAAAAGAAACAGTAACAACAGCAAGATAATAAGGTAATTGAAGCAAAAGAAATAGTAGGTAGTAATAGAAATTTAAGAATAAGAAAATAAATAGCAAGATAATAAGGTAATTGAAGCAAAAGAAGTAGTAGGTAGTAATAGAAATCTAAGAATAAGAAATAAACAGCAAGATAATAAGGTAATTGAAGCAAAAGAAATAGTAGGTAGTAATAGAAATCTAAGAATAAGAAAATAAACTGGGATTTCTCCACACCCTCTTACCAAGGGTGATAGATAAAAAAAGAAGTATGATGTCGGTGAAATGTGTTTAGGAAGTCACTGAACATGTTGCATCTAATTAATCGATCCGCCAAGCTGATCCACTTGCTCCTGTTCAACTAAGCACAATGCAAAGCTTAGCTCTACATCAAACGGACTTATCTACTTTCTTTGTTGATTAAGATTTGTTATTGATCTTCATATTCAAGTAGAAGAGAGTTTGTTCTAGAATTAATGGTGCACAGCTTGATGAGATCTACGATGGAATTGGATGCATGTAAATCACAACAAGCCAATAGAAATAAATATGCACATTTCTCATGACCTAAGGTGTGGAATTATCTTAAATTTTGTGAACTTGAAACCGCACTGGGTTTAGGTACATGATTGGAGTTGAGGAGTCTCTCGCAAGGTCACAACACCTGAGGGTGTGGCCTAGCAGTCAATAATAAGGTGGGCGAAAATTATGGGAGGTTAGGGTTTAAATTTCAACAGAGAGAAAGACGTGTGTTGGCGGAAGGTAGTAGATACTTGATGGAATAGTCAAAGTACAAGCAAGCTAGTCTACGCATCAACATTATTATCCGGAGAGGATTACGATAGGTAGTTAGAACTAGATAGGAAAGTCAATAAAATTAGTGAATACTTACCGTAAAAAGGAGAGTTAATATTGGATGTGTACATGAGACTAACTGGATAGGAGAAAATGCTGTGGAGGTTGGCAACACTAGTTAATAAGTTGTGGTATTGTAGCATAGATATAAGAACTGGGTAGGATCCGATGAAGCATGTAGATAGGAATGGCAATGAGGCAGTGCGGGTGCGGGTTTAAACCTATGCGGGACCGAGTGGGTTAAAATAATTCTTTTTAAAATTCATCGCGGGGCGGGTTGGGTTGCGGGTTTGTGGATGAAGCTGTTGTGGTTTTGTAGATTAAGCTGTTGCGGGTTTGTGATGAAATACAAAGTGTGATATCATTGGTTCATCTTAATGCTTTTGAATTTGAGGATCGGCTTGCGCATGACTTTAATATAAATTTTTTTTCCAGATTGATAAAGTTTAATATACCAAGCAAATTTTGGATTAAAATAACAGAAATTACAACCAAAAGAATCAATTACTACTAAATTTCAACTTCTCCGTTATTCACTCAGTTATTCATTCCTTTTGGTACTACTCATTTGTAAAATCTAAAGTAACTGCTACTTGAATTTTCTTAAATTTAAGTACACAACTTTAGTGATATCAGATAGTAGTAATTATTAGTTGGTCAGCACAAGAAAAAAAATGCCTGAAAATGGACCGTTGATACCAGATTTCTTTTCTTTTTTAATTGGGAAAATGTTAGGGGTACTTTTTATTTTACTTCTGCTGGGTCTTTTTTCAACTTTAATATCAAGAGTTTGGAGTTTAGATAGTTTGAAGTTTTCTTTTTTCCAAAGATAGCTTGAAAATGAATGAACAGTATTCAAGAACACACAGTAATTAATATTAGATACTATGTACCAACAAAAAGAAAATAAATTTAAATTAAGTTTCTATTTACTTTTAAACGTATGAGTATGCGAATAACAACAACAACAACAATCCAGTAAAATTTCACTAATGGGGTATGGGGAGGGTAGTGTGTACGCAGACCTTACCCCTACCCCGAAGGAGTAGAGAGGCTGTTTCCGAAATACCCTCGGCTCAAAAACAAAAGACAAAAGGGACAAAAAGGGAGACAATATTAGTATCACAACAACAATCATAGGATAAATAGGAACACCATGAAATCCAGAAGAAAGATGCAAAGTAAAGGGAGACAATATTAGTAAATATTAGTATCACCACAACAGTCATAAGTAAAATAGGAACCTCATGAAATCTAGAAGAAAGATGTAAAGCAAAAGCGATAGCTAGTAAATAGGACCTGCACTGAAAAAAGAAATAGTAAGCCACAACATTCCCACTAGTTACCTTAAAAAAAAAAAAAAAAAAAAACCTACATGGCTAGTCCCACCATGTTACGAAGTAAGGCACGACTCAACTACCTCTAACCTACAACCCTAATACTCGACCTCCACATCTTCCTATCAAGTGTCATGTCCTCGGAAATCTGGAGCCTCGCCATATCCTGCCTGATCACCTCTCCCCAATACTTCTTAGGCCGCCCTCTACCTCTTCTCGTGCCCTCCGTAACCAGCTGCTCACACCTCCGTACCGGAGCATCTGCGCTTCTCCTCTGAACATGTCCGAACCATCTAAGCCTCGCTTCCCGCATCTTGTCATCAATGGGAGCCACATGCACCTTCTCCCGAATATCATCATTCCTAATCTTATCTATCTTAGTGTGCCCGCACATCCACCGTAACATCCTCATCTCTGCTACTTTCATCTTCTGGATATGTGAGTTCTTAACATGCCAACACTCAGCCCCATACATCATGGCCGGTCTAACCACGGCTTTATAAAACTTACCTTTGAGTATCGATGGCACTCTCTTGTCACACAGGACTCCAGATGCTAACTTCCACTTCATCCATCCTACCCCAATACGGTGTGTGACATCCTCGTCGATCTCCCTCCCCCTGGATAACCGAACCAAGGTACTTGAAGCTACCTCTACATGGAATGACCTGCGAATCAAGCCTCACATCCACGCCCACTTCCCCTGGCTCAGCGCTGAACTTGCACTCCAGGTATTCTGTCTTCGTCCTGCTCAACTTGAGGACTCCATGAGTATGCGAATAACAAAGTAGAAAAAAAAAAAATATTATGCGGGGCGGAGCAGGGAGAGGCGGGGCGGGACAGGGCAGGTTGAATTTTTTGCGGGTTGAGCCAAACCCACCTCACAACCACCCCATTGCCATCCCTATATGTAGACGCTAAAGAGAAAATTAATAGTTTTATGAAAACTAAAACTAAATTTTGGGAGATATGGATATATTGATCCAAGGGATCCAAATGACCAGCCGAAGATTAATTATTCGTGGTGAGGAAATCTGATTGACCATTGAGATAAATATTGTGGCGATTTAGATTATCGACACGGAATGAAGAAGAGAATATTATCTCAAAGATTTCATTAGCCTATGGTTTAGTTCGAGTGAATTCTATTAGGAGTACTTAATATTCTCTCAAGCCCAATTTCCCTTTTAGTCGGTTAAAAAATACATCTTTCTAGAAATAATTTAACTTTAATATATATATATATATATATATATATATATATGTATGTATGTCTTGTTGTCATAAATTTTAAAAATCTTACCTAATTTGTCAAATTTCGTGGCGAATCAAATTATTTCACAGGCTTAGGACCAAAGGAGTATTATTTCAGAGTGGAGAAAATCATAGCCAAATAAGGTAAGCTTCATTGTTTAGAAGTAACAAGTCTATACTATAAAGATTACAAGGTTATATATGAAGAAGCCCTAATTATCTAGCATAGCCTAGTGGTTCTGTCGGTGAAGAGAAAGGATGGATTGAAAAAGGTAAACGGTTACACATTAAAAGGCACATAACATAGTATGTTAGGACAAGTTGTTGAAGAGGTAGGCAGGAAGCATGTGATTTCCAAGTCGAACGTAGAAAACTAGTTGAAAAATGATATGCTTATAAGAAAATATTTAATATTTAGGCCACTGTATTATAGAGATCCAAAAAGAGTTGTTGCATTCTGAAGTGCATTCAGTCTTGTTTACCACATTTAAACTAACATGACAAGATTGGGTTGCTCTAGCACCCTCCATTTCCAACCAAGAGGTTGTGAGTTCGAATCACCCCAAGAGCAAGGTGAGTTGTTCTTGGAGGGAGGGAGCCGAGGGTCTATCGAAAATAGCCTCTCTACCCCAGGGTAGGGGTAAGGTCTGTGTACACACTACCCTCCGATCCCCAAACCCCACTAGTAAAATTATACTGGGTTGTTGTTGTAAACTAACATGAAAATACAATGCTAATTTTTTTTTGAAGTCAAAGAAAGATAAATCTTAATCCATGCGATATAGTTTATCACAATCTCATTGAGAACTCAAAACCAACTCTAATTTTCCTAATACTAATACAACCCAGGGAGAACCACACTCCCAAAGCTAGCTATTAAGGTGTGAGAGCTCAAATCTATATAAACCCTACATCAGCACATTGCAATACCGATGTGGAACTTAAGTCCCATACCTTGCAATGGACCATAACAAACCACCACGCTCCGCATCCGTCGTCCCGACGGCTGTGCGCTAGACTTTTCTAGCCCCGGGTGAGCACTGCAATACCGGCGTCACTATCCATGGCACGGTGGGCATGAAAGGCGGTGGGTGGCTATGATGCCATTGATACAACCCAGGGAGTACCACACCCCAAAAGTTAGCTATTAAGGTGAGAGAGCTCAAGGCTATATAAACCCCATATCAGCACATTGCAATACCGATGTGGGACTCAAGTCTCATACCTTGCAATGGACCATAACAGATACTTTCATCAGACATATGAAGACATTAATGGTGCTAAACATCAAGAGCAAAAGCTTGATCATATTTAACTTTATGTGGCAGTGATTCTCTGGCTGCTGCAGGTAGTGTATTTTGCTACAACTTAACAAAATTGTAAGTACCTTTTTTTTTTTTTTTTCCCGGGAGCGTATCAGGAGAAAACTCATGCGATAAATAATTTACGTAACCCCTTTATAGAGCGTGTTAATAGTATAATAGATGGTTCAAAATATTTTTGTCTATGTAAAATTAGTGTCTTTATACAATATATCAAGTAATGAAAAATCTAGAACTTCATTGGTAAAACGTACGATTTTATTCAATTGGATATTATATTTTCAAATCCGATACATATACTGAATCATAATTGATTATAATATAATTCCATAAATAATAATATTTTTAAAAATTAGTTATAGTTACATTTTATTCCAACATGAAATATACTTCATGTGATGTAAAGGATAATTTTGTAGAATTCAACGAGACAACAAATTACCTTTCATATAGTGGTGAGAGATGTGATTGAACATGTTCTTGTTCATATTGAATTGGTATATAGTTTGGAACATCAGAATACGTGGATATTAACATGTGAGAAGTTTAATTTGATTAGGAATAGAAATCCATGCAAATTCGAATTGGGTGAAGTTTTAAATATTACGATTTTATTCAATATGGAATTATGTTTTAAGGAAATATTTTAGTTTTCTAAGGGCATAAAAATTAATCAATATTTTGAGTATATTTTCGTCATCCAACATTTAGCGTGGAATATTCGTGCTTTTATAATATATATATATATATATATATATATATATAGTAACTGAATCAATTTGTCCATTTGGCGAAAACTATAATAGACTATAACTAATGACAACCAAGAGATTTTTGGTCCGCCCATTTTTTAGTCGTTTAATTGGAAAATAGTTATTGTCATAAAATTTCAAATTTACTTACAGGTGAAACTCCATGATAATATCCTGAAGTTTCACCTATGAAATTTAATTTCCATGATAATGATTTTTTTCTCAATTATAGTGGTTGAAAATTGCTACATGAGAATTTTATCTCATTTCATAGGTGGTCGGTCTGTTTACCCAAAAAACGGATATAGTTTAATTTATACATAGTTCTAAGTATATGTGGTATAACTTAATACAAATTGTAAGGATAAATAGAAATCTCAAATACGGATACCAAATAAACAAGGTTGGAAAGAAGATGATTTTAGGACTAAGCAAGATGAATCAATTTATAAATCTTAAAAGAATAACTCTTCAATATAGGAGTGTATGGTGCTTGAATTTACAATGTAAGCCAAAGAACTGCCCTCTACAAAAATGTAGCCATCCTCTTTATAGTGGAGGATCCTACTTTAGATATAATTAAAAATAAATAGTGGAGAACCCATGATAAATTAGCTTTTCCCTAATTTTCGCTGAGATTCTCTCCCTTAGTGTGTTTGCAACGGCTCTTGTCTGTGAGCTCGATCTCGATCGGCTTCGGTGCTGGTCGGTATTGCTTCTAGAGCTCGACGTGGACTCGGAATCAAGTAATGATTCGGGCTCAGTATCGGTTGGCCTCTGCCCCTTAAGCTCGAAATCATCTCATCATAGTTCGATTTGGACCCGAGCTCGATAATGACTTCGAACTCGGTGTTTGACATATACCTGAAATCTGAAGCTCGTTCATACCATCTTTGGAACCCATCTCGATATTACGAAATCTTTCTTCGCTCCATTATGTTTCGACCTCGATCAATCGTACGAAGGCCGAAATTTATTTCGACCGTATACAGATAGTCCCCTCGTTTCTCGGGAAGGATGTGGTGAGAAACGATACGATTTCTCAATGGCTCGATTAGATATGCGCTGACGTTTGCATCGAGCCCGACCATGACATCCGTGATAGCTGTCTGTCGATTTAGCTTACCAAGGCATTTAATGCGTGTCAGATGGTGGTCGGCCACCGCTGATATTGAACCGTCATTGCTTCAATCTATAAATAGCCCTTCCTTCCACCATTTATCACTTTTACGTCTTCAATCTTCAAAAAAAAAAATTAAGTTCTTTTTCGTCTCTTATGAGTTCATTCGCTGATCTGTGACTCTTTTCTGCAAAATTCTTCTTCTAAACCACAAAATCTTTGTCACCTTCTTTAAATGGTGAAGACATCAAAACCCGTCCCCCCAAAAGAAAAAGCTTCTTCTTCCCAATTTGCCGTCGACAAAACACCGGTGGATCCACAGCCTGAGGAGTGCGTTCCGGCGGCGTGTGTTCTTACCTCCGATTTCAAACTTGATAAAGGTTCACCGGTTCCTGGTCGATGTGAGCCCGTATCGAGATATATTTGTTCAATAACCGGGGGGGGGGGGGTATATCGAGCAGATAAAAAATGATTGTAACTGGGGGAACAAAGAAGTGGTAGTGCAGTCTCCCGAAGAGGATATTACTACTCACGTGAGGTTTTTTTTAAGTGTGTACACTTAACCTTTCACGTTAGGTCCCCTCGACCATGTTATCTTAGATTTTTGTCGTAAATACCTAATAATCCTAGGCTGGATCCATCCTTCGTTTTGGCGGATCGTTATTTTGATCCGATACTTTGTGAACAAAATCGAGGGGATGCCTTTCACCCTCGATCATCTAATCCGATTGTACCGTCCTCGCCTTTTTCAAGGAGGGTTAATAAAACTTCAACGTCGAGCTACCAAGGCTCTGTTCTCGAGCATAGACGAGGACAAGGATCAAGGCTGGATGGGCTGGTTCGTTCGAGTAAGGACTTCAGACCTGATTCCGACTGAAAAGATGCCTTTTCCCGAGGAGTGGAACATGAAGCGTAAGTGTAATTCTGCTATTATCTCTTACTATTTTGTCCTTTCATTTCTTTCTCACCGATATCCCCCTTTTTGTGATGCAGCGGTTCCCTGGATGCCCGACGCAGTTTTCGATCTCAAGAACTGGGTACGAGATATGGTTTTGACCTCCACATTTGCCGAGAGCTCATGGCATGACTTGTCAAAGGGCTGACGGGAGGCCCAAAATCATGGTAAGCCCCTTTCTCGTATTTTTTGGTAGTTCGAGCAAGATACTTTCCATACACTTTAATAAAATTTCCCATATGCAAGTATGGGAAAAAATGCGGTTTTGAGGCCCTCGTCCGTCGAGGATGAGGCTTCGGCCTCTGTCCCAAAACCTGTGAAAGATAATAAGAGGAAAAGAGCCTCTGTTCCCCAAGATCCAAAATCGAAGAAGAGGACGGCTCGTAAGCCGAACAAGAATACCATTCCTTTGACCGTAGAGTTTGTTCTGCGTCTAAGGGATGCAGACAAAGAAGAAGAATAAAACAATGGGTCCGAGCTGGTGGCCCGAACGAAGAAGACCACTGACGTTCCACATGCAGCTAGATCGATGGTGGTTCATAAGGCTCCATCTCGAACTGAGGATATATCGGAGAAATATTCGAGCAGAGTCCCCGAGTTGTTGGAGATCGAAGATGCTTCCTATCGAAGCCAACATATGGGGGATATGTCTGAAGGGGCTCTCTCCGAATCTCTTCGAACTGAAGAGAATGCTCCAAGTGATTCACTTGGGGCAGTAGCAATTGAAGACTCGCCCACATTCGCTGCTTTTTTCGCAGGGGCGATTTGGGAAGCCCAAGCTTTGGGGGCCCTCGAACTAGACATGCCTCATGATGGAGAAGATCCTTTTCATGACCTGTTTACAGGTGTCGAGGATGCTACCGGTACAAGTGATGCATGAGATTTTTTTCATAGAGTGCTGCAGGCTTTGAATCAGGTAAGCCTTAAATTATTTTGTTGGCATTACCTTTATGTTTGCTTTTCTTTTCTAACTTCGTTTCTTATTTCTTTGTAGGCTGCGACAGTTCATCGAGAAGCATATTCTCGGTCCCGAACCGAGCTGCGTCGATATGAGGCCGACCTTCAACGGGTTACGGAGGAGAGGAACTCCCTTAAACCCCTCTTAGGTCAAAGGGGAGAGGAAATAAAAGACCTTCGAGCTGAGTTGGCTAAGGCTCACCAAGATCAGACCGATCTGTACGAGCAGGTAATGATACTTTTAAAAGCCTATGGGCTCGATACCGGAATGATGGCTAATTGTTCGGTCTCACAGCTGCAGCAGAAAATTGAGATGATTGGGAAACTCCGTGTGGAGGTCGATGTGATAAAAGTGGAGTCTTTGAAGTGGAAAGAAGGTATGGATCGCTTTGATGCAGAGAAAGAAGCTGCTCGAGCCCAATTATCATCGGCCGAAAACCAACTTCAAAGTATGAAGGAGAAAATCTTGGTTCAAGCAAGAAGAATAGAGGAGCTCGAGGCTCTGTTGGCCTTTGAACTTGCCAAGGCCGAATCTAACGCCGAAAAGACAAAGGCCGATGTGGATGCACTCGTGGCCATCTATCGGGCCGATGCTGAAGCTGCCCAGGTCCAAGCAAGAGAGGCAATCGAGACTGTCGATACTCGAGCACATTGGGTCGCTGAACTTGCTAAGTGCCAATCTAAGAGGGAGACCCTCCAGGAGATCCATGCTCGAGGTTTCGATCTCGCTGAAGAGATCAAAAGGGCTAAAGAACTCGAAGCCGATGCTGAAGCCTTGGCTTCCGATGATGACGATGCTGATAATGATGACGATGATGGGAGTAAGAGCGGGTCCGAGAATGGGGTGGGGGGTGGGGGGTGGAGAAGAGATCGCTCCCGGAGATAACCAAGAAACTTAGCCCTTAGTTTCTATGTTGTAATCAATCATGTAAACAATCTTGTATATATATATATATATATATATATATATATATATATATATATATATATTTTTTTTTTTCTTTTACCTACTTGCTTCTATTTTGTTTCCTGCCTTGTGAAGATTTTATTCGTGCCTTATGAAAGTTTTCATAAGGATTTAGACAATTTTATCGAATTTGGACTTCGTAGCCTTTATAACCGAGTGAGTGCTTACTCAAACTTGAAATAAGGTAGCCCATACGCTTAGTAGTCGAGTTGAGTAATTGTTTGAACTTGAAGTGATATAGCCCTTAGGCTTATTAGTTGAGTGAATGATTCGAACTCGAAGTAATATAGCCCGTAGGAGTAGTAGTCGAGTGAGTGCTTGCTCAAACTCGAAATAAAAATATCCCGTGGTATTAGTAGTCGAGTGAATGATTCGAACTCGATGTAATATAGCCCGTAGGCGTAATGGTCAAGTGAGTGCTTGCTCGAACCCGAAATAAAAGTATCCCGTAGGCTTAGTAGTCTAGTGAATGATTCGAACTCGAAGTAATGTAGCCTGTAGGCATAGTGGTTGAGTGAGTGCTTGCTCGAACTCGAAATAAAAGTAGCCCGTAGGCTTAGTAGTCGAGTGAATGATTCGAACTCGATATAATATAGACCGTAGGCGTAATGGTCAAGTGAGTGCTTGCTCGAACTCGAAATAAAAGTAGCATGTAGGCTTAGTAGTCGAGTGAATGTTTCGAACTCGAAGTAATATAGCCCATAGGCGTAATGATCGAGTGAGTGCTTGCTCGAACTCAAAATAAAAGTGGCACGTAGGCTTAGTAGTCGAGTGAATGATTCGAACTCGAAGTAATGTAACCCGTAGGCGTAGTAGTCGAGCGAGTGATTCAAACTCGAAGTAATGTAGCCCATAGGCTTAATAGTCGAGTGAGTGATTTCGAACTCGAAGTAATATAGCCCGTGGGTTTATTACTCAAGTGAGTGATTTCAAACTCGAAGTAATGTAGCTAGTGGGATTATTAGTCGAGTGAGTGATTTCGAACTAGAAGTAATGTATCCCATAGGCTTAATAGTCGAGTGAGTGATTTCGAACTCGAAGTAATGTAGCCCATAGGCTTAATAGTCGAGTGAGTGATTTCGAATTCGAAGTAATGTAGCCCGTAGGCTTGATAGTTGAGTGAGTGTTGCTCGAACTCGTTGATTTACCTTAAGCCTGTTTGCGTAATAAATCTTGGATATAAGATATCAGTAAAGAAGAAATTTTTATTTGCAAGTAATTGTAGATGTGTCCATGTTTTGTGTCAGGGCTCGGGCCAACTACACGAGCATGGTTCGTTTTGACCATTTAGCTCTTACAATTTTCCCTATCAGAACCTTGTTGTTATGAAGTAACTTTCTTGCATTGAACTTGATATATTTGAGGGTTAATGCCCCCCAGTATTCGAGGTCAATTGTAAAGAGGCCTCGGATACTGTCAATTTGTTTCTAAGTTAGCACGATCAATGGTTGCCTCAATAAAACCTTGCCGAAAAACCCATTTAGGATAAAACCGGTCTAAGGGAAAAAGAGTGCAACGTGTGCTTTCAGACCTAGGGCTTTGTATTGAAAGATCTATCCTAGCTCCTGATCGGACTCCTGCAGGGGTTAGTTTCGAAATGTAAACGAATATGGGAGGGTTGTACCTTAGCAGTAGTATCATTTTAGGTGCGACACATTCCAATTGCTTGATATTTGTTTTCGGTTTATTATACCGAGCTTGTATGATCCTTTTCCGACATTTTCGAGAACCTGATATGGTCCTTCCCAGTTCGCTCCTAGTTTTCCTTCATTTGGATTTCGGGTACTGAGGGTGACTTTCCTTAGCACCAAGTCCCTGAGTTTAAAATGGCAAAGCTTGGTTCTTCGATTATAGTATCTTTTGATTCGCTGCTTTTGGGCGGCAAATTGGACGAGAGCAGCTTCTCGTTTTTCATCCGATAATTCGAGGCTAGTGTTTATAGCGTTGTTATTTGACTCTTCTGTTGCATATCGAAACCTGGCACTGGGTTCCCCGATTTCGACTGGAATCAAGGCTTCATAGCCATATACTAAGGAGAACGGGGTTGCCCCAGTACTAGATTTTGATGATGTTCGATATGCCCAAAAAACTTCGGGTAGGATTTCTCTCCATTTTCCCTTAGCGCCGTTCAGCCTCTTCTTTAGGTTTTGAATGATAGTTTTGTTCGTTGATTCGGCCTGTCCATTCCCACTGGGGTGATACGGTGTTGATAATATCCTTTTTATTTTGTGGTCTTCGAGGAATTTCGTCACTTTGCTACCGACAAACTGTTTTCCATTGTCACACACTATTTCTGCGGGTATCCCGAATCGACATACGATATGATCCCATATAAAGTCTATAACCTCTTTCTCTCTTACTTTCATGAACGCCTATGCTTCAGCCCATTTAGAGAAATAGTCAGTCATAAATAAAATGAACTTAGCTTTACCTGGGGCCGATGGCAGAGGGCCGACGATATCCATTCCCCATTTCATGAATGACCATAGGGATATGACTGGGTGAAGTTGCTCTTCGGGCTGATGAATCATTGGTGCAAACCTTTGACATTTGTCACATTTTCGAACAAACTCCTTCGTATCTTTGTCCATATCGATCCAATAATACCCTGCCCTGATTATTTTTCGAACTAATGAGTCGGCACCAGAGTAATTTCCACAAGTGCCCTCGTGCACCTCACGTAGGATGTAGTCGGTGTCTCCTGGACCTAAGCATACGGCCAGTGATCCATCGAATGTCCTTCGGTATAACGTTCCATCTGCAGTTAATGTGAATCGAGCAGCTTTCGTTTGTAGGGCCCTTGAATTTTTACGGTCTAATGGGAGCTTTTCATTCTTTAAGTATTTAATATACTTATTCCTCCAATCCCAAGTTAAACTTGTAGAATATATCTCGACATGACCTTCTTCGATCACGGATCTCGAGAGTTGAACGACTGTCCCCGAGCTTATCTCGCCTTCCTCGACCGATGATCCCAAATTTGCAAGTGCATCAGCCTCACTGTTTTGCTCTCGTAGAACATGCTGTAAAGTCTATTCTTTGAAATGGTGCAAAGTGACCTGCAGTTTGTCCAAATACCTTTGCATTATATCTTCTCGAACTTCGAAGGTTTTGTTTACTTGATTTACCACCAGCAAAGAATCACACTGGGCTTCAATCACTTCTGCTCCCAAGCTTTTAGCTAGCTCGAGACCTGCAATCATGGCCTCATACTCGGCCTCATTGTTAGTCAACCTAGTAGTTTTGATAGATTGCCTAATAGTGTTACGTGTGGGTGGCTTTAAAATGATTCCTAGCCCGGACCCCTTCACGTTCGAATCCCCGTCCGTAAAAAGGGTCCATACCCCCAATGACATACCCGATTTCAATAAGAGTTCTTTTTCAACTTCAGGTATGAGGGTCGGCGTGCAATCGGCCACGAAGTACGCTAAAATTTGAGACTTGATGGCCGTATGGGGTTGATATTCGATATCGTACCCACTGAGTTCGACGGCCCATTTGGCCAATCGGCCTGATAGTTCAGGCTTGTGCAAAATATTACGGAGTGGGTAAGTGGTGAACACGTATATGGGGTGATATTGAAAGTACGGTCTTAACTTTCTAGAGGCGCTTATCAGTGCAAGTGCCTATTTTTCTAAGTGTGGATATCTAGTTTTTACTTCTCATAAGGTTCGACTTACATAATAGACGGGAAATTGCATACCTTGCTCTTCTCAAACTAGGACACCATTTAACGCGATTTCCCATACTGCCAAGTACAAGCAAAGTTTTTTGTCTATTTTTGGAGTATGAAGCAGTGGTGGGCTCGATAGATATCGTTTTAATTCCTCTAATTCCTGTTGGCATTCCGGGGTCCAAGCGAAATCGTTCTTCTTTTTGAGTAGAGAGAAAAATATGTGACTTCGATCTGACGACCTTGAAATGAATCGGCCTAAGGCTGCAATACGTCCCGTTAGCCTATGCACGACTTTTATGCTGTCCACGATGGCGATGTATTCGATGGCCTTGATTTTATCGGGGTTAATCTCGATCCCCCGATTTGACACCATGAAGCCGAGGAACTTGCCCGAACCGACCCTGAAAGCATATTTATCGGGGTTGAGCTTCATGTTGTATTTCTTTAAAATCCCGAATATTTCCTGCAAATGGGTCAAATGGTCCTCTACGTGCATGGACTTAAATAGCATGTCATCAATAGAAACTTCCATTGATTTACCTATTTGTTCCTCGAATATTTTATTTACTAGGCGTTGGTAAGTAGCTCCTGCATGTTATAGCCCGAAGGGCATCACATTATAACAATATGTTCCATACTTGGTGACAAATGAAGTCTTTTCCTGGTCTTCCGGGTTCATTTGGATTTGATTATACCCGGAATAGGCATCGATAAAAGTAAGGATCTCGTGGCCGGCTGTGGCATCGATCATGCGATCGATGTTAGGCAGTGGAAAAGAATCTTTGGGGCATGCCTTGTTTAAATCCTTGTAATCTACATACATTCTAAGTTTGTTCCATTTTTTAGGGACTACAACTACATTGCCTAACCATTCAGGATATTTCACCTCCCGAATGGACCCTATTCTGAGAAGTTTAGTTACCTCGTCCTTTAGAAATGCGTGTTTTACCTCGGATTGGGGCCTTCTCCTTTGCTTTATTGGTTGGAACCTAGGGTCTAGGGTTAGCCGATACGTCATTATATCCGGTGGGATCCCTGTTATATCTAAATGGGACCAAGAAAAACAATCCATGTTATCGATAAGAAATTGAATAAGACTGTTCCTGAGTTCGGGGGTTAATCCCGTTCCCAGGTATATCTTTCGTTCGGGCAAATGCTCGATTAATATGACTTGCTCCAACTCTTAAATCATTGATTGGGTAGCGTCGGAATCATCGGGAAGCACGAAGGATCGAGGGATCCTTTGATCATCATCTTCATCGATCTTCTGATTTTCTAGTTGGGTTAAAGCTGGTGTCTGTGATTGCTATTTGCATCTTGTTCCCTTTTGAGCTCGATCCTTTTATTGGCGAAGGCGAGGATATCGAATTCGCTTCCTCGACGGCAAATATTTCTCTTGTGGCCGGTTGTTCTCTGTACACTGTTATGACCCTCTTAATGCTGGGAATTTAAGAACCTGCTGTAGGGTCGAAGGTACAACTCTCATGTTGTGGATCCATGGCTTTCCAAAAAGGGCATTGTACCTCATGTCGTCTTCGATTACGTGGAACTTCATTTCCTGGATGGTCCTGGACACGTTTATCGGCAGAATTATCTCGCCTTTGGTGGTTTCACATGCCATATTGAATCCATTTAGAACCAGGGTTGCGGGTACGATCTGGTCCTGTAGACCGAGCTGTTGTACGACCTTCAATCTAATGATGTTGGCCGAGCTACCTGGATCAATTAACACACTCTTAACTTTAGTTTTATTCATAAGTACAGATATTACCAGTGCATCGTTATGAGGTTGTATGACTCCTTCTGCATCTTCATCATTGAAGGACAATGTTCCTATGGGTGCGTAATCTTGAGTTCGAGATCGCTTTTCTCTCACAATCGATGTCTTAGTGCATTTAAGCACCGACCTTTGAGGGGTATCGCCGCCGCCGATGATCATGTGAATGACATGTTGTGGTTCTTCTTGTTCGTTTTGCTTGCCGAAATCCCTGTTTTTGAAATAGTTCTTCTCCCTGTCGCTTAAATATTCTCGAAGGTGCCCTTTATTGAATAACCAGGCTACATCCTCTCTTAGTTGCATGCAATCTTCCGTTCTGTGGCCATAGGTGCCATGATATTCACACATTTGATTGGGGTTTCTCTAGGCAGGATCAATCTGTATGGGCCGAGGCCATTTAGTGTCTTTGATGCGTCCGATAGCCGACAAGATGGCAGATGCATCAATGCTAAAGTTATACTCCGATAACCGAGGCGCTTCCTTAGATCCGGTAGGCCTGTCGAACCCACTTCTATTCATCAGCCCCCGAGACCCTTGACCTCGATCACTTCTTTTGTTGCTTTGTCTGGGGTTACGTCTCGATTCATTGATTCTGTGGTTATATGGTTGGTATCGATCCCTGATCGGACCTTGCTCTCGATTGATATCCCTTCGAGCAACGGGTTCAGACCCCAACTGATCATCTTCGACCCTAATTTTTGATTGGTACCGATTGTGCACGTCGGCCCAAGTGATAGCTGGGTACTCGATCAGGTTGTACTTCAACCGCCATGAAGCCATCGAACTTCGTTCTATCAAACCTTGAGTAAAATCCTAAATAGCTCAATCGTTTGTGACCGGGGGTAGATCCATTCCTTCCATTTGAAAACGAGACACGAATTCCCTTAGCATCGCGTTATCCTTTTGTCTTACCTTAAACAAGTTCGACTTCCTGGTCTCGACTTTTATGGCCCCAACGTGTGCTTTTACGAAGGAATCCGCAAGCATAGCAAAAGAATCGATAGAATTAGATGGAAAATTATGATACCATATCATTGTTCCCTTTGACACGGTTTCATCGAATTTCTTCAATAACACGGATTTGATCTCATCATCCTCTAGATCGTTCCCTTTGATGGCACATATGTATGAGGTGACATGTTCGTTGGAGTCGGTAGTTCCATTATATTTAGGAATCTCGGTCATGCAGAACTTATTTGGGATCGGTTTAGGAGCCGCGCGTGGGGGGAAAGGCTTTTGTATGAATCTTTTGGAATCTAAGCCCTTCAATATTGGTGGTGACCCCGGGATCTGATCAACCATATACTTGTATGTCTCTACCTTTTTGTCGTTTGATTTGATCCTCCTTTCTCCCGATTCTATTCGTTTTTTTAGTTCCTTGAACATCTTAGAAATATCGGGATTAGTCCCCGACTCCTGCTCATTTGATTTCACTATAGCTGGTTCCGTTGTATGGGCGATTTCTCGGGGTTGACTGAGCTCCAGTCTACTCGATATCTGGGTTTGACTATGCAACTGAGCGATTGTTGCATGTTGAGCTTGCAACATTTCCAAAAATCATACGCAAGCTGACGCCGTTTTCCTCGACGTTATGGGTATCTTGAGCTGCAGACCGAGTGCCGCCATGAATGATATTTTCAGGTTCAGAATGTAGATTCGCCTCAATGGCCACATGCGATTTCATATCTATCGGCACTTCGATTCGAGCTCCAATGGCATTGACAAGTGGTCTTTCAGTACTGGGTGTCAAGTTGTTGTCCTCATCTTCAAGACTAGCTTCATTATCGATAGGTAAGGCCATTTGATTGGTAGTTAGTTGTTGCTAATCCGAAATCCAAGATACTTTCGAAAACATACGCAAAACGGTGTGTTTTTGCAGATTCGTATCCAATAACCACTATTATCCTTAGCCCCACGGTGGGCGCTAAACTGTTTACCCGAAAAACAGATAGAGTTTAATTTGTACGTAGTTATAAGGATATGTGGTATAGCTTAATACAAATTGTAAGGATAAATAGAAATCTCAAATACGGATACCAAATAAACAAGGTTGGATAGAAGATGATTTTTAGGACTAAGCAAGATGAATCAATTTGTGAATCTTAAAAGAATAACTCTTCAATATAGGAGTGTATGGTGCTTGAATTTACAATATAATCCAAAGAACTGCCCTCTACAGAAATGTAGCCATCGTCTTTATAGTGGAGGATCCTACTTTAGATATAATTAAAAATACATAGTGGAGAACCCATGATAAATCAGCTTTTCCCTAATTTCGGCCGAGATTCTCTCCCTTAGTGTGTTTGTAACAACTCTTGTCTGTGAGCTCGAGCTCGATCGACCTCGGTGCTGGTCGGTATTGCTTCTAGAGCTCGATGTGGACTCAGAATCAGGTGATGATCCGGGCTCGGTATCGGTTGGCTTCTTCCCCTTAAGCTCAAAATCATCTCTTCATAGTTCGATTCGGACTCGAGCTCGATAATTACTTCGAACTCGGTATTTGACCTATACCTAAAATATAAAGCTCGTTCATACCATATTCGGAACCCATCTCGATATTGCGAAATCTTTCTTCGATCCATTATGTTTTGACCTCGACCAATCATACGAAGGCCGAAATCTATTTCCACCATATATATGGTCACCTGTATGTAGCTGTGTACTAATGCCTCAACGGTGGACTTAGAAATAGACACAAAACATATTGATGAAACAAATGCCTAGTGGAAGGGGGCAATCAATGGTAGCTAAAGATATATTACAAATAGGTAGAACTTCAAGCAGAACAAGTCAAGGGACGAATTTAATAAGGTGATTATAATATCTGTGTATGGGTAAAACCGAGCTCGGTATTTGATCGAGCTTGAGAAATGGAGGGCCATGGTCGGTACATCTGTAATAGGGTAAAAATCGAAGTCCGAGTTTGATCTGACATCCAACATGGTCAGCCGAGGGAGGAATATAATATTCAAGATTGGACCTAAAGCATCATCAAAACTAGCCATCGAGATTATCAGATTTGCCCTCGAGTCTACCGATGACATAACCAGTCATGTTTCTAATGGTCTCGAAGAAAGCTCTGCCAGCTCATTAGACAAGGGTCCGCGATTCTTGCCATTAACTGATCATTATGGCGAAAATCACGGAATTAGTCAAAAAGGGAACCAACAGTTTTCAAAATCAAGGACTTAAGTTTTTTATAGTACAATTAAATAATACCCTAAGAGGTAGGTCTCCCTCAATATATAAAGGGGATTTGACAATCCATGAAGGATATTGTAACATACGCTCATAAGCAATACATTTTCCAAGCTCCTACTCTTTGATATTTTTCTGTTAGTAAAAGTGTATTCAACTCAAGGGTGGCTGGCATTCTTAAATTGAAATCATCCAATTCCTGTGGTTTGCAGTTTATTTTATCACTATTTATTTTAATTGCAATCTAGTTTATCGCTTTGTATCAAGATAATCCCATGTCCTTTTAACCACTAACAAATTCAATTGTTATCCGATTTTGAGGGTAAACAGTTTGGCGCCCACCATGAGGCTAAGGATAATAGTGGTTATTTGATACAAATCTTCATAACACACACTACTTTACACTTGCTCTTTGAAGTATCTTTGATTTCAGGTTAAAAATGTCAAACTCTCAACTAGCACCCCTAAATATCAACAACGAGTCCGGTCATCAGGGTGAGAATAACAACATAACGCCCGGTAATGTAGGGCCACCCACTGGTCCCATAGGAATTTCGATCGCATATTCGGTTGATGTTAATTTACATGTGGCGATCGACGCCAACTTGCCTACCGACCCCAAAAATAGCATATGTGGTGGGTCCCGATCGGTTGCTTGAAACACACAAAACGATGAAGAGGACAGGATCGACTTATGGATGATCTTCGAAATGCTGCAAGCTCAATATGTAGCGATAGCTCAGCTGCAGAGCCAAAGCCAGATGCCGGGCAGGGTTGAACCCGATCCACCCCGTGAAGTCACCCGTAGAAACGAACTGGTCATAGTAAGGTCAAATGAACAAGAATCAGATACTAACCCGAGATTATAAAGATGCTCAAGGAGCTGACAAAGAGGATAGAATCAGGGAAAAAGAAAATCGAAGCAAGCAATAAAAAGGTGGAAAACTACAATTCCAGGGTAAATAAAATCCCAGGAGCACCTCCGATATTGAAAGGACTGGATTCCAGAAAGTTTGTGCAAAAACCTTTTCCTCCGAGCGCGGCTCCAATGCCAATTCCTAAGAAACGTATGCCCGAAATACCTAAGTATAACAGAACGACCGATCCAAATGAGCATGTAACTTCTTACACGTGCGCCATCAAAGGTGAACGACTTAAAGGACGACGAGATCGAGTGTGTTCTACTAAAACAATTCGGGGAGAGCCTGTTAAAATGAGCAATGACATGGTATCACAACTTACCTCCTAATTCTATTGATTCATTTTCTATGCTTGCAGAATCCTTTGTGAAAGAACATGCTGGTGCCATCAAGGCTGAAACCAGGAAAGCATACCATTTCAAAGTTAAACAGAAGGATAACGAGATGCTAAGAGAATTCGTGTCCTGTTTCCAAATGGAACGAATGGATCTGCCGCCAGTCACTGATGATTGGGATGTACAAGCTTTCACTCAGGGACTCAGTATTCGGAGCTCGGTGGCTTCACACCAACTGAAGCAGAATCTGATAGAATACCCTACCGTTACCTGGGCAGATGTACATAACCGGTATCAATCAAAAATTGGAGTCGAAGATGACCAACTCGAGGCCCCCTCGGAGTCTGTTTATCTCGTCAGAACCCTCAACAAAGTCAAGAGAGACATCGATCATGAACCAAGATCAAATAGGGATCGATATCTACCACATAATGGTTATCGGAGCAGTGGGTCCATGCGAAACCCCGTAAGAAACGAAAGGAGAAATGATCAAGGTCGAAGCAACCAGGGGCTCATGACCAAAAACAGCTTCGACAGGTCTATCAGGCCTAAAGAAGCGCCGAGGCTATCGGAATACAACTTCAATATCGATGTTGCCGCCATCGTATCAGCTATCGGGCACATCAATGATACCAAGTGGCCTCAATCTCCAAAAGGACCCTAACCAGATGTGAAAATATCATGGCACTCACGGTCACAGAACGGAAGATTGTCGACATCTGAGAGAAGAAGTAGCCCGTTTATTCAACAATATGCACCTTCGAGAATTCTTGAGCAACCGAGCCAAGAACTACTTTAGAAACATGGATTCTAACAAACAGACAGGACGAAAAGATATTAAACCTCAACACGTCATAAATATGATCACCGGTGGAGTCGATATCCCACAAGGGCCGATGTTGAAACGCACCAAAGTATCCATCACTAGGGAGAAACGAACTCGAGACTACGTACCGAAAGAAATTTTATCTTTCAGCGACAAAGATGCGAAAGGGATCATACAACCTCACAATGATGCACTGGTAATATCTGTACTCATAAATAAAACTCGAATTAAACGTGTGTTGACTGATCCAGGTAGCTCGATCAACATCATTTGGTCGAGGGTCGTGGAACAGCTCAGTTTAAGAGACAAAATCATGCCTACAGTCCGAATTATAAATGGGTTCAACATGGCATGTGAAACCACTAAGGGGGAGATAACGTTACCAGTCAATATCACCGGAACCATACGAGAGGTCACGTTTTAGGTGATCAAAGGAGACATGAGGTATAACGCCCTTTTCGGAAGGCTGTGGATCCACAACATGAGGGCAGTGCCCTCAACTCTTCACCAAGTGTTAAAATTCCCAACTCCGGAAGGGATTAAGACAGTCTACAGGGAACAACCGGCCGCAAAAGAGATGTTTGCAGTCGAATAAGTGATTCCAATATCAATACTCACAACTTCGAAAGAACCAAATTCGGGCACAAACCAAGAGGCCAAATAGCAGTCACTGACACCGGCCACGACCCAATCGGATGAGCAGGGGACTTATGAAGACGATGATTACGGGATCCCACAATCTTTTATAATCCCTGATGAGTCCGACGCAACTAAATCATCGGTCGAAGAGTTGGAACAAGTTATATTGGTTGAGCATTTGCCCGATCGGAAGTATACCAGGGCGCGGGGTTAACTCCCAAGCTCAGGAAAAGACTTATTCTATTCCTTGTAACTAATATAGATTGTTTCGCTTGGTCCCATCTTGATATGACAGGGATACCACCGGAGATAACCACTCACAATCTAACCCTGGACCCGAAAATCAATCCGGTTAGGCAGAAGAGGAGGCCCTAGTCCAAGGTCAAACATAATTTCATTCGGGAGATTAAATACCAGTATTGGTTGGTAAACATAGTGGTAGTCCCTGAAAAAGGGAATAAACTAAGAATGTGTGTAGATTACAAAGATTTGAATAAAGCATGCCCCATAGACTCTTTTCCTTTGCCAAACATTGACCGTATGATCGATACCACGTTCGACCACGAGATCCTCAGTTTTATCGATGCCTATTCCGAGTATAACCAAATACGGATGGACCCAGGTGATCAGGAAAAAACCTCGTTCATCACTAAATATGGCACATATTGTTATAATGTAATGCCGTTTGGATAAAAAAATGCTGGTGCCACATACCAATGCTTAGTAAATCGGATATTCGAAGAACAAATAGGAAAATCGATGGAAGTTTACATTGATGATATGTTGGTTAAGTCCTTACGAGAAGAGGACCATTTAAAACATTTGCAGGAAACCTTCAGCATATTGAAAAAGTACAATATGAAGCTAAACCCGGAAAAATGTGCGTTCAGAGTTGAATGGGGTAAATTCCTCGAGTTCACGGTATCCAATCGAGGAATCGAGATCAACCTCGAAAAGATCAAAGTCATAGACACGGTCGTATACAATGTAAAGGTTGTGCAAAGGCTAACCGAGCACACACCCGCTCTGGGGCGATTTATTTCAAGGTCATCCGACAAGAGCCACCGATTCTTCGCACTGTTGAAAAAGAAGAATAACTTCTCATGGACTCCTGAATGTCAACAATCTCTAGAGGAGCTCAAAATATACTTATCGAGCCCACCGCTACTTCACACACCAAAGATAGACGAACAATTGTACTTGTACTTGGCGGTATCGGAGATAGCGGTAAGTGGAGTCCTAGTTTGGGAGGAACGAGGTATGCAATTTACGATTTATTATGTTAGTAGGACCTTAGGTGAGGCCAAAAATAGGTACCCTTACCTTGAAAAACTAGCGCTCACCTTGCTAAGCACCTCCAGGAAACTAAACCCATAGTTCCAATGTCACCTCATATGTGTCGTAACAACTTACCCATTAAGGAACGCGATGCATAAGCCCGAACTCTCGGGCCGATTGGGCAAATGGTCCATGGAAGTAAGTGGTTACGATATCGAGTACCAGCCCCGGACCGCCATTAAGTCCCAAATTTTGGCATCTTCGTGGCCGACTTTACACCGACCTTAATACCCGAGGTCTAAAGAGAGTTATTGATTAACTTGGGGACTTCCTCGGGAATCTGGACCCTCTTTACGGACGGTGCCTCAAACGCAAAAGGGTTCGGTCTTGGCATCGTACTAAAGCCACCAACAGGTAAAATAATTAGGCAATCTAATAAGACTATGAAATTGACTAACAATGAGGTCGAATATGAGGCCATGATTACAAGCCTTGAATTAGCCAAAAGTTTGGGGGCAGAGGTGATCGAAGCCAAGTGCGACTCACTCCTTGTAGTAAACCAAGTTAATGGGACATTCGAGGTCAGGGAAGAACGGATGTAAAGATACTTGGACAAGTTACAGGTGACATTACATCGGTTCAAAGAATGGACTTTGCAACATGTACCTCGGGATCAAAACAGCAAAACTGATGCCCTCGATAACTTGGGATCGTTGGTCAAAGACAACGAGATTAACTCTGGAGAAATTGTACATCTTATGAGCTCGATGATGGAACAAGGCCATGCCGAAATCAACTCAACGAGCCTAACTTAGGACTTGAGGAATAAGTACGTGGAATATCTCAAGACCGGAAAAGCCCTCGGACCCAAAGGAATCGAGGGCCCTACAAATGAAGGCAGTCCGATTTAGTTTGTCCGAGGATAAAACCTTAGTCATAAGAACATTCATTGGCCATATTGCGATATGTTTGGGACCAGGATACACCGAATACATTTTGAGGGAAATCCACGAAGGTACCTATGGAAATCATTCGGGTGATGAATCACTGGTTCAAAAATAATCAGAGTAGGTTACTACTGGATCGATATGGAAAAAAACGCGAAGGAGTTCATTTGAAAACACAATGGATGCCAAAGGCATGCTCTGATGATTCATCGAGAAGGAGAGCCGCTACATTCAGTCTTGTCACCATGGCCATTCATGAAATGGGGGATGGATATCGTTGGCCCCCTTCCACGGGCACCTAGTAAGGCTCAATTTATTTTATTTATGACTGACTATTTTTCTAAATGGGTGGAAGAACATGCATATGAAAAGGTTAGAGAAAAACAAGTTATCGATTTTATCTGTGACCACATTATATGTCGATTCGGAATACCGGCCGAGATTGTATGCGATAACAGAAAACAGTTTATTGGCAGCAAAGTAAGCAAGTTTCTTGAAGACCATAAGATCAAAAGGATCTTATCTACTCCTTATCACCCTAGTGGGAATGGACAAGCAGAATCCACCAATAAAACCATAATCCAAAACCTCAGAAAGAGGTTGATCGACGCCATAGGAAAATGGAAGGAAATTCTATTTGAGGTTCTATGGGTGTACCGTACAACCTCGAAGTCCAGTACCAGATTCACACAGTTTCCTTTGGTTTATGGCACTGAAGCTTTAATGCCGGTTGAGATCGGAGAACCGAGCATCGGATTCCTACATACAACAAAGGAATCAAACGACGAGGCTATGGGTACGAGCCTGGAACTATTAGATGAAAGGCGCGAAGCCGCCCTTGTCCGGTTGGCCGCCCAAAAATTACGGATGAGAGATATTTTAATCAAAGGACCAACCTTCGATATTTCAATATAGAGGACTTAGTACTAATAAACGTTACACTAAACACCTGAAACCTGAATGAAGAGAAATTGGGGCCAAATTGGGAAGGACCGTACCAAATTATCGAAATCACCGGAAAAGGTTCCTACAAGCTCGAAACAATGAGCGGCGAATAATTGCCGAGCAACTGGAATATAACTCACTTAAAGCGATATTACTACTAAGGTACAACACCGTTCTTTCGATTATTTTGCATTTCAAACTAACACTTGCAGGTGACCAACAAGGGATGATGCGAGATCCTAGGTCTGAAAGCACGCGTTGCACTCTTTTTCCCTTAAGCCGGCTTTGTCCTAAATTGGTTTTCTGGCAAGGTTTTTAATGAGGCAACAAGTAAATCATGCTAACTTAGAATCGAAGGCCGGCTACGAACCGGTGACAAGGGAAGAAACTTCGTGATTAAAGGGTCTCGATCAATAAGATTTATTGTAAGGGCCAAACGGTCAAATGAACCGTGTCCGCTCAAACTGCTCGATCCCTGGCACAAAACGTGTATACATGTACAACTATTGTGCTCAAGAATATAAAAGAAGATTTTTCCTTGCACATAAGCATCTTGTCCTTTGAAATATTTCTTACATCTTTCAAGAAGTCAAAGATATCGAGCCCACGAGCCACATTAATCCGAGTTCGAACATTCACTTCATTCAGGGACTGTAGGCATTGCCCGAATTAAAAGACTAAGGTTGTTCCGAGTTAAAAATACTCGAGGGAATGAAGCTTATTTGGCATTGCCCGAATTAAAAGGCTAAGGCCATTACGAGTTAATAACACTCGAGGGCATGGAGCTTATTTGGCATTGCCCGAATTAAAAGGCTAAGGCCATTCCGAGTTAATAATACTCGAGGGAATGAAGCTTATTTGGCATTGCCCTAATTAAAAGTCTAAGGCCATTCCGAGTTAAAAACACTCGAGGGCATGAAGCTTATTTAGCATTTCCCGAATTAAAAGGCTAAGGCCATTCTGAGTTAATAACACTCGAGGGCATGAAGCTTATTTGGCATTTCCCGAATTAAAAGGCTAAGGCATTCCGAGTTAAAAATACTCGAGGGCATGAAGCTTATTTGGCATTGCCTGAATTAAAACGCTAAGGACATTCTGAGTTCAAAACACTCGAGGGCATAAAGCTTATTTGGCATTGCCCGAATTAAAAGGCTAAGGCCATTCCGAGTTAATATCACTCGAGGGCATGAAGCTTATTTGGCATTGTATGAATTAAAAGGCTAAGGCCATTCTGAGTTAATAACACTCGAGGGCATGAAGCTTATTTGGCATTGCCCGAATTAAAAGGCTAAGGCCATTTCGAGTTAAAACACTCTAGGGCATGACGCTTATTTGGCATTGCCCGAATTAAAAGGCTAAGGCCATTCCAAGTTAAAAACACTCAAGGGCATGAAGCGTATTGGGCATTGCCCGAATTAAAAGGCTAAGGCCATTCCGAGTTAATAACACTCGAGGGCATGAAGTTTATTTGGCATTGCCCGAATTAAAAGGCTAAGGCCATTCCGAGTTAAAAACACTCGAGCGCATGAAGCTTATTTGGCATTGACCAAATTAAAAGGCTAAGGCCATTCCGAGTTAATAACATTCAAGGGCATGAAGATTATTTGGCATTGCCCGAATTAAAAGGCTAAGGCCGTTCCGAGTTAAAAACACTCGAGGGCATGAAGCTTATTTGGCATTGTCCGAATTAAAAGGCTAAGGCCGTTCCAAGTTAAAAATACTCAAGGGCATGAAGCTTATTTGGCATTGCCCGAATTAAAAGGTTAAGGTCGTTCCAAGTTAATAACATTCGAGGGCATGAAGCTTATTTGGCATTGCTCGAACTAAAAAGGGCTACGACCATATTAACACGGCTCGGATATGTATAAAAAATAAGGCCTTCAAAAAATTCTTATAACCGGTTCTAAAGGTTACTCTCGACAAGCTATAAACCTACATTATTCTGGGAAAAAGTTTTCGATAACACTGAATCCCTACAATACCTTAACACAAAGTAACGTTAAAGACAATATTTGTTCTAAACTTCGAACATAACCTAAGTATTTCATGCTAAGGCATTTCGACCTTTGCAAAAAACAAATAAAAGCAAAAAGATAGTGTAAAAGCTATGAAAGGGAAAAATCTTTATATATATATATATATATATATATATATATATATATATATATATATATATATATATATATCAAAATTTCTTTACTAGGGCTGAATAGGCCCCATACATATTTTTTACAACGGCCAAACGGCCTCGACAAAACGATAGTGCAAAAAACAAAAAGATCCTAAATGTCCTAATCTTCATCGGGGGCCTCACCATCAGACTCACCCGACTCTTCAGACCTCTTGGAATCGTCCTCGGGATAAGCCAGCTTCCTGGCCTTGGATTCGTATCTCTTGGCATTTTCGATTTCAGCCAATACATCAAAAGTTTGAGCATGGACTCCCTCGAGGGCCTCCCTTTGGGATTGACACCTCGCATGCTTCACCCTGTTTTTTGCTTGGTCCTAAATCGTCTCAGCATCAGCTTTATATTGGGCCACCTTATCATCGGCCTCAGCTCTGACCACAACAACCTCTAACTTGGCCACCTCAAGCTCCTTGTCCAGGTTCTCTTGACCAGAAACAACCGAGTTCAACTGAAATTGGAGTCCCTCGATCGTATTGACCTGCACTGAGTATTTCTCTTTTATAGCCCGAAGTTGAACCTAAGCCGAAGCCAACTGTGCCTGGAAAGTCTTTTTTTTCTGAGGCCAGGCGGTCCATAGTTTTATTCCATTCTTCGGCCTCAGCCTTCATCATGTCCACCTCCACCTGGAGCGGCTCGATCAGGTCAAGTCTCTTTTGAACCTATGGGTTCGGGTCTTTAGACAATGTGTCTTAATCATCATCACTAAGTTCGAATATTCATCTTACCTGCTCGATCAAATCGTCATGCTCTTTTCGAGTCGCTTCTAACTCGGCCTGGAGCCTCTCACTAAGAAGCTTGTAAGCATCCTTCTTCTCAGCAAGCTCCCGAGTCACGGTCTCGTGATGCTTGAACTCCTCCCGATATCGGAGAAAGGCCTCGTGATGAAGCACCGAGTCCTGCAAGCATAAAAGAAAATGTTACGATTGTTCATGATTAAAAATAGGTACATAATGGAGGGACATTCAAAATTACCCGATTCAGCGCATGTTGAGCTTCGTTGAATGGGCAGGGCGCTTCCGCTTTGTTCATTCTAGCTTGATCCTCTTTGGTCACCAAGCATCGAAGTTAACTGGTAATCCCCATCGGGGCAGAGAGAACTCGGGCATCCATGGACATATAAATTGCTCGTCTTCGAGTAGGATCAACACTCGGAGCTGGGATTTGATTCACTAATTTTGGGCTTGAAGAAGACCTGCCAGCTCCAGGGGACGGTATCTTCTTTGGTACCGGTAAGTGGCCCAACCTGGTGACATCCTCCGAAGTAGTAGAATCCAAGCCATCGAAGAAATTATGGAAATAATTTGCTACTCCTTGTGCCCCATCGCCGAGGTTACCTTTCAACGCCTGAGATCGATCACCCCAAGCGCCTCCTTAGGAACATTAGCTTCTAACTAAGAAGTACCAGTCATAGTTTCTTTTTCGACCTCCCTAACTCGGGGCAAAATGGTCTCGACCCTCCCTGGGTCGGAGACTTCAGCCACTGCTTCTTCTACGGCTTCCATGGCTTGAGGCAGTTTAGAACCGGTTCTCACGTGGGTCACCAATTCAGAATCTTCTTCTTCTTCTTCGGACTCATCCCTCAACCGACGAAATGAGTCCGATGAGAGTTCTCGGGCGCTGGCATTCTTAGGTTTGCACACCAGTCGCTTCCTCGGTCTCTTCTTTTCAAGGCTTGAGGAACTCAGATCTATTTCTCTTTTCTTCTCTTTATCCTGCTTCTGAGCAGGGGGAGCGGCGTATATGTTGTCATCAACTGATGGAGGCCTCATTTCAATATCTTTTGGTAGACGTAAAAGAAGCGAGTAAAGCGATTCAGATATTGATGATGTGAAAGTAAGATCAAATATAACTAAGAGAAAAAAATTCTTACCATGGTTACAGGCCTCCCATCGGCCCTTCGAGAGCTCACCCCATAACCGCTCGGAATAAAGTCTTTGTGTCGCAATGTCCTCGACCTACTCCTTGAGTCAAGGAACGGCATCCGGTATCCGGGCAATAGCTGCTTCATCACATAACATCGATGAGAAGGGAGGGAAATGAAAAGTAATAAAAGAAATTTTGAAGGCAAAGTTACACTTACATTTCATGTTCCATTTCTCGGGGAATGGCATGTCTACATCCGGGATTAAGTACGAGGTCCTCACTCGAACAAATCGGCCCAACCAGCCCTGGTCCCGATCCTCGTTGATGCTCGAGAATAAGTCCTTAGTGGCTCAACATACGAGCTTCATTAATCCCCCTCGTTAAAGTTGAGGGCTATACGGGCGCATGAGGTGTTCGAGGGTAAATGGACACCCCTCGAGCTTGCTCACAAAGAAATGAAGCAGAATAACAATCCTCCAAAACAATGGATGGATCTTCCTGAGTGTCACTTCATACCTTTGCAAAAGGCTATGATAACTCGGTCTAAAGGACCCAACATGAAAGGGTAAGTGTAAACACATAAAAAACTCTCAACATGGGTGGTGATAAATTCCTCGGGGGTAGGGACCACTACGAATTTATCTTCTCAATTGCAGTCCTCTTTGACCTTATCGAGGATGCTGGCAGTAATAGTACGTATGTACCTCGAGACCGGCTCATACCGAACCGGTACCAAAGGGGTTTTCTCGATCTTGAAGTCGGCCTCAGTTGGGCACCTCGAAGGGATAAATGACTTTAGAGGGGGTTCCGATGTTGGTTAGTCAGTAGCAACAAGCGAAACATTTTCAGATGGTTTTGAGGAAGAAGGTATAAAAGAGGAGGCGTGCTTAGCGAAATAACTTATGTAAACTTTTAAAAGAACTAGAAGAAAAGGTATAATTATCAGGTAACTTATAAGAACTCTCAGAAAACTAGAAGGGAAGAAGTTTGAACTTAGGCTTTCAGAAAACGAGTAGATGAGAGTGATGAAGTTTTCTCAAAACACAAGAGCAAATCTTTGAATGTAAAGGTTCTAATGAATGAATGAAAGGGGTATTTATAGTTTTCTCAAAACGGCGGTTCGCTTCCTGTAGCGACCGACCATCAACTGACTCCCATTTAATTCCTTAAAGACTGGGCCGACGGGACGTATTCAATTGTTCTTATCACTTACATCATGAATCCGTCGTCATGATTTGTCGGAGTGAGAATAGGGAGCCCGTATGGTTTCTTATCATTTTCTCTCCGAAAAATAATGGGATTTGACGTTGTATTTTGTCTCTTACGTCATGATATATCGAAATGAGAATCTGTAGCTCATATCGTTTTTTGTCACCTACTCTCCGAAAAACGAGGGGACTATTTGTGTACGGGTAAAATTGAGCTCGGTGTTCGATAGAGCTTGAGAAATAGAGGGCCAGGGTCAGTACATCTGTAATAGGGTAAATATTGAAGTCCAAGGTTCGATCTGACATCCAACATGGTCAGCTGAGGGCGGAATATAATATTCAAGATTGGATCCAAAGCATCATCAAAACTAGCTATCGAGATTATCAGATTTTCCCTCGAGTCTACCTATGGCGTAATCGGTCCTGCTTCTAACGGTCTCGAAGAAAGCTCTGCCAGCTCATCCGACAAGGGTCTGTTATTTTTGCCTTTAACCGATCATTATGGCGAAAATCACAGAATTAGTCAAAAAGGGAACCAACGGTCTTCAAAATCAAGGACTTATATTTTTTATAGTACAATTAAATAATACCCTAAGGGGTAGGTCTCCCTCAATATAAAGTGGATTTGAAAATCCATGAAGGATATTATAACATACACTCATAAGCAATACATTTTCTAAGATCCTACTCTTTGATATTTTTTTTGTCAATAAAAGTGTATTCAACTAAAAGGTGGTTGGCATTCTTTAATTGAAATCATCCAATTCCTGTGGTTTGCAGTTTATTTTATTGCTATTTATTTTAATTATAATCTAATTTATCGCTTTGTATCAAGTTAATCCCCATGTCCTTATAACCACTAACAAATTCAATTGTTATCCGATTTTGAGGGTAAACAATATCATCCAAAATTTTGGGATATAACGTGTACCCAATTCAATTGTTAGTTTTAGGTAGGGTTGTCTAAGGGGAGGGTATTACCCGTATCGGTACCAGTACTGGTCTGGAATGGGGGTAGGAATAAGGGATTTGGGTAAAGGGTAAGGGGACTAGGAGGTGTATTGGTGGAAAAATAGGCATGATACGTGGATTAATGGTATGGTGACTAGTGGCATTTATATCAAGTTAATGAAGAAGAATGATGAGGCACAGTTAAAATACCCACGGTATTTACAAAAGAAGGTACCGTATGACAGCTGGAAAAGAAGAAATATTCACGAGATGCATGAAGACCATAAAAGGAGAAGATTCACGAACGATTGTGAATATGAAAATGGAATCAACATTATCCATGATTATGTGCAACACCTATTATTACCATAGCCGTTACGAGTAATTTTAGTAACGGGCAACTAATACATTTAATGTTAATAACGGGTATGAATTAAGTGAGGGGGAACCGTTACATCTTTATATCCTTATATAAGAGTCCTTACCTTATTTTGTACGATTATCAGAATATTCTCAAATATATGCAATTAGTCTTTTACTTTTATATTTCTACTTGATTGAAGATTCTAATCCACAATTCTGGGGAGAAATCAATGATCATCGGTAAGATTTCTTTCCTTCATTTATTATTTCAATTGTTTATTTTATTCTCGCATTTTTGGAAAAGTGAAGTAAACTTGGTTATTAAGAACCCAATTTTTCTTAACACTGACTTTGACCACAAAAGCTATTTTTTGGTTAAACAAATTGGTTCCGTTACTGAAAATTTGATAATTTATTCACTTTTCATATTTTTATCTTTAGCAACAAAGCATGTCAACTACTAATGAAATTGTTCAGGTGGATAAGGAAGTCCAAGAAAGACAACTAGGTGAAACTCCACCATACTGTACGCCCACAACAACTCCGCCACGCTCATGTAACAATTCACCTGAAAGGTCTACTATTCGTAATGATGGGGAACGAGTTATCGAGCAAACAACGAGCATGATAACTTGAGGCAAATGATTGCTCAACAATTTGGTAAAGCTTTGTGTGCATTTGCAAATAGGCTGCCTAACGTTGTGCAAACCCCTCCACCAATAAATACAATTCTGGAAAATCCTTGTTCAGGGCTTGATAATTCAGGAAGTGGAGGAATACCAAACGATTATGGAGACGGATGGCCGGGTACACTAAATAATTCTAATTTGCAAAGTTTGGTACTAACCTTGCAGAAGCAGCTCAAGGAAAAAAATGAGCGGATAAAACAGATACCTGGATTGCCGCATGTGATCAAAGGAGTGGATATTGACAGATATTCTCAACAACCTTGGAAGCCAAGTGCGGCACCTTTGCCAATTTCCAAAAAATTCAAGATTCCTGATTACCCTAAATATGATGGGACCACTGAACCATAGGACCATGTCACCGCATTTACCACAAGGGTAAATGGCAATGACTTAACCAAGCAATAACTTGAATCAGTCTTAGTTAAAATATTTGGCGAAACCCTCACGAAAGGCGCACTAACGTGGTATTCACTCTTACCTAAAAATTCTATTGACTCTTTTGTTAATCTTGTAGATTCATTTATAAAAGCACACTCGGGAGCTCAAAAATTAAAAAAGAGAATAGAAGATATTTTCAAAGTAAAACAAGAAAGCACAGAATTGCTCAGAAAATTCGTAGATAGATTTCATCGGGCGAGGATGATGCTACCACGTGTACCTGATAACTGGGCAGCTAGGGCATTTGCAAGTAATCTGAATGAGAAAAGTTCAGAAGCCACTATTTTTGTAATTTCTCGCATTCCTTGGATCACAGTACGAAGTTACGAATAAAAGAAGATACGATTTTCTAGATAAAGGTAGAGGAAAGGTTTGGATCTAGATGTTCAGAGACATAAATGAGGTTTGGTAAGAACATGTACGAGCCTTATATGGGACCCGCGGGATGAGATTCCCAATCAAAACAAGAACAGGTATAGTTTGATTCAAGATCGAGACCAAATGAGACAAGTTCTTCTTCCCGATTCAAAAAGGAATACGACACAGCCAGAAATAGTGATCCAAGATCTCGATCGAGGATATGAGATTACAAATTCAATGTCAGTACTTCAGAGTTGGTAGTTGTTCTAAGAGGAATGAATGACAAAGTGTGTTGGCCGAAATAGATGAGGTTAGATCCCAGCAAAAGGAGCCAGAAATATTGGTGTGAATTTCATAATGATCATGGCCATAGAGCAACAGATTGCAGACTCCTATAAGGAGAAGTTGAATATCTATTGAATCAAGGCTACCTGACTAATATGTTTAGTGAAAAAGGAAAGCATTCCTACACGAAAAATAGGCAGGAATCACCAAAACCCCCACACCAAAAAGGGCGGTAAATGTTATAATCGGGGGTGAAGATATCAATAGGGTAACATACACATCAACAAAAAAGACATCCAAAGTTGCAGTTACCCATGGGAAACGGGTTTGTCAGGCTTTGGAAGGAGAAAACACAGTGTTTGACGATGAGGACGTAGACGTCTTGATTATTCCTCATAACGATGCACTGGTAATATCTTTACTTTTTCATGATACTAATGTTAAACGAGTTTTGATTGACCCATGTAGCTCAATAAATATTATACTACTGAGAGTAGTAAATGAGATGCAAGCAAATGATCATATCATACCTAAGGCATGATCATTGTCTGGGTTCGATAATTCAAGTGTCATCATGAAAGGAGAAATCATATTGGTAACGTTCACAGAAGGTGTAGTCAAAGACACTAAATTCCAAGTGGTAGATGTAGACATGTCTTATAACATAATTTTAGAAAGCCATGGATTCATGATATGGATGTGGTCCCTTCAACGTTGCATCAGGTAATTAAATTCCCATCACAATGGCGAATCCATCAAATTAGGGGAGATCAACATGCATCACAGGATATCAACTCAGTTGCAATCGGGAGTGTAGCTATACCTGTTAATGGGGTCGGGCTAGACTATTTACAACCCGGTTCGACCCGGTTCAGCCCGGTACTGTAGCATTTAGGGCAGGCTGGGATGGGTTAGGCGGGGAGCGGGTTTTAGACGAAACGTTTTTGGATACCGGTGTATCGGAACCCGCTTAGCCCGGTAACCCGTTAACGAGTTTTTAACGGGATACAGCCCGGTCCAGCCCGGTTTCCGTTACAATTTTTTTAAAAAAATATTTCTGGACCGTTGCCAACGGTCAAATTCAAAAATGATCGTTGGCCAAATGCCCTTTTTTTGCAGAAATGGCCATTTCGGCCTACCCCCTTAAGAAAATAGCTCCCCACCTCTAATATTTGATAAATTATAATTTTAACCTTTTAAAAACTATAAATAGCCCCCATTCTTCTTCATTTTCCCTCATAATTCACTCTCTTACTACTCTAATTCTCTCTTATTTCTCTCTTGATAATATTGATTATTATTCTTAAATTCTCAATTATTTATTATTTCAAGTTTCATCAAATATTTAGTTTAGCCATTACAAAATTATTATTATCAAATATCAAGTATTCAAGTGAAGTGTGGTATCAAGTATAGGTCTATCAATTGAAGTTTGATTTTTTATATCAAATTTAATGCGGCATCCGGAATCCCGGTACACTCGTTCCATCTCTTTCTCTTCTTTAGTGTACACTTATTTTATTATTTAGAATTATTAATTTAATTTCTTAATTTAATTTACATAATGGATATATTTAGAGCAGCCAAAAAAGTGTGCACTAGCAGAGGTGGTAGTAAGAAAACTTCCAAAAGATCAAGAGGTGGTGCTGGTTCTTCTAGTAGCTTTACATATATTTCTGAAAGTTCACCTGAAAATTTAAATGTAGATAGATTATGAGCGAATTCAAGAAAATAATGGTATAGATGATGATTTAGATGATAATTCAGATGATATTCAATCACCTGATAATCTTGAAATACCACCAGCTACACCTGGTAATGCTAGTCAAACTCAAAATATTAGGGGTGGATGTCGTAGTAATACAAGTAGGCATCCCCTCCCTATTAAGAAGAATTAAAGATATAGAAGTAAGTATTGGAATTTTTTAACAAACTAGAAGAAGATAAATATTATGTAAGATATAGCATTTGTAAGGATGTTTACAAACATGAGACCGGTAGGGGGGGAGGGGAAGAGTCAACTTCGTAGGCACATGGTAAAGCACCACCCTTTTGATTGGGTAGTAGATGAGGAAGATGGGCAACAAAAACTTAACTCGAGTACTGGGGGGTTAATGGGTAAATACGATATTAAGAAAGATCAGGAAGAATTAGCTAAAATGATTATTTTAGGTTGTTTACCTTTTAGTTTTGCTGCTTCACCATATCTTGTTACTTATATTCAAAGAATTTATAACCCTTTGTTTAAAGGTATTCCTAGAAATACTTGTAGAGCTGATATCTTTAGGCTTTTTGGATAATATCATACATAAAGGTATTCCTAGAAGTACTCATGCCTGAAGAAATAGTTACTTGGTGGAATTATACTTATTTATTCTTAAGATGTTGTTATAAATATAGAATGCCTATAATTGAAGTTGCTAATTCTCATTGTACCGATCCTAGCTGTTTGTTAACATCTAAAATTTGGATGTCATTGAAGATGTTGCAAAATTTTTACAAAAAGTTTACATGGCTACACTTGAGTTTTCTGGAGCTTATTATCCTACTATTGCAAATGGTTTAGTTCATATTGCTGAAATTTTTCTTTTACTACATAATTTGAAGAAGAAAGAAGGATATACTTCTGTTGTTGAATCTATGCTAGATAAGTTTAAAAAATATTTCTACCCAATTTCCCCTATTTACCTAATTGGTGTTATTTTAAACCCTTATATCAAAATGGCCACTTGTCGCCAATTAATCAGTGCTTTATATTCTTATATGGATATTGGACCAACTGAAACTCCTGATATTGACACTTGTATTTATGATCTACACAAATATTTACAAACTTTATATAATTATTATGCTAACATTGTTGATGCTTCTTCTAGTGTAGATGCAAATATTTCTTCAAGTTCAGTTTCAACATTTGGGACCGGTGCTTTGGATGATAATGACGGTGTTGAAGATTATTTGATTTGGTCTACACTAGGAGAGCATCAACAAACCAGTAGCATGAATATTGATGAACTCCAATTTTACTTGCAAAAGTCAGCAGATCCCCGCACAAAGGAATTTCTACCGCTGGGTTAGTGGAGGAGCAACTCAAATTAATTTCATGCTCTTTCGACCATGGCTCGAAACGTGCTAAATGTGCCAATTTCAACAGTCGCATCAGAGAGTGCATTTAGCCAAGCAAGACAGCAACTAGGAGGTACCCGTCATTCATTGGGCAGCAACGCTTTGAAAATTTTAGTGTGCTTTATAGATTGGATAAGATCAGAACGGCGAAATCAAGGGCGTGACGAGGTAGATGAAGCGGAGGACCAAGAAATTGGAGATATAATGGTTTATGGTTCCGATTCAACCAATGCCGGAAATCAAGAACCTCATGTTGACATGAAGGAACTTACAAAAATGATGCAAAGGATGTGATGTACCATTTTTTATTTTTTATAATTATTGTAAACTTTTAATTTGCAAGTTCAAAAATAAAAAAAATCAAAAAAGAACTTGCATATTAATTTGAAGTATTATATATTATTCAATAAAAATATCAAATGAAAACCTTCGGAGCTTGATCCTTACATATTGCCTATTGATCTTATTAAATAATTTTTTGTATTTTAATTTTAAAATTTTAAAATTCAAAATTCAAATTTAAAACTTTAAACTTCAAAGTTTAATTCTAACCCTTAAAAATTTGCAAACACTTAAATATCAATAACATTGAATAAGAAAAACAAAATTTACTTTTAAAAAAAAAACAATAGCCAGGCCCGGTCCAAACCCGTTAAGCCCGAACCCGGACGGGCCCAAAAAAATCCGAAAATGTATAACCAGCTAATTCAGCCCGCTAACCAGCCCGGAAAGTTAAGCGGACGAGCTGGTTTTTTTTGTGTACAGCCCATCCCAGCCCGCCCGTTAAACACCCATAAGTGCAACATTCGAGGACGGAGATATGAAATAGCAACTACATAGCTCAGTTGAGGATAGTTTAGTGCCCACCTCAATTGAAAGTCTAAAAAATTAAGTTGATATAGATTCAAGGCCTGATATGATCTAAGATCCCGAGGAAAACAAGAATATAAAAACAACCACGGAGGAGCTCGAAGTTGTTATATTATTCGTCCACTGCCTGACAGAAAAGTTTACATCGGAACAAACTTGAGCTTGGAAATGAAAGGTAAGTTAATTGAATTTTTACGTGCTAATGTCGATTGCTTTACTTGGTTGCATTCCGACATGACAGGCATAACACCGAAATTAATGACTCATAAGCTGAATGAGGACCCATTGCACCCACATGTCAAACAAAATAAAAGGAAGTAGGGAGCATTTAAAAATCAAGTAATCCAAGACGAGGTACAAAAACTTCTAAAAATTGGCTCAATTTGAGAGGTAAAAGTACCCCGACTTGTTAGCTAATATTGTTGTAGTCCCAAAAAGAATGGAAAGTGGCGAGTATGTGTAGATTATACTGATTTAAATAAGGGTTGCTCTAAAGATTCGTTTCTTTTACCGCATATAGATCAACTAATTAATTCTACCGCAAGTCATGAACTTTTAATTTTTTTAGATACATATTCTGGTTATAATCAAATAAAGATGGATCCTCTAGATGAGGAAAAGACTTCCTTTATCACGGAAAGGGGGACTTACTACTACAAAGTTATGCCATTCGGCTTAAAAAATGCAGGAGTAACGTACCAAAGACTAGTGACCAAAATGTTTGAAGAGCACTTGGGGAAGACCATGGAGGTTTACATTGCCGACATGTTGGTCAAATTAGCACGAGCAGGGGATCATTTCCAACACTTATGTCAAACCTTCAAAATTCTTCGCAAGTATAACATGAAGCTAAACTTGGAACAGTACGTCTTTGGTGTTGCTTTAGGTAAGTTTTTGGGATTTCTTGTTCTTACAGGGGCATCAAAGTGAATCCTTGTCAAATCAAAGCGATTGAGGAAATACCTGATGTACTTACAAGCAAAAAAGAGGTACATAGGTTAACAAGTAGGGTATCAGCTTTAAGAAGATTTATATCCAAATTTTCAGAAAAATATTTTAAATTCTTTTTCAATATTAAAAAAGTAAAATCAATTTAAATGGACTGATGAATGTCAACAAGCCTTGAAGGATTTGAAGTCGTACTTATCAAAACTGCCCATGTTAGCAAAACCAAGGGACGAAGAAAGATTACTTATTTACTTAGCTGTATCAGAAGTGGCAGTAAACACGGTGCTGGTGCGTGAAGACAAGGGTAATGTAATGACCCGACCGGTCATTTTGAGCATTTACGCTCCTTTCAACTATTTGAAATCTTGAATAACTTCCTACGAGGTATTATGAATTATGTGAATTGTCGGTTTTGGTTTTAAGGTATTTCAGAGTTAGCTTGGAAGAATAAATTTTATGTTAGAAGCATAAGTTGAAATAGTTGACCAGATATTGACTTATGTGTAAACAATCTCGGATTCGAATTATGATAATTCCAATAGCTCCGTATGGTGATTTTGGACTTAGTAGCGTGTCCTAAAAATTATTTGGAGGTCAGTAGTAGAATTAGGCTTGAAATGGTAAAAATCAAATTTATGAAAAGTTTGACCGGGGGGTTAACATTTTGATATCGAGGTCGGAATCCAGCTCTGAAAATTTTCATAGCTCTGTTATGTCATTTATGACTTGTGTGCAAAATTTGAGGTCAATAGGAATTGATTTGATAGGTTTATGCATCAAATGTAGAAGTTTGAAATTCTTAAGTTCCTTAAGCTTGAATTGAGGTATGATTCATAGTTTTGGCATTGTTTGATATGATTTGAGGTTTCGACTAAGTCTGTATGATGTTATAGGACTTGTTGGTATGATTTTCCAGGTCCCGAGGGGCTTGGGTGTATTTCTTTTTGGATAATTGGTTGAGAGACTAGTAAGGTTAAGAAATTTGGGAGTTTGACCATGGTCAATATCGGGTCAAGATGACCTATTTTCAGTATTTTGAGTACGCGAGCAGGTCCGTAGGGTATTTTATGATTGAAATACATATATGGTTTGTGTCCGGGAGGTTTCGGATGAGTTTCGGATGATTAACGGATCAAAATTTGGACTTAAACAGATGCTGGAAATTTCTGCTGCGGGAAAAATCGAAGCCATGAAAAACCGAGGTCATGAAAAAAATTGAGTTCATGAAAAATCGAGGTCATGAAAATCGAGGTCATAAAAAAATCGAGACTGGAGAAAATTGAGGTCATAAAGACCGAAGACCGAGGGCCTGGACAGAACTGTAAGTTATAAAGCAGGGGACTTTGTCTCATTTTCTATTTTTGTCAAATTGGAGCTTGGGGAGAGGCAATTTTTGGGAGATTTTCAGAGAAAATATCAGGGTAAGTGTTCTTAACTCAATTATCTTTAGATTACCCAAATCCATCATTTGTTTTCACCATTTAATTAGTGTTTTGAGATTGAAATTTGAAATTTTTTTAGAAATCTCATAAAAACAAATTTTTGAGATTTCGATGTCGATTCAGAGTCGGATTTGAGTGAAACTGGTATGGTTGGACTAGAATTTAATGGGTTGTCGTATTTTGGGAGTTTCGCCGGATTCTGAGACGTGGTCCACACGGGCGATATTTGGAGTGTAATTTCGGATCTTTATGAAAAATTAGCATTTTCTTATGGAATTAATTCCAATAAATTTTATTGACTGAATCAAATTATTTATATCTAGATTTGAGGCGTTTGGAGGCTAATTCAAGAGGCAAAGGGATACCGGGGGTAAAGAATTACATGGTTTGAGGTAAGTAACACTTCTAAACTTGGTTTTGAGGGTATGAATTCCCGAATTTCGTATGATATAAATTGTTTGGAGGTGATACTCATGATAGGTGACGAACATGTGGACGTACACCATATAAATTGTGTCTTGAATAAATCATGTGCAGTTGTAAGATTAATGAATCATGTTATTACTTGAACATTCTCTACGTGTTAGAGAAATTGAGCTGAGACTCCTATTAAAGATCATGTTTAGGCTACGTGCCAATATTTTAGGACCCATGGGGTCGTGTCGCTGTTGAATTGTTGTTCAAAAACATACATTTCACACTCAATAATAATTTTCCATTGTGAGTATATTTATAGGATTGAGGTGCACGACGCAGCAGGCCATAATGGCTTTATACATCATTATTATATGGATCGGGGCTGCCCGCCTGCAGCAGGCCTTATTGGCTTTTCTATTTTGTGGATCGGGGCTGCCTGCATGCAGCAGGCCTTATAGGCTTTATTATTGTACGTATCGGGACTGCCTGCTTGCAGTAGGCCATAAAGGCTTTATATCACACTTGGGCTGAATGAGCCCCTCCTAAGTCTGTACACACCCCAAGTGAGCGTAGATGACTATGCATATTCGGGATGGATTTCTCAGGGCATGGACTTCCTTAACTTATTTGTATTGTAATAAGTTTAGCTGGACATGGATCTAGTCCGTATCATTTATATTTGGGGATAAATTATCCCAGGGCTGGATTGGCCTTATACGGTACTGGGTGACTGACTGTCAGTCGATGTGTATTTATATACGGGTTGGAACACCCCTGGGTTGGATTGGCCATAAACAGTACCGAGTGACCGGATAATTTATGACCAGTACTTACATGAGGTCTTTTTACTGAGATATCATATTCTTCATATCATGCAGTATTGATCTATTTCACTAGTACTGAGTTTAACTTTTATCAAGTTAGCTACTTGAAGACCGCAGACTTGATTCCCTTCCTGTTTAGTTATTGTACTGCTCTATATTTCAGACAATAATTTTTTTTACCAGTCAGATTTTATATTCATTTAGATGCTCATGTATTCAGTGACACTGGGTTTTGGGAGTGTCATATTTGTATTTGTGAGATTTCTTCCGTTGAATTTAATTATTTGGTTTTCAAACTTAAAAGATATAGTGATTTATTGAGATTGTCGGCTTGCCTAGTATTGAGATAGGCACCATCACGACAAGTGAGATTTTGGGTCGTGACAAATTGGTATCAGAGCCTAGGTTACATAGGTCTCACGAGTCATGAGCAGGTTTAGTAGAGGCTTGCGGATCGGTACGGAGACGTTTGTACTTATCTTCGAGAGGCTGCAGAACCCTTAGGAAAAAAATCACTTTCTTGTATTCTGTCGTGCGGATTTTTTGATTCCGAAAACTAAATTTCTGTTATTCTATTTTCTCATAGATGGTGAGAACACGTACTACCGGGTCGGACGGTCAGCCACTAGTGCCACCAGTTAGGGCCACAAGAGGCCGGGGCATAGTAAAGGCCGGGGCCGAGGTAGAGGTCGAGGTGTAGCTTGTACCACAGTGGGACCAGCAACTGTAGTACCACCAGTTACACCAGCTCAGGCACCTGCTGTGCCCATTGAGATTCCAAGCTTTTAGGAAACTTTCGCCCAGATATTAACAGTTTGCACTGGCTTAGCTCAGGTGGTTTCGGTTCAGGCCGTACCTGCCACTTCGCAGGATGGGGGAGGTACTCATACCCCTGTTGCCCGTACTCCAGATCAGGTAGTTTTCTGGATAAGTGCCAATGGATGCTTCAAACAGTAGGTATTCTGGAGACCAGTGGGGTCTGGTTCATAACTTTTTAGTTTTTTGGGGCTGCCTTCAGTTGGTGGGAGGCTTATGAGAGGCGTAGGCCGGTTGGTGCAGTACCACTTACATGGTAGGAGTTCTCCGTTCTCTTTTTGGAGAAGTTTGTGCCGCAGTCTCGCAGAGAGGATCTGCACAGACAGTTTGAGTAGTTACGTTAGGATGGCATGTCCATGACGCAGTACGAGATGAGATTTTTTGAGTTGGCTCGTTACGTAGTTTGGTTGGTTCCCACTGATAGGGAAAGGATTAGGAGGTTCATTGATGGCCTCACGTATCAACTACGGTTTCTTATGACTATGGAGAGGGTATCTGATGCCACTTTTGACGAGGTGGTTAACATTGCTCGACAGATAGAGGTGGTCTGTAGCCTGCAGCATGGTGGGGTACCTTCTAGAGGCCCCGATGTTCGGGCAGTTTTGGTGGGGTACCTTCTGGAGGGCAGTTCTACCACAACAGGGGTCGTCTAGTTCACCGTGGTGCATCATCCAGCCATGGTTCATATAGTTCTCATCAGAGTCAGTCATCTCTTAGTGCACTTCCAGCCCCGAGTGCGCTCCTTGCACCATCAGTTCAGGGATCATATGTACTAGGTCCTTCTGGTAGTTATTCTGGTTCCCAAGGTCCGCCTCTAAACTCGCCGCCATTCTTCGAGATGGAGTGCTATGAGTGTGGAGAGTTGGGCCATGTGAGGAAATATTGTCCCAGCCATACGCGAGGTCCAGTTTAGCAGAGGAGTCAAGCTACTACTTATGTACCAGTTGTTCCACTACCCGCTTAGCTAGGTCAGGGTGGAGCTCAGTCAGCTAGGGGTCGCCCAAGACGGGGAAGCCGATCCGGTGGCGGTCAGGGCCGATTCTATGCTTTTCCTGCTAGACCAGATGTTGTTGCTTCAGATGCAGTGATCACATGTATTGTCTCAGTGTGCCACAGGGAGGCATCTATATTATTTGACATTGATTTCACATATTCGTATGTTTCATCATATTTTGTTCATTTTTTGGATATGCCCCGTGAGTCCTAAGTTCCACCTGGTCATGTATCTACGCCGATGGGCGATACTATAATTGTGTACCGGGTGTATCAGTCGTGTATGGAAATTATTGGGGGACGAGACCAGAGTTGATCTTTTATTGCTTAGTATGGTCAATTTAGATATTATCTGGGTATGTTGAGATATCAGATGTTTTGTTATATAGCCTTGGGTCAAGTGAGGGAGTCTGCTATCTACGATTTGATTGCATGATTATGTGCGGTATTGATTTTGTTCCGAGGTACACTTGTGGATTAGATATGACTTGCATAGGTTGAATCGGGGATGATTTGAGTAAGAAAATTTCTAGAATGTGGGTTATATTGCACTTTATGAAAAATCATGAGGTGATTAAATTATTATTTTGAAGGATGTAGTGTACACGAAGTATAAATTTGATTGGTGGTGTAAAGGTAGAGTTACTCCGTTGGAGGCTGTTGTGCTAGGGGGGAGGGGGCTAGTGTCTGTTGGCCCGTTCGGGCGGTGAAATTTAGATTTGAGCATAGTGGATGACTTTCGAAAGGGTATTAATGAGATTCTCGTGCTTGTCACGTGATAGATGTGGTGTGTTATGAGGGATTTAGATTTATATGTACGAGGTGGCAGTTCATTCTTGAAAGTAAGATCACGAATTTTGAACGGAATGGTTAGTGTTATATATTTTGGTGAATGTTATAGTTGCTCGGTAATCCCTGAGAAGGGTGTGCGGTTGAAAGAAGCATTATGTTTTGAGTTACAGATGTTCATTGGTATTACGGTACTCTCCTGGTTGATAGATTTTTGATATTCAAATTATTGATATTATTGGTACGTGAGTTATCCGTGCGGGTTCATATATTGATACTATAGCACGTGAGTTGTCCGTGTGAGTGATGTTCATGTGAGCTCTAGAAGAGCTGGTTACTGTTATTAAATTTGTGTGTATTGGTTCTACTATATATAGTGAGCTTATAGCATTACAGTTGTTGTGGTGCTTGTTGAACTTACAATACGGTTCTCTACTTTGAGACATCTTCCATTTTGGGTATGAGGTTGTGTAGTCGTGGATTGAGTTGTATTGGTGTGGCATGTAAATAGGGTATTTGTGTTTGATAATATAAGGTCATTGGACCTAGAACGGATACTATTAGGTTTGATTCTGGTATATTGGGAGGATAATATTGAAAGTCGGCTTAGAAAGTGATTATGGTTCTGGTTGGGGCGAGAGAGATCCGTGACTTGTTGCTATGATAAGGGGTCATGAGATTTCTGCATGTTTATTTTATTATCAGAAGTGTACGAAGGTTTTGGAACGAGGTTTGGCTTGATATGAGGTTTAATGCTTGTACTTGGTTGGTTTGGAGTAATTACTGTGATTGTGATCGAGAATGGTGTTGCGAGCATGTGAGTTGTGTAGTATGTAATGTGATTATATCTGGGGTTATGGCTATGGCTTTATACAGCTTGTTCAGACTTATACGGTGTGTGAGATTTAGATCATGGAAAGAGTTATGGGTGTTAGAAATTAAGCTCCAAGTTTTGGGCTAAGGTTAAATTAATGATTTTCAATTGTGTTATGTTGTCAGGCCTATATAGAATAGAGTGACGTGGGATCACCCCCAGGTATGTGCATGGTAAGGAGGAACAGTGATTTAAAGGCTTAGGAACAACTCTTGGCACGTTCGAGGACGAACGTATGTTTAAGTGGGGGAGATTATAACGACCCGATCGGTCATTTTGAGCAATTATGCTCCTTTCAACTATTTGAAGTCTTGAATAACTTCCTACGAGGTATTATGACTTGTGTGAATTATCGGTTTTGGTTTTAAGGTATTTCAGAGTTAGCTTGGAAGAATAAATTTCATGTTGGAAGCTTAAGTTGAAATGGTTGACCAGATATTGATTTATGTGTAAACGACCTCAGATTCGAATTATGATAATTCCAATAGCTTCGTATGGTGTTTTGGACTTAGTAGCGTATACTTAAAATTATTTGGAGGTCCGTAGTAGAATTAAGCTTGAAATGGCAAAAGTCGAATTTATTGAAAGTTTGATCGGGAGGTTGACTTTTTGATATCGGGGTCGGAATCTAGTTTTGAAAATTTTCATAGCTCTGTTATATCATTTATGACTTATGTGCAATATATGAGGTGAATCGGAATTGATTTGATAGGTTTCGGCATCAAATGTAGAAGTTAAAAATTCTTAAGTCCCTTAAGCTTGAATTGGGTTATGATTCACGGTATTAGCGTTGTTTGATATGATTTGAGGTTTCTACTAAGTCTGTATGATGTTATAGGACTTGTTGGTATGATTTGACAGGTCCCGAGGGGCTTGGGTGTATTTGTTTTTGGATCATTGGTTGAGAGACTAGTAAGGTTAAGAAATTTTGGAGTTTGACCATGGTCAATATCGGGTCAAGACGACCTCTTTTCAATGTTATGAGTACGCGAATAGGTCCGTAGCGTGTTTTATGATTGAAATTCATATATGATTTCTATCCGAGAGGTTTCGGGTGAGTTCCGGATGGTTAACGAATCAAAATTTGGACTTAAACAGTTGCTGGACATTTATGCTGCTGGAAAAATCGAGGCCATGAAAAATCGGGTTCATGAAAAAAATCAAGATCATGAAAAATCGAGGTCATGAAAATCGAGGTCATAAAAAAAATCGAGGCTGGAGAAAATCGAGGTCATAAAGACCGAGGACCGAGGGACGAAGGTCGGGGGCCGAAGGCCGGGGGCCTGGACAAAACTGTAAGTTATAAAGCAGGGGACTTCATCCCATTTTCCATTTTTGTCAAATTGGAGCTTGGGGAGAGGCGATTTTCAGAGAAAACATCGGGGTAAGTGTTCTTAACTCAATTATGGTTAGATTACCAGAATCCATCATTTTGTTTCACCATTTAATTAGTGTTTTGAGATTGAAATTTGGAATTTTTTTAGAAATCTCATAGAAATGAATTTTTGAGATTTCAGTGTCGATTCGTAGTTGGATTTGAGTGAAACTAGTATGGTTGGACTCGTAATTGAATGAATTATCGGATTTTATAAGTTTTGTTGGATTCCGAGACGTGGGTCCCACTGGCAATTTTTGGAGTGTAATTTCGGATTTTTATGAAAAATTAAAATTTTCTTATGGAATTAATTCCAATAAATTTTATTGACTGAATCAAATTATTTATGGCTAGATTCGAGGCGTTTGGATACCAATTCACGAGGCAAAGGCATACCAGAGTAAAGAATTATACGGTTTGAGGTAAGTAACACTTCTAAACTTGGTTCTGAGGGTATGAAACCCGAAATTTGGTATGATATAAATTGCTTGGAGGTGACACTCACGATCGGTGATGAACATGTGGACGTGCACCATATAAATTGTGTCTTGAGTAAATTCTGTGCAGTTGTAAGATTAATGAATCATGTTATTACCTGAACATGCTCTACGTGTTAGAGAAATTGAGCTGAGGCTCCTATTAAAGATCATGTTTAGGCTACGTGCCAATATTTTAGGACCCATGGGGTCGTGTTGCGGTTGAATTAATTGTTCAAAAATATACATTTCACACTCAGTAATAATTGTCCATTGTGAGGATATTTATGGGATTGAGGTGCGCAACGCAGCAGGCCATAATGGCTTTATACATCATTATTATATGGATCGGGGCTGCCCGCCTATAGCAGGCCTTATTGGCTTTACTATTTTGTAGAACGGGGCTGCCCGCCTGCAGAAGGCCTTATAGGCTTTATTATTATACGGACCGGGACTGCCCGCCTACAGTAGGCCTTAAAGGCTTTATATCACGCTTGGGCTGAAGGAGCCCCTCTTGAGTCTGTACACACCCCCAGTGAGCGTAGATGATTATGCATATTCAGGATGGATTTTCCAGGGCATGGACTTGCCTTACTTATTTGTATTGTAATGAGTTTAGCTGGACATTGATCTTGTCCGTATCATTTATATTTGAGGATAAATTATCCCAGGGCTGGATTGGCCTTATACGGTACTGGGTGACGGACTGTCAGTCGATGTGTATTTATATACGGGTTGCAACACCCCTGGGTTGGATTGGCCATAAACAGTATCGAGTGACCAGATAATTTGTGACCAGTACTTACATGAGGTCTTTTTACTGAGATGTCATATTCTTCATATCATGCAGTATTGATCTATTTCACTTGTACTGAGTTTAACTGTTAAATTTGAAAGTATGTCTACGTTTTGTACCTGTATTTATACTGGACTGTACTTGCGGAGCTCGTCATTACTTTCAGCCGAGAGGTTAGTCTTGTTACTTATTGAGTTAGTTTTACTCATACTACATTTTGCACCTCGCGTGCAGATCCAGGTGCTATCGGATACGACGGCTGTTAGAATTCAGAGTTCTTTTCGTTGGAGACTATCAAGGTAGCTGCTTGAAGATTGCAGACTGGATTTCCTTCCTTTTTAGTTATTGTATTATTCTATATTTCAGACAGTGATTTTTTTACCAGTCAGACTTTGTATTCATTTAGATGCTCATGTACTCAGTGACACCGGGTTTTGGTAGTGTCATATTTGTATTTGTGATATTTATTCCGCTGAATTTAATTATTTGGTTTTCAAACTTAAAAGATATGGTGGTTTATTGAGATTGTCGGCATGCCTAGTATTGAGATAGACGCCATCACGATAGGTGAGATTTTGGATCGTGACAGGTAAGCAATCTCCAATTTATTATGTTAGGAAATCTTTATTAGATGTAGAGACACTGTATTCTCATTTAGAGAAGCTTGCATTAGCATTAATAATTGCATCAAGAAAGTTATGACCATATTTTCAATGTCATCCTATTTCCATTATAATTGCTTTCTCACCAAGGAATATATTGCACAAGCAAGAGTTATTAGGGAGGTTAGATAAATGGGCCATAGAGCTTAGTGAATATGATATTATCTATCAACCTAGAACTGCCATGAAGTCTCAGGTACTAGCGGATTTTGTAGTGGATTTCAGCTCGAACCTACTTCCTGAAGTCAAAAAAGAGGTACGAGTGTTTACCGGGTCTAATCTGGGGATTTGGACCTTATATATCGATGGTTCTTCAAATGTAAAAGGAGCAGGTTTGGAAATTGGTTTAATTCACATTCAGGAGAGATTATAAGACAAGTAATAAAGTGTTATCTAATTACTAATAATGAAGCAGAGTATGAAGCCGTGATTGCAGGTTTGGAACTCGCAAGAGAGCTTGGAATTGAACAAATCAAAATCAAAAGTGATCTCACAGTTAGTAGTAAACCAAATGCAAGCGAATTGCGTGGCAGAAGAGACGTGAATGCAGCAATACCTGGAAAAGGTACGAGAATTACTGAGGTAGTTCCAAACTTGGAAAGCTATCCAAATACCCAGGGAAGAAAATGCGGAAGCCGATGCATTGGCAAATCTGGGGTCCGTGGTTGATGTGTCAAACACGGAAAATGCGATTGTGGTACATTTGTTCCATTCAACCCTTGATCAAATAAAAAATGAGGTAAATTTTAATAATTTAACTTGGGGTTGGAGAAATGAATCTGTGAATTATTTGCAGCATGGAATTTTACCTGAGGATAAGAAGAAATCACAATCACTGCGAATGAAAGCTGCTTAGTATTGCCTAATAGAAGGTAATTTATATCACAAAATGTTTGGAGCACCCCTAGAATGGTGCCTTGGACCATCACAAACTGAATATGCGATGCGAGAAGTGCATGAATGATATTGCGGTAATCATGTCAGAGGAAAATCGCTGGTAAAAGCGTTAATAAGAGTGGGATATTATTGGCCAAAAAATGGAGAATGAATCGAAACATTTTGTAGTAAGATGTGATAAGTTCCAGCGATATGCAAATAATATGCAGACCAGTAGAATTGCTCCATTCAGTCATATCACCGTGGCCATTTATGAAGTGAGGGATGGATATCGTAGGTCCTATGGCACAAGCACCAGGAAAGGTATAATTTTTATTAATTTTAACGATTATTTTTCAAAGTGGGTAGAAGCAGGTGCCTTCAAACAGGTGTGAGAAAAGGAAGTTGTCGACTTCATTTGGAGAAGTATAATATGTCAGTTTGGAGTCCGAAAGGAAATCGTTTGTGATAATGGGCCGCAGTTTGTGGGTGCGAAGGTTACTGATTTTTTCAAAAGATGGAAAATGAAACGAATTACTTCAGCACGTTATCATCCTGCCGCTAATGGACAAGCCGAGTCGACAAATAAAATTATTATCACCAATATAAAGAAGCGCTTAGAAAAATTAAAAGGCAGGTGGCCTGAAGTACTATCTGGGGTGCTTTGGGATTACCGAACAACGATGAAAATAAATATGGGAGAAACACCGTTCTTGCTTGTTTATGGAGCTGAGGCCTTAATTTCAGCGAAAATAGGAGAATCGAGTACAAGGTACACACGTGCAAATGAAGCATTAAATGAGGAGGAACTTCTTACGAATTTAGATTTGACAGAAGAAAGAAGGGAGGCAGCTTTAGTCCGAATGGCAGCACAAAAGCTTAGAATTAAATGATATTAAAACAAGAAGGCAAACCTGAGATATTTTAAGACTGGGGACTTAATCCTTAAAATTGTGTTTCGATCAACACACGCGGCAAATGCGGGGAAATTGAGTCCAAATGGGGAAGGCCCATATCGAGTTAAGGGTATTGCGGGAAAAGAAGCATATGAGTTGGAGACTATGGACGGCAAGGTGTTACTATACCATTGGAATATAGTTCACTTGAATAAATATTACTTTTGAGAAGGCTAGTACCCACAGTCAGGTATCCTGAAAGTTCATTTTTTACTTTGTTCATTTAATTTTTATTATCCACTTTAGATGATAGGCAAAAAACTAGCCCGTATCAGATGATGACATTAGACCCGAAAGACACAGAATACTTAATTATTTATTGTCTAGGTTACAATAATTCTGATGGAAAGGGTTAAGCAGATATCATCTAAAACGTTACCTTCGGGTCCCGTGTGTGTTTCCTTTTTCAAGGAAAAGACCAAAGAAAGAAGTTGATCCAGTATTCAAATTTTTATGCTTCAACGCCTAAACACTGGGGGGGACTATGCATATGAAGAAGTAAGCAAAGGAATAAGACGTACACCACTAAAGCATAGTTTAGCCAAAGGAAATATCTTGAAGAAAATGTCAAATTTTCAAGCTCGCAAAAGGAATGAGAAGTAAAGAGTTGAATAACCAACAGAAAACTCCCACGAGCTTTTAGGTTAAGACCATAAATTTAGTCACGGGGTAAACGTACCCGTACTTGTAAATCTTCTATAAAGAAAGCAGTTATGAAAATGTTGGACATAAATATTTATTTGAAAGTTCAAATAAAACTTACTCAAATTACTTCATATTTCATATCTTTACACCAATATAAAGATGAGACGTCATCTTCATTAGTGTTATTAATATAAAAGGACCCTCTTTTATTAAAAAAAAACTCATACATTTACGATTCGGCATATTAGAGCATTTCAAATGCAAGTAAAAGCTCGAAAACCTAAAGATAAAAAAACATAATATAAGATATGCAACGAAACGATATTAGCATTAACATCCCAAAAGCAATGAAGGAAAAGTTTCCCAAGATCTACTTCAAATAAAAACAAAAATGTTTCATAAATACCAACAAAAGAAAAAATCTAAGGGGAAGGGTGAAAAACTAAGGAGCATCATCAGCAGGAGTGGAAGGATCAACTTGAGAAGACGAACACTGGGTATCGGCTTGGTCATCTACGGGACCGTCTTCATCACCTTTGTAACTTTTGTCCTCATGTGTTGAAAAACTTTGACACTGTTGAGTCTTTTCATTTGCTTTTTTAGCTTTGGCAATTTTATCCTCGAGGTCAAAACCCCCCTGGTTAGCCTCGATCAAAGTTTCTAGATGGGTATTTAGAAGCCCAACTAACATCAAGTGTTAGTTTGTCTTCGAGAGCTTTATAGTCTTTCTCCAGTTGTTCTATCTCAATCCTCAGGTGTTCTTTTTCATCTTCTGAAGCTTCATAAGATACCTTCAGAGGTTTAAAAGTACCCTCGAAGAACTTGACTTTATCAGAAGATGAACGGAGATCCTCTTGAGCTTGAGTGAGCATCTGAATTAGATCACCATCATACACCTCCTTCTGATTTAGAAGATTTTTCAAGATCCAAATCTCCTCGGTAGCCCTTGAATGCAGCTCAGCAAAGGAAGATTCTAATCTATCCTTTTCATTTTCAACTTGGTTGGAAGAGGCCTTTAAAACTGCTAACTCAAAAATTGTTATCTTTAATTGTTGCTCCAAAGACCTTTTTTCTTTAGCAAAGATGTCTTTTTCAAGTTGAAGGGTTTCAAGTTGTTCCTTCCAATTGTGAGCTTCAGTATGCAACTCAACCACTTGCTGATCAGTACAAGATATTCTTTTCATCAGCTTCGTACCTGTTAGATTGATCTGCAAAAAGGCAAGCTAGAAAAGTTATAAACTTAGAAGGAAAGGTGGATACATAAGGGAAGAAAGATATACCTTACGGGTAGAATGAATAACATCATTCATTAAGGTTAAAGAGCTCTGAGACTCAAGCTTTTCCCTCTCCACAGGGATTATCAACGGTTTCAACCATACCGCAGCTCGGCTAGATTTCTTTAACAAATTTTCACTATCGGGGACTTCAATTAACACCTGCTTCATACTTTTTCTCCCACTTGAAGGCCCAAATTCTTCACGGGGGATAGGGGTTGTCATACCCCTTTTCTACCCCCAAAGATACATATGTTATGGATAAGGGCTAAAATAGTTTTTTCAATTAAAGTGACAAACTTGAGTAGGGATTATTTTATTGTTCAGAGTCGCCACTTGGAATTGATTTGTGGGGTGTTCCAAGTCACATTTTATTTGAATCCCTAGTCAAAGGAAGGTTTGACTCTATTATTATTGGTCTTCAAAAATAAAGTCCGGTCAAGAAATTTTGTTGACCGAGGAGAAGGTGTAAGGCATTCCTCGAGTCTCGTGGTTCTAGCACGGTCGCTTTTATTGACTAAAATTGGCTTAAATTAATTTTTGGATAAACTGTGATTCATTGGTTTCCATATTTTATCTATCCTCTTTTATTATTGATGACTTTATTAATCTCAAACTAAGACGAATATCCTCGACCCTAGCTTACACTAACCAAGACGAGTATCCTCGATCTTAGTTCGTGTGTCGCAGCTAAAATTGGAGCCTATTCGAAGTTAATTAAATAACAAACTTTTAAGTAATTGAAAAAATTGAAACAAGACGTATCCTCACGACCTTGCCATTTTATTTATGGCTTTATTGTTGGGAAAATTATGCAAATAAATATTGGACCGATTCTACCTATTTTAAAGAAATGGGCCAACTTCTTCTTAAAGGAAAAATGAGCCAGCTTAGGGATTTTAGAGTTGTTGGACTACTGGAAATTATTATAAAAATATGGCCAACCTTTGCTTATAAAAAAAAATGGGCCAGCTTATTTATTAGTGAAAATGGGCCAGCAGGTCAGCTCATTTGGCCCTTTATTCTTGTTAGCCCAATATTATTAAATACAAAACTAATACATTCTGCCTACTTTCAAAATCTTCGTGAAGTCTTTAACAATTTTTCTTTTCTATAACATGACCAAGAGAGAAATGCTACAACGCAATAAATAAATAGATAAATAAGTAAAGCAAAAAAAAGGTTGTGGATTTAACATTATGATCCAAAGCTTGATTTCAAGATTGAAACCTCAACATTTATCCATATAGCAAATTTCCTTGCAGATGCTTCACGTAATCTAAACATGCTCAAATCCTCATCAATTGCTATTAAAAAACTGCATTACAGAGTTTAAAGGTTACTCGGGTCGCAAAAAATAAATATAGCAGTGAGGAATAAGAGCTCAGCAACAGAGAACAACAACAAAAAATCAACAAAAATCTAGCAGCAAATTGTGTTTAAACAGCCCGAGAACCTTAGAGAAGAAACTCAGAACCAACTCTAAAGAAAACTTATACTTTTCTAAAAGTTTTCACTCTAAGATTCACTCACAAAGCACAGAATTTTCAGTTTACTAAAATATTCAACTGCTGATTTTTTGTTCGAAGATATGTGTGTTCAAGCAACTCTTTAGCCCCCTTTTAAGTGATAGAGTGTGTGTCTTTTATAGGAGAAGAAACCATGCATTCATGATTAAAAATCTACCCTCTTATGACAGATTGTTTCAACAAAATCTGCTCTAAATATTCAAAAGGCAAGACTTTTGGTTCAATTTTGTCCAAAAGAGAGTATTTTCAACCAAAATCTGCTCTTAACTATTCAAAGACAAACTTTTGGTTCAAAATATGTCAAAAAGTATTGTATTTATCACCAAACAATGACTTTTGAGTTTTGTACTCCAAAGTCTTTGCACAGTAAAAATAACCAAACTTGTACTTTTTCTTCTTTAATTTTAATTTTTATCAACACAATATTCAAATAATCAAATCCAATATAAACAAATTTACTAAGCACTTGAATCTTTTATTATCTACTATCAGGACTAAGCAAATAGCTATTTCAAAACTAATGAATAACTATTTATCAGTGATTAATAACCATAAATGACTAAGCTAACACATATTAAATACAATTAATAATAAAAATATAAATAAAAAAAAATCAGAAATTATGCTAGACATAAACTAACTACAATACAATTAGAGAAAATAGACAAAGGAAACGAGAATAGGGGTACACCAAACGAGGGCGTTCGGGGTGGTCGCCGAATTTTCGGGGTGGATTTGACATCAATAGGTAGGTCTTGAGGAGCTATATCCGTTGATGTAGGTATTGTGGGGGTGGTAGTGGCCGGAGCTTCAAGAATTTGGGCAAAAAAGTGGCAGCTAAAGTTTTCTAGATCTAAAATTCAATGTGTTTGAGGAGGTTTTGAAGGATTTGGTTTGGAGATATAGAAAGACGAGCTTGTGGAGATTACATGGTGTGAATTTGGGGGTATTTGGAGGTGGTCCGCCGCCGGTGGGCGATTTCCGGCGGCGGCGGCTAGAGAGAATGAAAAGAGAGAGAAGAGAGAGGAAGAAGAAAAGAATTATGGGAAAATGGGGGCAAAATTTCAGCATTTCTAAGTTTTAAATACCTAGTTGGGAGATTGATTGTAAACCATTGGATGAGGGAGATATGAATGGATGAGATTTAATCTTCATTCACTTAATTAATGACGTAGTATCATCATGAAACTACGCCGTTTTGGACCAAGACGTGGCCAACCATTTTGGACTGGTATGGCCGAATTGGGATCAACATTAGGGCTAATTTTCGCTCAATTTTAATTAATATACACTATCCCACTCCCTTGTCTCTCTAATGAAATTATACAAGCAAAACGAAAATCCTTTAGAGATGAAAACTAAAATATACAAGTAAAAAATAAAACTAATTTAGTACTTTTTAATTAAACTCATATAAAAATGCGCAAATAAATTCAAAGAAAAACAACTAAAAATAGCTGAAATCATCAAAAGCAATAATTAATTGGACACAGCAGCAAAAAGCGTGCAAAAATTGTTTTGGAAAAAGCGTGCAAAATTAGGTATTCACAGCGGCAAGTGTCGTAACAGAAACAACTGCGGGTGTGGTAGTAGAAGAGATGGCAGGATTAACGACAGAAGCAACAGAGGTTATTGGAAGGGCAGCAAGCGGTGACTCTTCAAAAACAGGGCCAAAATCTTCTTCACCCTCAAATATTTGAGCGAAGAGTCTATTAATTAGACTTGGGGGGGGGGGGGTTAACAGAACGGTTAACATCTTCATCTTCAAAGATGTCCAAATGGACACTCTCAGGTTCGTCAACAAGCTTGAAAGGCACGGATCCTGAAGATAGGTCTTGAGGAATGGTGGCTTCATCATCTAAAATCACGTATCTCTTAACTCGTAGCTTCCTCAGTAGAGAGCCATCTTCACCATCTTCTTATTCTTCAGAGTCGCGGGCTTCAACATTCTTACTCTTTGAAGAGGACACGCTCAGTATTTGTTCCTGTGATATGCTAACAGAAAGCCTAGCAGTAGAAACAGAAGCGGTACTGATGCCACGAACAACAAATCGTAGAACAACAAAAAAGGTTAAAGTAAAAGAAGATACAATAAGGAAAAGTCATGGTAAAGAAGAATTACATGATTTTCACTTTCCACCCAAACTTTTGGGAGAGGAATTTCATGATCTTTTCTCCATAGGGTCGGCGATCAATATTTTTTTTACCTAATCACGAAAGTTAGGAAGTTCACCAAAATCTTTCATGATTGCTGTAAAGTAAAAAGAAAAAAACTCGTATGAGAAAATCGAAATCCTAAGAGAAGTAGAAAAAGTAAAGAAATATACTCATGTGCAAAGTTCCACTTCTCAAGGAAAGGCATGTTTTCATCACCCACTAAATCACGAGTGGGAACATTCACAAATCGGGCATACCAGCCACGGTCGCGATCATCCCCGGGGTTCACTAAAACTCTCTTGCTTCTCGCCGCAAGTGAAGAAACACCTTCGCGAAAGACTTTCGGGGAATATAGATGGAGCAAGTGTTGAAAAGTAAAAGGTACTGAAACTAAGTTTGACAAATAACTAAGGCAAGATACTGCCCCTCCATATTATCGGATCTATTTGACCAAGACAGACACAGAAGTAATGACAAAACTCAATGATCACTGGGTCGATAGGTGGGTTGAATCCTAGGGTAAAAGGGTAGGTGTAAACAAACTAATAACCTTCACGATAAGAGGTTATTCAATCATCAACATTAGGATCTATCACAGGGAAATTAGGTTTTCAGTGGCATTCACGATAAACTAGAGGAAGAAGACCAAGAGTAATCAAAGTAGGGTAACGATCGGCAGGGTTAAGTGTTGCTATGGAAGAAAATTATATTCTCATAGCCTCACAGTCCAATATAAAAGAAAATTTTTGAGGAACAATTTCAGAAATAACAGGTTCTTGCAACGTTCATTATGGTCTTTACCTCTAAAGAAGTATCTAGGAGTTGATGAAGTTTTTGCTTTGGAAGAAGAAGGTATTGCAGTATTCTTCTGGGATGAGGTAGAACTACGGCTTGATAAAGAACTTAAGATACGAAGTCTACCGCCTTTTCTACTCCTAAATGGGGCAGAAGAGGGAGGAGGTTCATCAATAATGACTATTTTACAAGGATCTGACGATGAAGAAGGATTTGAAGAAGGGAAAGTCATTTTTAATGGTAAAAGCACGAAGAGAGGGAAAAATTGCAGAAGAAGTTGGAGTATGAATGCAAGAAAGAACAAGAAAATTGTTGGTGGTATGTGATGCGGTATTTATAAAGAAGGACCATCATTATGAACCGCCATCATGGAACCGTCACTTCGAACTGACGTAGCCGCAGAAAATCCTAAAAAGTCGCTATAAACTGCTGAGCCAATTATAACAAGGCATGTGTCTCGGACATTAAATAGAAAGGACGTACGCCTCATTGCTTTTGAAGAAAATATTATTATGGTTGGGAAGAGGCGGCAAGACATTCCCGTCATAAATACACTTTTCGGTTCCCGATTATTCATTTGAGAATATTCAAAAAGTGGGGAGACTATCTGTATTAGTGGAAAAACAAGCATGATACGTGGATTAATGGTATGGTGACAGGTGGCATTTATATCGGGTTAATGAAGAAGAATGATCAGGCACGGTTAAAATACCCACATGATTTACGAAAGAAGGTACCATAACTGACAGTTGGGAAAGAAAAAATAGGCACGAGATGCATGAAGACTAAAATGAGAAGATTCACGAACAGTTGTGAATATAGAAAGGGAATCAGTATTATCCCTAATTATGCACGATCACCTATTATTATCATAGTCGTTACGAGTAATATTAGTGACGAAAAATTAATATACTCAAGCTTAATAACATGTAAAAATTAAGTGAGGGGAAACCGTTACATCTTTGTATTCATATATAAGGGTCCTTATCTTAGTTTGTACGATCAACAGAATATTTACAAATATATGCAATCAGTCTTTTTTACTTTTATATTTCTACTTGATTGAAGATTCTAATCCACAATTCTGGGGAGAAAATAACGATCATCAATAAGATTTCTTTCCTTCATTTATCATTTCAATTGTTTATTTTATTCTCGCATTTTTTTTTTTGAAAAGTGAAGTAAACTTGGTTATTAGAAACCCAATTTTCCTTAACATTGACTTTGACCACAAAATTTATTTTTTGGTTAAACATGAGGGTATCAGAAAACGTATCGGTCAAACCAGTTTGGTTGGCACATAAGGTACCGAACCGGTACTGGTACCCTTAATATTTCTTTTAATGTAGCCATTTTTGTAACGTTATCCAACGATTATTTTTGAAAAGTTACTGTTGGTAACGGCCAAAAATGGCTATTTTTGCCTCCCTAGCCCCCTAACACCCCTACCTCCTAATTTATTTATTTTTAACTTCTAAGTTTGTTCAAATATACTTTGGCCCTATTTTAAAACTATAAATACTCTATTTCATTCTTTCAATTTTCACACATCCTATTTCTCTAATTCTCTATCTCTCTCTATCTCTAATTACAATTAATGTTCTAGCACTATTATTGAGTTTCACATTTATTTTTGTTATATTTGTATTGCTATTTGTTGTAATTTTAATTATTTATTATTAAAAATGGCTCCTAAACTGGTAAAAAAAGTGTGTAATAGATTGACTAAGAGTAATGTTAAGGAGGGGGTCCTTGTTTTGAAACAAATCCTAACCAGTTCAGATTTAGTCTTTACATACAAGAAACGTATAATTCTGCTTTTTAAGGTTTTCCTAGAACAACTGTTAGAAATAATGTTTGTGATGATGAAGGAAATGAAGACTTGCTGAAATATTGGAAAAGAAGAATTTTTGGCCTTCGAAGACCGGTAGGGGTACTGATAGGGTAGCTATAAAATTACCCTTATCCCATACTCTTAAATCTCCTTAACTAAAGTTCCCTTAAGGCACCTCCCCTTACCGGTAACTTCCTCGCACCCAGTCCCCTTAAGAACCCAGTACCCCTCCCCTTAGACAGCCCTAGTTTTAAGACAAGCAAATTAATGAAAGAAAACACAACGTATTATAAAAAACTTTATATAGGTGTTTGTTTACCCGAAAAATAGATAGAGTTAAATGTGTATGTAGTTCTAAGGGTATGTGGTATAACTTAACACAAATTGTAAGGATAAATAGAAATATCAAATACGGATTGTAAAGAATAAAAAATAAACAAGATTTGAAAGAAGATGATTTAAGGACTAAGCAAGATGAACCAATCTATGAAGCCAAAAAGAATAACCCTTCAATATAGAAGTGTATGATATTTGAGTTACAATATAAGCAAAAAACCATCCTTTTACAGAAATGTAGCCATCCTCTTTATAAGGGAGGATCATACTTTAGATATAATTAAAAATACATAGTGGGAAACCCATGATAAATTAGCTTTTCCCTAATTCCCGCCGAGATTCTCTCCCTTAGTGCGGTTGCAACGACTCTTGTCTGTGAGCTCGAGCTTGATCGGACTCGGTGTTGGTCGGTATTATTTTTTAGAGCTCGATGCCAATTCGGGATCTGGTAATAAATCGGGCTCGGTATCGGTTGGCCTTTTCCCCCTAAGCTCGATTCCATAACATCTCATCATAGTTCGATCCAGACCCGAGCTCGATAATGACTTTGAACTCGGTGTTTGACCTATACCTTAAATCTGAAGCTCATTCGTACCATCTTCGGAACCCATCTCGATATTACGAATTCTTCCTTTGATCCATTATGATCCCATCTCGATCAATCATACGAAGACCGAAATTAATTTCGACCGTATACAGATAGTCTCCTTGTTTCTCGGGAAGGATTTGGTGAGAAATGATATGATTTCTCAATGGCTCGATTGGATATGCACTGACATTTGAATCGAGCCTGACCATGACGTACGTGATAGCTGTCATGTCGGTTTAGTTTACCAAGGCACTTAATACGTGTCATACGGAGGTCGGCCACCGCTGATATTGAACCGCCATTGCTTCAATCTATAAATAGCCTTTCCTTTTACCACTTATCACTTTTACTTCTTCAATCTTCCAAATTTTCCAAGTTCCTTTTCGTATCGTCTGAGTTCATTCGCAAATCTGTGATTCTTTTATGCACAATCCTTCTTCAAAACCATCAAATATTTGTCACCTTATTTTAATCCAGAAATGGTGAAAACATCAAAAACCGTCCCCCAAAAAGAAAAAGCTTCTGCTTCCCAATCTGCCACCGACAAAACACCGGTGAATCCACGGCCGGAGGTGTGCGTTCCGACGGCGTGTGTTCTTGCCTCCAATTTTAAGGTCGACAAAGGCTCTTCGGTTTCGGGCTGATGTGAGTCGGTATTTAGGTATATGTGTTCAATAATCGGGGTATATCTCGAACAAATAAGAAAAGATTGTAATTGGGGAAACAATGAAGTGGTAGTCCCTTCTCCCGAATAGGATATTACTACTCATGTGGAAAGGTTTTTAAGTGTGTACACTTACCCTTTCACGTTAGGCCCCCTTGACCCTGTTATCATCGATTTTTGCCGTAAATACCAAATAAACTTAGGCCAAATCCATCCTTCTTTTTGGCGGATCGTTATTCTGATCTGTTTCTTTGTGAACAAAATCGAGGGGATGTCTTTCACCCTCGACCACCTCATTAGATTGTACTTCCCCCGCCTCTTTCGAGGCGGGTTAATAAAACTGCAGCGCCGGGCTCCCAAGGTTCTGTTCTCGAGCATAGATGAGGATAAGGATCGAGGCTGGATGGGTAGGTTCATTCGAGTGAAGATGTCGAACCTAATATCAGCCGAGACGATGCCATTTCCCGAAGAATGAAACATGAAGCGTAAGTGTAACTTGGTTGTTATCTCCCATTATTTTCCCCCTTTGTTTCCTTTCTTATTGATATCCCCTTTTGGGGTGCTGTGGTTCCTTGGATCCCTGGTGCGGTTCCCGACCTTAAGGACTAGGTACGTGCCCTGGCTTTAACTTTTACGTATGTCGAGCATTCATGGCACGATTTGTCAAAGGGCCGATGGGAGGTCAAAAATCATGGTAATCTTCTTTCTCGCATCATTGATAGTTCGAACTATTTTTCGTATACTCAAATCAATTTTCTTGTGTGTACGTTTGGGCAAGGATGCGGCTTTGAGACCCCTGTCTGGCGACGATGAAACTTCGCCCCCGATTTCTAAACCGGTGAAGGACAATAAGAGAAAAAGGGTCTCTACTTTCGAAAACCTAAAATCGAAAGCTCATAAGTCGAAGAAGAATACCATCCCTTTAACCTTAGAATCAGTTCGACATTTGACGGATGAAGACGAGGAAGAAGAAAAAGACAATAGGTCCGTACTGGTGGCCCGAATGAATAAAACCATTGATGCCCCACAGGCAGTTGGATCGATGGTGTTTTACAAGGCTCCGCCTCGAACTGAGGATATATCAGAGAACGATTCGGGCAAAGTCCCCGAGCCGTTAGGAATCGAGGATATCTCCCATCGAAGTCAACAGATGGTGGATATGTCTGAAGGGGCCTTCCCTTACTCTCTTCGAATCGAAGAGAACGCCCCAAGCGACTCACTTGGGGCAGTAGCAATCGAAGACTCATTCATTTTCCCTGCTTTTTCCGAAGGGGCGATTCGGGAAGCCCAAGCTTTGGGGGGCCTTGAGGTAGATGGATCTCATGAGGGGGATGACCTCTTTTGTGATTTGTTTACCGGTGCCGAGGATGTTATCGACACTAGTGATGCATCAGATCTTTTCCTTGGAGTGCAACAAGCTTTGAATCGGGTAAGCCTTAACTTACTTCTTTGGTAATGCCTTGATGCTTGTTTTTATTTTCTACCTTCATTTCTTATTTCCTTGCAGGCCGCAACAGTTCATCGAGAAGCATGTTCTCGGTCTCGAGCCGAGCTGAGTCGATACGAGGCCGATCGTCGACAGGCCACGGAGGAGAGGAACTCCCTTAAACTCCTCTTAGGGCAAAGGGGAAAGGAAATCGAAGACCTCCGAGAGGAGTTAGCCAAGGCTCACCAAGATTAGACCGATCTGTCCGAGCAGGTAATGATACTTTAAAAAGCCTATGGGCTCGATACCGGAACAATTGCTAATTTTTTGGTCTCACAGCTGTAGCAAAAAATTGAGATGATCGGGAAACTCCGTGCAGAGGTCGATGCGATAAAAGCGGAGTCCTTGAAATGGAAAGAAGGTATGGACCGCTTTGCTGCAGAGAAAGAGGCTTCTCGAGCCCAATTATCATAGGCCTAAAACCAACTTCAAAGTATGAGGTAGAAAAGCTTGGTTCAAGCAAAATAAATAGAGGAGCTTGAGGCTCAGTTGGCCCCGGAACTTGCCAAGGCCGTATCTGACGCCGAAAAGGCAAAGGCCGATGCGGATGCATTCATGGCCATCTATCGGGCCGATGCAGAAGCTGCTTAGGTACAAGCAAGATAGGCAGTCGAGACCGCCAACACTCGAGCACATTGGGTTGCTGAACTTGCTAAGTGCCGATCTCGAAGGGAGACCCTCGAGGAGATCCATGCTCGAGGATTCGACCTCACTGAAGAGATAAAAGGGCTAAAGAGCTCGAAATCGATGCTGAAGACTTGGCTTCCGATGATGATGATGACGATGATGGGAGCAAGTGCGGGTCCGAGAGCGGGGAGGAGACCGATGGAGAAGAGGCCGCCCCCGGGGATAACCAAGAAACTTAGCCCTTAGTTTCTATTTCGGATGTTGCGAACAATCATGTAAACAGTCTTGTATATATATAGAAATATCTTTTCTTTTCCTCTCTTGCGTCTGTTTTATTTTCTGCCTTGTGAAGATTTTGTTTCATTCATGCCTTATGAAGGTTTCCATAAGGCTTTTGGCAATTTGTTCGACTTTGGACCTTGTAGCCTTTATAACCGAGTGAATGCTTGATCAAACTCAAAATAGGGTATCATGTAGGCTTAGTGGTTAGGCGAGTGATTGGAACTCGAAGTAATGTAGCCCGTAGGCTTAGTAGTCAAGTGAGAGCTTCGAACTCAAAGTAATGTAGCCCGTAGGCTTAATGGTCAAGTGAATAATTCTAACTCGAAGTAATATAGCCTGTAGGCTTAGTAGTCGAGTGAGTGATTCGAACTCGAAGTAATGTAGCCCGTAGTCTTAATGGTCGAGTGAGTAATTCGAACTCAAAGTAATGTAGCCCGTAGGCTTAGTAGTCGAGTGAGTGATTCGAACTCGAAGTAATGTAGCCTGTAGGCTTAGTAGTCGAGTGAGTGATTCGAACTCAAAGTAATGTAGCCCGTAGGCTTAATGGTCGAGTGAGTAATTCGAACTCGAAGTAATGTAGCCCGTAGGCTTAGTAGTCGAGTGAATGATTCGAACTCGAAGTAATGTAGCTCGTAGGCTTAGTAGTCGAGTGAGTGATTCGAACTCGAAGTAATATAGCCCGTAGGCTTAGTAGTCGAGTGAGTGCTTGCTTGAACTCGAAATAAAAAGTAGCCAGTAGGCTTAGTAGTCGAGTGAGTGATTTTTAACTCGAAGTAATGTAGCCCATAGGCTTAGTAGTCGAGTGAGTGCTTGCTCGAACTCGAAATAAGAAGTAGCCCGTAGGCTTAGTAGTCGAGTAAGTGATTCGAACTCGAAGTAATGTAGCCTGTAGGCTTAGTAGTCGAGTGAGTGATTCAAACTCGAAGTAATGTAGCACGTAGGCTTAATGGTCGAGTGAGTAATCCGAACTTGAAGTAATGTAGCTCGTAGGCTTAGTAGTCGAGTGAATGATTCGAACTCGAAGTAATGTAGCCCGCAGGCTTAGTAGTCGAGTGAGTGATTTCGAACTAGAAGTAATGTAGCCCGTAGGCTTAGTAGTCGAGTGAGTGATTCGAACTCGAAGTAATATGGCCCGTAGGATTAATAGTCGAGTGAGTGTTGCTCGAACTCGTTGATTTACCTTAATCCTGTTTGCATAATAAATCTCAAAATAGAGGAATTTTTCTTGGATATAAGATATCGGTAAAGAAGAAAACTTTCTTTGTAAGTCATTATACATGTGTTCATATTTTGTGTCAGGGCTCGGGCCAACTACATGAGCATGGTTCGTTTTGACCATTTGGCTCTTACAATTTTTCCTATCGGAACCCTATTATTATGAAGTAACTTTCTTGCATCGAACTTGATATATTTGAGGGCCTAATGCCCCCCAGTATTCGAGGTCAATTGTAAAGAGGCCTCGGATACTGTCGAATTGTTTCTAAGTTAGCACGATCAATGGTTGCCTCATTAAAAACCTTGCCGAAAAACCCATTTGGGATAAAACCGGTCTAAGGGAAAAAGAGTGCAACGCGTGCTTTCAGAACTAGGGCTTCGTATTGAAGGATCCATCCTTGCTCCTAATCGGACTCCTACAAGGGTTAGTTTCGAAATATAAATGAATATGGGAGGGTCGTACCTTAGCAGTAGTATCGTTTTAGGTACGACACATTCCAATTGTTTGATAGTTGTTTGTCGTTTATAATACCGAGCTTGTAGGATCCTTTTCCGACGTTTTCGAGAACCTGATACGGTCCTTCCTAGTTTGGACGCAGTTTCCCTTCGTTTGGATTTCGGGTATTGAGGGTGACTTTCCTTAGCACTAAGTCCCCGAGTTTAAAATGGCGAAGCTTGGTTCTTCGATTATAGTATCTTTCGATTCGCTGCTTTTTGGCGGCCAATTGGACGAGAGCGGCTTCTCGTTTTTCATCCGATAATTCGAGGCTAGTATTCATAGCCTTGTTATTTGAATCTTCTGTTGTATATCGAAACCTGGCACCGGGTTCCCTGACTTCGACTAGAATCAAGGCTTCAGAGCCATATACTAAGGAGAACGGGGTTGCCCCCGTACTAGATTTTGATGTTGTTCGATATGCCCAAAGAACTTCGGGTAGGATTTCTCTCCATTTTCCCTTAGCGTCGTTCAACCTTTTTTTTAGGTTTTGAATGATAGTTTTGTTCATTGATTCGTCATGTCCGTTCCCACTAGGGTGATACGGTGTTGATAATATCCTTTTTATTTTGTGGTCTTCGAGGAATTTCTTCACTTTGACGCCGATAAACTGTTTCCCATTGTCACACACTATTTCGGTGAGTATCTCGAATCGACATACGACATGATCCCAGATAAAGTCTATAACCTCTTTCTCTCTTACTTTCACGAACGCTTGTGCTTCAATCCATTTAGAGAAATAGTCAGTCATAAATAAAATGAACTTAGCTTTACCTGGGGCCGATGGCAGAGGGCCGACGATATCCATTCCTCATTTCAAGAATGGCCATGGGGATAGGACTGAGTGAAGTTGCTCTCCGAGCTGACGGATCATTGGTGCAAACCTTTGACATTTGTCACATTTTCGAACAAACTCCGTTACATCTTTGTCCATATTGATCCAATAATACTCTGCCCTGATTATTTTACGGACTAATGAATCGGCACCAGAGTGATTTCCACAAGTACCCTCGTGAATCTCACGTAGGATGTAGTCGGTGTCTCCTGGACCTAAACATACTGCCAATGGTCCATCGAATGTCTTCGGTATAATGTTCTATCTGCAGTCAATGTGAATCGAGCAGCTTTGGTTCGTAGGGCCCTCGAATTTTTAGGGTCCGATGGGAGCTTTCCGTTCTCCAAGTATTCAATATACTTATTACTCCAATCCCAGGTTAAGCTTGTAGAATTTATCTCGGCATGACCTTCTTCGATCACGGATTTCGAGAGTTGAACGACAGTCCCCGAGCTTATCTCGTCTTCCTCGACCGATGATCCCAAATTTGCAAGTACATCTGCCTCACCGTTTTGTTCTCGTGGTATATGCTGTAAAGTCCACTCTTTGAAATGGTACAAAGTTACCTGCAGTTTGTCCAAATACCTTTGCATTTTATCCTCTCAAACTTCGAAAGTTTTGTTTACTTGATTTACCACCAGTAAAGAGTCACATTTGGCTTCAATGACTTCTGCTCCCAAACTTTTAGCTAGCTTGATACATGCAATCATGGCCTTATACTCGGCCTCGTTGTTAGTCAACCTAGTAGTTTTGATAGATTGCCTAATAGTGCTACCCGTAAGCGGCTTTAAAACGATGCTTAGCCCGGACCCCTTCACGTTCGAAGCCCCGTCCGTGAAAAGGTTCCATACCCCCGATGATGTACCTGATTTCAACAAGAGTTCCTTTTCGACTTTAAGTACGAGGGTCGGCATGAAATCGGCCACAAAGTCCGCTAACATTTGAGACTTGATGGTCGTACGGGGTTGATATTCGATATCGTACCCACTGAGTTCGATGACCCATTTGGACAATCGACCTGATAGTTCGGGCTTGTGTAAAATATTACGAAATGGGTAAGTGGTTAATACTCATATGGGTTGACATTGAAAATACGGTATTAACTTTCTAGATGCGCTTATCAGTGCAAGTGCCAATTTCTCTAAGTGTGGATATCTAGTTTCTGCTTCTCCTAAGGTTCGACTTACATAATAAACGAGAAATTGCGTACCTTGCTCTTCTCGAACTAGGACACCACTTACCGCGATTTCTGATACTGCTAAGTACAAGCAAAGTTTTTTATCTGTTTTTGGAGTATGAAGCAGTGGTGGGCTCGATAGATATCGCTTCAATTCCTCTAATGCTCGTTGGCATTCCGGGGTCCAAGCGAAATCGTTCTTCTTTTTTAGTAGAGAGAAAAATCTGTGACTTCGATCTGACGACCTTGAAATGAATCGGCCTAAGGCAGCAATCTGTCCCGTTAGCCTTTGCACGATTTTTACACTGTCCATGATGGCGATGTCTTTTATGGCCTTAATTTTATCGGGGTTGATCTCTATTCCCCGATTTGATACCATGAAGTCGAGGAACTTGCCCGAACCGACCCCGAAAGCACATTTCTCGGGGTTGAGCTTCATGTTGTATTTCCTCAAAATCTCAAATGTTTCCTGCAAATGAGCCAAATGGTCCTCTGCATGCAGGAACTTAACTAGCATGTCATCAATATAAACTTCCGTTGATTTACCTATTTGTTCCTCGAACATTTTATTTACTAGGCGTTGGTAAGTCGCTCCTGCATTTTTTAGCCCGAAGGGCATCATATTATAACAATATGTTCCATACTTGATGACAAATGAAGTATTTTCCTGGTCTTCCGGGTTCATTTGGATTTGATTATACCCGGAATAGGCATCGAGAAAAGTAAGTACCTCGTGGCTGGCCATGGCATCGATCATGCGATCGATGTTGGGCTGCGGAAAAGAATCTTTGGGGCATGCCTTGTTTAAATCCTTATAATCTACACACATTCTAAGTTTTTTCCCCTTTTTAGGGACTACAACTATATTGGCTAACCATTCGGGATATTTTGCCTCCCAAATGGACCCTATTTTGAGAAGTTTAGTTACCTCGTCCTTTATGAATGCGTGCTTTACCTTATATTAGGGTCTTCTCTTTTGCTTCACCGGTTTGAACCTAGCGTCCAGGCTTAGCTGATGCGTCATTATATCCTGTGGGATCCCTATTATATCTAAATGGGACCAAGAAAAATAATCTATGTTATCGATAAGAAATTGAATCAGCATTTTCCTGAGTTCGGGCGTTAATCCTGTTCCCAGGTATACCTTTCGTTCGGGCAAATGCTCGATAATTATGACTTGCTCCAATTCTTCAATCGTTGATTGGGTAGCACTGGAATCATCAGGAACTATGAAGGATCGAGGTATCCTTTGATCATCATCTTCATTGATCTTCTGACTTTCTGGTTGGGTTGAAGCTGATGTCTGTGATTGATATTTTGCATCTCGTTCCCCTTTTAAGTCCGAACCCTTTGTTGACGAAGGTGAGGATATCAGAATTGCTTATTCGACGGCAAACATTTCTCTTGCGGCCGGTTGTTCTCTGTACACTGTTTTGACTCCCTTATATTTTGGGAATTTAAGAACCTGGTGTAGGGTCGAAGTTACATCTCTCATGTTGTGGATCCATGGCCTTCCAAAATGGCGTTGTACATCATGTCGCCTTCGATTACGTGGAACTTCGTTTCCTGGATGGTCCCGGCCACGTTTATCGGCAGAATTATCTCTCCTTTGATGGTTTCACATGCCATGTTGAATCTGTTTAGAACTAGGGTTGCGGGTAAGACCTGGTGCTGTAGACCGAGCTGTTCTACAACCTTCGATCTAATAATGCTGGCCGAGCTACCTGGATCAATTAACACACGCTTAACTTTAGTTTTATTCATAAGTACGGATATTACCAGTGCATCGTTATGAGGTTGCATTACTCCTACTGCATCTTCATTATTAAAGGACAAAGTTCCTATGGGTGCGTAATCCTGAGTTAGAGGTCGCTTTTCTCTCACAACCGATGCCTTAGTGCGTTTAAGCACCGACCCTTGAGGGGTATCGACATTGCCGATGATCATGTGGATGATGAGTTGTGGTTCTTCTTGTTCATTTTATTTGTCGAAATCCCTGTTTTTGAAGTGGTTCTTGTCCCTGTCGCTTAAAAATTCTCGAAGGTGCCCTTTATTGAATAACCGGGTTACCTCCTCTCTTAGTTGCCTACAATCTTCTGTTCTGTGGCCATGGCTGCCATGATATTCGCACATTTGATTGGGATTCCTCTGGGAATCGGTCTACATGGGTCAAGGTCATTTAGTGTCTTTAATGCGACCGATAGCCGACACGATGGCGGATGCATCAATGTTCAAGTTTTACTCCGATAACCGTGGTGCTTCCTTAGATCCGGTAGGCCTGTCGAACCCATTTATGTTCATCAGCCCCCGAGACCCTTGACCTCGATCACTTCTTTTGTTGCTTTGTCTGGGTTACGTCTTGATTCATTGATTATGTGGTTTCCATTATACGGTCGGTATCGGTCCCTGATCGGGCCTTGTTCTCGATTGATATCCCTTCGAGCAACGGGTTCAGACCCCAACTGATCGTCTTCAACTCTAATATTTGATATGTACCGATTATGCACGTCGGCCCAAGTAATAGCTGGGTACTCGATCAGGTTATGCTTCAACCGCCGTGAAGCCGTCGAACTTCGCTCATTTAAACCTTGAGTGAAAGACTGAACAACTCAATCGTCTATGACTGGTGGCAGATAGATTCGTTCCATTTGAAAACGAGATACGAACTCCCTCAGCATCTCGTTATCCTTTTGTCTTACCTTGAACAGGTCCAACTTCCTGGTCTCGACTTTTATGGCCCCGACGTGTGCTTTTATGAAGGAATCTGCAAGCATAGCAAAAGAATCGATAGAATTAAATGGTAAATTATGATACCATATCATCGCTCCCTTTGACATGGTTTCACCGAATTTCTTCAATAATACGAATTCGATCTCATCATCCTCTAGGTCGTTCCCTTTGATGGCACATGTGTATGAGGTGACATGTTCATTGGGTCGGTAGTTCCGTTATATTTAGGATTCTCGGGCATGCAGAATTTCTTTGGGATTGGCTTAGGAGCCGCGCTTGGGGGAAAGGCTTTTGTACAAATATTTTGGAATCTAAGCCCTTCAATATCGGTGGTGCCCCGGGGATCTGATCAACCCTAGAGTTATATGTTTCCACCTTTTTATCGTTTGCTTCGATCCTCCTTTCTCCCGATTCTATTCGTTTGGTCAGTTCTTCGAATATCTTAGCAATTTCGGGATTAGTCCCCGACTCCTGCTCATTTGATCTTACTATAGCTGGTTCCGTTGCATGGGTGATTTCTCGAGGTTGACTGGGCTCCGGCCTGCTCAGTATCTGGTTTTGACTCTGCAACTGAGTTATTGCTGCCTGTTGAGCTTGCAACATTTCAAAAATCATACGCAAGCTGACGCCATTTTACTCGACGTTATGGGTATCTCGAGCTGCAGATCGAGTGCCACCATGAATGCTATTTTCAGGTTCAGAATGTAGGTTCGCCTCAATGGCCACATACGAATTAATATCTATCGGCACTTAGATTCGAGCTCCAATGGCGTTGACAAGTGGTCTTTCGGTACTGGGTGTCAAGTTGTTGTTCTCATCTTGAAGACCAGCTTCGTTGTCGATAGGTAAGGCCATTTAATTGATAGTTATTCGTTGCTAATCTGAAATCAAATACACTTCAGGAAACAAGCGCAAAACGGTGTATTTTTGCATATTCGTATCAAATAACCACTGTTATCCTTAGCCCCATGGTGGGCGCCAAGCTGTTTGCCCGAAAAACGGATATAGTTGAATTTGTACGTAGTTCTAAGGGTATGTCGTATAACTTAGCACAAATCGTAAGGATAAATAGAAATATCAAATACGGGTTGTAAAGAATGAAAAATAAACAAGGTTGGAAAGAAAATGATTTAAGGATTAAGCAAGATGAACCAATCTATGAAGCTAAAAAGAATAACCCTTCAATATAGGAGTGTATGGTATTTGAGTTACAATGTAAGCAAAGAACTGTCCTTTTACAGAAATGTAGTCATCATCTTTATAGTGGAGGATCCTACTTTAGATATAATTAAAAATACATAGTGGGGAACCCATGATAAATCAGTTTTTCCCTAATTCCCGCCGAGATTCTCTCCCTTAGTGCGGCTGCAGTGGCTCTTGTCTGTGAGCTCAAGGTTGATCGGACTCGGTGTTGGTCGGTATTGTTTTAAGAGCTCGATGCGGACTTGAGCTCGATGCCGACTCGGGATCTGGTAATGACTCGGGCTCGGTGTCGGTTGGCCTTTACCCCTTAAGCTCGATTCCATAACATTTCATCATAGTTCGATTCGGACCCGAGCTCGATAATGATTTCGAACTCGATGTTTGACCTATACCTAAAATCTGAAGCTCATTCGTACCATTTTCGGAACCCATCTCGATATTACGAAGTCTTCCTTTGGTCCATTATGATCTCATATGAAGGCCGAAATCAATTTCGACCGTATACAATGTTAATTTTCAGTAATGACACGGTGAATTTGAAGTTTAAGACATGTTTGGCGATATGATTTCCCTTTTTCTTTTAAAAATTCAACCAAACTGATAGAATGCTCCAGAAATAAAATTGAGAGAAAAGTTCAACAGGGTTCGCGAGTTTGGCAGCAATGTTGTATATATGGATGAAAAACAAATATAGATAGAGTTTGGATTCAGAACCCCAATATCTAGATTCTGACTCCACCAAACAATAATGACTAAAAGACAGCATCGTTCTAGTCGCCTTATTCTAGCTCAAACTGGACGTAATTAAATACACTCTTTTCCTCTTCTTCTCTAAATGGCTTAAAATTTAGTGTCTGTTCAAATTGATGGTAATTGCCTAATGTTGGTTTATATCCCTTGTGGCTAGGGACCGGGCGAATCCAGTGCTTCAGTAATTTTGATACATGATCTGTAGTATAAATTTTATGTGAATATTCACGAGTAAATTTCATGGGTGGTTATTCAATTTTGTGTTCATTACGCAAAAGTCATTTTTCTTCTTTTGTTACGTAAAAATTATTTTCTTCTTTTTGTTACGTAAAAATCATTCAACTTTGTGTTCATTACTCAAAAGTCACTTTTCTTTCTCTTGTTACATAAAAATTATTTTATTTTGCTTTATTTATCACAAAAATCACCTTGGCCAGATTTTATAATACTTTTACTTGAAAAGTCTATTATGTCCTTGACATTAATCCTCTCATTTATGTAATACCTTCTATATTATATACTATATAATATATTTTTACCTAGGTATTTTAATTTTAATTAAAATAACTTTAAATTATTTTATTTATTATTTTTATAATTTCATACATTTAAGTTTTTCATGAAACTCAATTTGTTTAATCGTATTCAAACATGAACATATTTTAAAATAAAAATAATAAAAAAATATTTATTTTAAAATATTTATTTAAAATAATAAAAATAGATTTGTTTAACAAATGATAGTTTTTTATAGTCAGTGAAAATAACAAATGATAGTTTTTTATAGTCAGTGAAAATTTAAAAAAAAGTTTCAAAGATATTTGTGTTTACTATTAAATTTTTTAAAGCTTTATATGTTATTATTATTAAAAGTATTAATGTGATGTGTCATTTGCTAAATGTGGGTATTTTATTTATTAAATTAATGGGTATGGCTTGGTTGATAACTCAATGAGCTTTAATTTTTTAATTTTTATTAAACATATTTCATTAAGCATGATTAAGAACGCAGACTTGAGATTTACTCACGGTAATGTTACTGACAAATTTAATAATGCTACCTATATATCTTGAAAACTAATATTAAGAAAAAAATTAAATGTGCGAATATATTACATAAATAGGAGGATTTATAATGTTAAGGGCATAATAGACTTTTCAGGTGAAAGGCTTGTAAAATCTGGTCAAAGTGATTATTGTGATAACTAGAGCATAGTAAAATAATTTTTGTGTAACAAAAGAAAGAAAAATGACTTTTAGGTAATAAACACAAATTTAAATGACTTTTACGTAACAAAAGAAAGAAAAGTGATTTTTGGGTAATGAACAAAGTTGAATGACCAACTATGAAATTTACACAAAATTTACAACAGTAGAACTCATAACTATAAAATACTAGTAATAAAATATTAAGAACCTTAAAGATCAAATACACATAAGTTAAAATCATGAATCGGTATTTGCTTATGGCCATTGCATGATAATCCAGCATAGCTTATACAATATATGTTTAGTTTAGTATTTTCCCTTTCCTTCTCCATAATATTCGTATGAAATAATAAAGAAACCTATGTATTATTTTATGAGGAGAGCCTAATGTGAAATAAGAATATATGTATCACTTTAGAATTAAGATCTTCCTTTTCTAAAGAAACGAAAGATTAACTCTCTTTGATTAAGATTTCTTTTCTTGCATAATTTGCTTGCATTGTAGAAATAGATTTGAACATTTCTTACGAGTCAACAACTTATCGGAGGGCAACGCTTTTAAACTTGAAACTACTGTGTGTAATTATCACTGAATGTTTTAATTGAGCCTTTTTACTATCTAAATTTCATGGGTTTTGCATAAACTTTATCTCAGGTGCAGATTTTCATGGCATCCCTTTCCTGACTTCCTTCTACGTATATGAAAAACAATTTAAATTATACAATATATACTAATTTGAGGGGAGTCTTGGAACAATAGTAAAGTTATCTTCGTGTGACCTATAGGTCACGAGTTTAAGCCGTAGAAGTAGTCATTAATGCTTGCATTAACGTAAGTTGTCGACATCACACCCCTTAGGGATGCGTCCTTTCCCCGACCCTACATGAATGCGGGATGCTCTGCGCACCATGCTGCCCTTTTGATCCTAATTTTTAGTACAACAAACCAAACATCTAACTGCCCAGTAAAGAATGAGCTGGTGGGAAAGAGCTGGAGATCATGAAAAGCATTTCCACACAAGGAGGCAGGCGATCGGGAAGCTTTGCTTCTAGAATGCCGACTACGAATTTTAATATCAGACTAGCCGATATAGTCATGATTCAATAGGTTAGGTCCACTTATTTTTCCTTTTGTTGATTTCCTTTCGAATGGATTTGGTTGGTATAATGGAGATATTATAGACTCTTTCTAATTGTGAATTTCTAGTTATCACACGCGCTTGGTGCGCTTGACTTTTTTCAAAATTCTTTTTTAACCAAGTGTTCAAATGACACTGTTTGGGGTATTCTAACTTAGCAACGACGTACAGCCAGAGGAAAAGAAAGCAAAAGCGATTCTCGTAGTAGCGGCGAGCGAAATGGGAGCAACCTAAAGCCCTAAACCGTGAAAACGGGATTGTGGAAAGAAAAAATATTAGCATTGTAATTCAACTAATCTCTATGTTACTAGCTATTCCCTGTATAACTATCCTTGCATAACTTCTCTTTGAACCAAACGACCTCTAAGAGTATACCACACGATGGTACAACTCAAGGGAAATTGTATTAAAGTTGTGGTAATGATGACTATATATATTTCCAAGATAAATTAATATGGGGCAAAGAATAATGAAACTATGTTTTTCTATATGTTAAAATATCTAAAAACAAAAAAAGCAAAGCGGAAAGGTGTGACGAGAAAAATAGATTTTATTCAACTCCTGGTAACAAAGAATGAATAGTACCAAATTCCTATATGTATGACTAGCTAGACATCAAATATATCAACAGTAAATACCATAGTGAAGGATAAAAATCACTATATGTATTAAAACCAGCATTTGAGGAATCCCACGAGCCATAACAATCTATCTTCTTTGCCCATTTTGTTGTCCTCTCACCTCGTTCGAATTCTCTCGTGTCTCATCATCTTGTAATCCATTGATATGATTTGCAGCATCAATTCTTCCTCTCCTCGTATTAAATATACTTTCTTGCACACCTAGTTGTTCAATGTTCCTCGTTAGCGCATCTGTTTGTTCTCTCAACTCGTTCTCGGGCAACTTGTTCAAGTCACGTTTAATAGTTTTGCTTCTTTTTAATGACGACATTCTTACTTTTGATATATACTCCCCAGTTTTAATTTATGTAAACTTATTTCCTTTTTAGTTCGTGCCAAAAAGAATGACCTTTTTCCTTATTTAGAAAACAATTTAACTTTATGCAATGATTTATAGTCACACAAAATATATGTGCCTCATTTTACACCACAAGTTCAAAAGTCTTCTCTCTTTTCTTAAACTCCGTGCTCAGTCAAATGGGTTCACATAAATTAAAACGGAGGGAGTATTAGATATGTCAAACACAAACCACTGCAAATACAAAGTTAAAAGAGTTAGACATAATTTAATGCCTAACAGATGGTAAATTCTACACAAAAACACCATATATAGATGAAAAAAACTATAGTAGGTTCTTGCTTCTACTACATGAATGTTTCTTCTCTTTAGTTCTTGCACGTAGATAATGAGCAAAACAAGTCAAAACAATTTCACGTATAAGTTAATGGGAAATAAATGAACTTAAAAACAGAGGAATTAATATAAAGTGAAGTAACGCAGAGGAAAGGGAAAGGAAACTTAAAGAACAGCAAGAACAATACTATCGTTTTGTCACTTCGTGTTAAGAAGAAGAGACAATTTAGAGAACTCAAAAGGGCAAAGCAACTTACGTGAACGGGATCCTAACTCGAGTTATGTCAAAGAAGACACCTATATTCCATATTTATAATTTTATATGGATACCGATGTTTTGATTCTTTCCTCTCTTTCTTCTCTTTTTGCCAGTTAGAAACAGTACGGAGAATTACAATATATGAGTGAGGATTGAAAAATTACTGAGAATTACCATATTTGAGTGAGGAAAAACTAAGTAAAGAGAGAGAGAGAAACAAATAGGAAAATTTGTTTAAAAGAAAATAAGTAACATATGAAAAAAGAGAGGAATCGTCATAATATCTTTTTCGTGCATAATATGATATTTTCCTTTCTATCTGTTGTTTTCCATCTTATATTGGAAGCACGTCAAGCCTTGAAAAAGTAGCTTGTTCTCAGAAATTCTTCACGTAATTTGGGAAATGCAATTAATATCTGACCAATTGTATTAGGATTTAAGTTACATACATTAATTTCTTTACAAATCAATATAGTTTAACATGTTATAATAGGTTAATTATTATTTATTCTATGTTATCGATAAATATAATTAACTAGAGTTATTTGTGTATACGGTCGAAACTGATTTCGGCCTTCATACGACTGATCGAGATGAGAACATAATGGACCGAAGAAAGTCTTCATAATATCGAGATGGGATCCGAAGAAGGCATAAACGAGCTTCGAGTTTCAGGACAGGTCAAATACCGAGCTCGAAGTCATTATCGAGCTCGAGTCCAAATCGAACTATGATGAGAAGCGATGAAATCGAGCTTAAGGGCCAAAGGCCAACCAATACCGGCCCAATACTGGGCCCCGATTCAATATCGAGCTCGAACCCACATCGAGCTCTAAACTTGAAAACCGACAGATACCAAGTTCGGTCAAGATCGAGCCAAAAGACGAGCCATTATAACTGCACTAAGAGAGGGAATCTCAGCGAAAACTAGGAAAAATCAGATTTATCATGGGTTTCCCACTATGTGTTTTTAATTATATCCAAAATAGAATCCTTCCACTATAAGATGGATGGCTATTATTCCTGTAGAGGGAGAGCTATCAAGTCATTCATATACTGTAACTAAAATTCTGTTGATACATTCCTATATTGGAAGATTATCTTTTTGAGCTTCATACATCATTTTATCTTGCTTGTTCATAAATCATCCTCTTTTCAATTTTGCTTATTTTTTTATCCTTTACGGTCAATATTTGATATTTCTACTTCTCTTTACGATTCATGTGAAGTTATACTATATAACCTTAGAACTACGTACAAATTTAACTCATCTATTTTTCGGGTAAACAGTTTGGCGCCCACCGTGGGGCTAAGGATAACAGTGGTTATTTGATACGAATCTGCAAAACACATCATTTTACGCTTGTTGTTGAAGGTGTCTTTGATTTCGGATTAGCAACGACGAACTCTCAATTAATGGCCTTACCTATCGACAACGAAGTTGGCCTTCAAGGTGAGAACAACAACTTGACGCCCAGGGCAGAAAGGCCACTTATCGATGTCGTTGGGGCTCGAGCCGAAGTATCATTAGACGTTAATTCGCATGTGTCCATTGAGACAAACAAACGTTCTGAACCTAAAAATAGCATTCATGTTGGTACTCGATCTGCGACTCGAGACACCCATAACGTTGAGAAAACGGAATCAGCTTGCGTATGATTTTTAAAATATTTCAAGCTCAACAGGTAGCGATAGCTCAGTTGCAAAGTCAAACCCAGATACCGAGCAGGCCGGAGCCCAGTCCACCCCGAGAAGTCACCCACAGAAAGGAGCCAGCTATAGTAAGGTCAAATAAGCAAGAATTGGGGACTAATCCCGAAATTACTAAGATGTTCGAAGAACTGACCAAACGAATAGAGTCAGGAGAAAGGAGGATCGAGGCAAACAATAAAAAAATGGAAACGTATAACTCCAGGGTCAATCAGATCCTGGGAGCACCACCAGTGTTGAAAGGTTTGGGTTCCAAAAAATTCGTGCAAAAGCCTTTTCCGCCAAGTGCAGCTCCAAAACCGATCCCCAAAACATTCCGCATGCCCGAGATTCCTAAATATAATGGAACGACCGACCCCAACGAACATGTCACCTCGTATACATGTTCCATTAAAGGGAATGACCTAGAAGATGATGAAATCGAATTTGTACTGTTAAAAAAATTCGGAGAGACCCTTTCGAAGGGAGCAATGATTTGGTATCACAACCTTCCACCAAACTCCGTCGACTCATTCACCACATTAGCAGATTCTTTCTTAAAGGAACACACAGGGGCCATAAAGGTCGCAACGAGAAAATCAGACCTTTTTAAGGTAAGACAAAGGGGTAATGAAATACTGAGGGAGTTCGTGTCCCGATTTCAAATAGAACGCATGGAATTGCCACCAGTCACAGATGATTGGGCCGTTCAAGCCTTCACCCAAGGGTTGAATGAGCGGAGTTCGATATCATCACATCAGTTGAAACAAAGTTTGATCGAGTATCCTGCCGTAACCTGGGCAGATGTGCACAATCGATATCAATCGAAGATCAGGGTCGAGGACGACCAACTAGGAGCTCCTTCTGGTTCAGTACATCCGAACAGGTCAGTAGTTAAAAACCAGAGGGACATCGACAGGGAGCCAAGGTCGAACAGAGACTGATATCAACCATATACCGCAGATCGAAGGAACGATGGTTCAGGACGCAATTCCACTCGGAACAATCGAAGAAGTGATAAAGGACAGAGTTCTCGAGGACTTATGAGCAAAAGTGATTTTGACAAGTATGTCGATCCTACAGAGACATCTCGGTTATCAAAATATAACTTTAGCATCGATGCATCGGGCATTGTATCAGCAATTGGAAGGATCAAAGATACTAGGTGGCCCAGACCTATACAGACCGATCCTTCCCAAAGAAACCCAAATTTGTTGTGCAAGTATCATGACACGCATGGTCACAAGACCAAGGATTGCACACAATTAAGGGATGAGGTAGCCAGTCTATTCAACGAGGGCCACCTTTGAGAGTTCCTCAACAATCGAGCGAAGAATCATTTCAGAGAAAGGGATGCCAATAGGAAAACTGAACAGGAGGAACCCCAATACGTCATTCATATGATCGTCGGTGGGGTCGACATTCCACAAGGACCATGTTCAAACACACTAAGGTATCAACCACTAGGGAAAAACGAACCCGAGATTATGTGCCCGAAGGCACTTTGTCATTCAACAACGAAGAAGCAGAAGGCATTTCTCAGCCCCACAATGATGCTCTGGTAATTTCTCTCTTATTAAATAAAGTTCAAGTTAAGCATTTTTTAGTTGATCCAGGTAGTTCGGCAAATATCATCCGATCGAGAGTCGTGGAATAGCTCGGCCTACAGAATCAAATTGTACCCACAGCTCGGGTTTTAAACGGCTTCAATATGGCCAGTGAAACAACTAATGGGGAGATTATTCTACCGGTGAATGTGGTTGGAACAATTCAAGATACCAAGTTCCACGTAATTGAGGGTGACATGAGGTACAATTCCCTGCTTGGAAGGCCTTGGATCCACAATATAAGGGTAGTCCCTTCGACACTCCACCAAGTGAATAAATTCCTAACATCGGACGGTGTAAAAACAGTATACGGGGAGCAGCATGCTGCAAAGAAAATATTTGCGGTCGATGAGGTAACACCGATATCGGCACTATCAACCTCGGAAAGGTCGAGCATCAAAAGTAAAGAGGAAGTCAAATAGCAATCACAGCTATCAGCCTCGGACGAATTGGGGAAGCGTGAGATAGAAGAAGAAGAGGAGTATTTTCTGACCCCTCGAACTTTTATTGTTGCCGAAGATTCCGACGCCACCAAATCGACGGTTGAAGAGCTGGAATAGATTATATTGATCGAGTACCTACCCGAGCGAAAGGTATACCTGGGAACGGGGTTAACCCTCGAACTCAGGAAAAGGCTTATTCAATTTTTTATTGATAACATAGATTATTTTGCTTGGTCCCATTTAGATATGACAGGAATCCCACCGGAGATAACGACGCATCGGCTAAGCCTGGACCCCGGGTTCAAACCGGTGAAGCAAAAGAAGAGACCCCAGTCCGAGATAAAGCACGCATTCATAAAAGATAAGGTAAATAAACTTCTCAAAATAGGGTCCATTCGGGAGGTGTAATATCCCGAACGGTTAGCCAATGTAGTTGTAGTCCCTAAAAAGGGAACAAACTTAGAATGTGTGTAGATTATAAGGATTTAAACAAGGTGTGCCCCAAAGATTCTTTTCCACTGCCTAACATCAATCGCATGATCGATGCCACGGCCGGCAACGAGATCCTTACTTTTCTCGATGCCTATTCCGGGTACAATCAAAGCCAAATGAACCCGGAGGACCGAGAAAAGACTTTATTTATTACCAAGTATGGACATATTGTTATAATGTAATGCCCTTCGGGCTAAAAAAACTGCAGGAGCTACTTATCAACGCCTAGTAAATAAAATGTTCGAAGAACAAATAGGTAAATAAATGGAAGTTTATATTGACGACATGCTAGTTAAGTTCCTGCACGCAGAGGACCATTTGGTTCATTTGCAGGAAACGTTCGAGATTTTAAGGAAATACAACATGAAGCTCACCCCCGAGAAATGTGCTTTCGGGGTCGGATCGGGCAAGTTCCTTGGCTTCATGGTATCGAATCGGGGGATCGAGATCAACCCCGATAAAATCAAGGCCATTAATGATATCACCATCGTGGACAATGTAAAAGCCATACAGAAGCTAACCGGACGGACAGCTGCCTTAGGCCGATTCATTTTGAGGTCGTCGGATCGAAGCCACCAATTCTTCTCTCTACTCCAAAAGAAGAACAATTTCGCCTGGACCCCGGAATGCCAACAGGCGTTAGAGGAATTGAAGCGATACCTATCGAGCCCACCGCTGCTTCACTCTACGAAGGCAGATGAGAAACTTTACTTGTACTTGGTAGTATCAGAAATAGTGGTAAGTGGTGTCCTAGTTCGAGAAGAGCAAGGTACACAATTTCCCGTTTATTATATAAGTCGAACCTTAGGGGAAGCAGAAACTAGATATCCGCACTTAGAAAAATTGGCACTTGCACTAATAAGCGCCTCTAGAAAGTTAAGGCCATACTTTCAATGTCACCCCATATGCGTGTTAACCACTTACCCACTGCGTAAAAGCCCGAACTATCGGGCCGATTGGACAAATGGGCCGTCGAACTCAGTGGGTACGATATCGAATATCAACCTCGAACGGCCATCAAGTCTCAAATTTTAGCGAATTTCGTGGCCGATTTTACGCCAACCCTCGTACCCCAAGTTGAAAAGGAACTCTTGTTAAAATCGGGTACATCATCGGGGGGTATGTACCCTCTTCACAAATGGTGCTTCGAATGTGAAGGGGTCCGGGCTAGGCATTGTTTTAAAGCCGCCCACGGGTAGCACTATTAGGCAGTCTATCAAAACCTCTAAGTTGACTAACAATGAGGCCGAGTACAAAGCAATGATTGCAGGTCTCGAGCTAGCTAAATGCTTTGGAGCAGAAGTCATTGAAGCCAAGTGTGACTCTTTACTGGTGGTAAACTAAGTAAACAAAACCTTCGAAGTTCGAGAGGATAGAACGCAAAGTTATTTGGAAAAACTGCAGGTAACTTTGCATCATTTCAAAGAATGGACTTTACAGCATGTACCTCAAGAACAAAACAGTGAGGCCGATGCACTTGCAAAACTGGGGTCATCAGTCGAGTAAGACGAGATCAGCTCAGAGACTGTCGTTCAACTCTCGATATTAGTGATCGAGGAAGGTCATGCCCAGATAAACTCTACAAGCTTAACCTGGGATTGAAGGAATAAATATATTGAATACTTGAAGAACGGAAAGCTCCCATCAGACCCTAAAGAGTCGAGGACCCTACAAATCAAAGCTGCTCGATTCACGTTGGCTAAAGATGAAATATTATCCAGAAAGACATTCGATGGACCATTGGCAGTATGCTTAGGACCAGGAGACACCGATTATGTTTTACGAGAGGTCCATGAAGGCATTTGTGGGAACCACTCCGGCGCCAAATCACTGGTACACAAAATCATTAGAGCAGGATATTACTGGGATAACATGGAAAAAGACACTAAGGAGTTTGTTCGAAAATGTGATAAATGTCAAAAGTTTGCACCGATGATCCATCAGCTCGGAAAACAACTTCATTTAATCATATCCCCATGACCATTCATGAAATGGGGGATGGACATCGTCGGCCCTCTATCATCGGCCCCAGGTAAAGCTAAGTTCATTTTATTTATGACTGACTATTTCTCTAAATGGGTTGAAGCACAGGCGTTCGAGAAAGTGAGAGAGAAAGAAGTTATAGACTTCATCTGGGATCACATCGTATGTCGATTTGGGATACCCGCCGAAATAGTGTGTGATAATGGAAAATAATTTATCGGTAGCAAGGTGACGAAATTCCTCGAAGACCATAAAATAAAAAGGATATTAACAACGTCATATCACCCTAGTGGGAACGGACAGGCCGAATCGATGAACAAAAGTATCATTCAAAACATAAAGAAAAGGTTGAACGACGCTAAGGGGAAATGGAGAGAAATTTTACCCGAAATCCTTTGGGCATATCGAACAACATCAAAATCTAGTACGGGGGCAACCCCATTCTTCTTAGTATATGGCTCTGAGGCCTTGATTCCAGTCGAAGTCGGGGAACCCAGTGCCAAGTTTTGACATACAACAGAAGAGTCAAATCACGAGGCTATGAATACTAGTCTCGAATTATTAGATGAAAAATGAGAAGTCGCTCTCATCTGATTGGCCACCCAAAAACAGCGGATCGAAAGATACTATAATCGAAGAACCAACCTTCGCTATTTTAAAATCGGGGACTTAGTGCTAAGGAAAGTCACCCTCAACACCCGAAATCCAAATGAAGGAAAATTGGGCCCGAACTGGGAAGGACCGTATCAGGTACTCGAAATCGTCGGTAAAGGATCCTACAAGCTCGGTGTTATAAACGGCAAACAACTACCATGCAATTGGAACGTGTCGCACCTAAAACGATACTACTGCTAAGGTACGACCTTCCCATGTTCGTTTATATTTTGGAACTAACCCTTGTAGGAGTTCGGCCGGGAATAAGGATGGGTTGTTCAACACAAAGCCTTAGGCATGAAAGCATGCGTTGCACTCTTTTTCCCTTAGACCGGTTTTATCCCAAATGGGTTTTTCGACAAGGTTTTTAATGAGGCAACTATTGATCGTGCTAACTTAGAACAATTCAATAGTATCCGAAGCCTCTTTACAATCAACCTCGAATACTGGGGGGGCATTACCCTCAAATATATCAAGTTAGATGCAAGAAAGTTACTTCATAACAACAGGGTTCCGATAGGAAAAGTTGTAAGAGCCAAATGGTCAAAACGAACCATGCTCGTGTAGGTTGCTCGATCCCTGGTACAAACATATGAACACATGTATAATGACATAAAAAGAAACTTCTTCTTTGCCTATATCTCATGTCTCAAAACCCATCCTCTATTTAATGATCTATTATGCAAACGGGCTCAAGGATCGACCATTAGCCCATTAATCGGGGACTGCCAATCAAAAAATCAACGAGGCCAAGCCCCACATTAAGCCTACGGGCTACCTTACTTCGAGTTCGAGCAATCACTCACTCGACTATTAAGCCTACGGGCTACCTTACTTCGAGTTCAAGCAATCACTCACTCAACTATAAAGCCTACAGCCTACCTTACTTCGAGTTCGAGCAAAACACTCACTTGACTATTAAGCCTACGGGCTACCTTTCTTCGAGTTCGAGCAATCACTCAGTAGACTATTAAGCCTACGGGCTACCTTTCTTCGAGTTCGAGCAATCACTCACTCGACTATAAAGCCTACGAGTTACCTTACTTCGAGTTTGAGCAATCACTCACTCGACTATTAAGCCTACGGGCTACCATACTTCGAGTTCGAGTAATCACTCACTCAACTACTACAACCTACAGGCTAATATTTCTTCGAGTTCGAGCAATCAAGGGGTTATGAGGCTAGAGTTGCTGATCTCTACTGCTCCCGCAAACGGTGATGTCTCGATTCCCATTGGTCGGTCTGCTATCTGGAATCATTTATTGCTCAGTATGGTTGATTTTGGGTATGGATTGGCTATATTACCATGTTATTCTTGATTGTCATGCTAAAATCGTGAAATTGGCGATATCGAGGTTGCCTAGGTTGGAGTGGAGATGTTTGCTTGCTCACACTCCCAGTAGAGTGATTTCATATTTGAAGGCTCAACAGATGGTTAAGAAGGGGTGTTTGGCATATTTGGACTTCATGAGAGATGTTAGTGCTGATACTCCTACTATTGAGTCAGTTCCAGTAGTGAGGAAGCTCTCATATGTGTTTCCTGCAGCCCTGCTAGGCTTGCCACCCGATAGGAATATTGATTTGGTGCAGGGCACTCACCCCATCTCTATTCCACCTTATCGTATGGCACTAGAGAAGTTGAAGGAATTGAAGGAACGCTTAAATAAGTTTCTTGATAAGGGTTTCATCAGGCCTAGTATGTCACCTTAGGGTGCACCAGTACTATTTGTGAATAAGAAAGATAGTTCTATGCGGATGTGCATTGACTACAGGCAGTTGGACAAGGTTACTATCAAGAACAAGTATCCACTACCGCGTATTGATGATTTATTTGATCAGTTTCAGGGTGCTAGAGTAGTCTCAAAGATTGACTTGAGATCGGGGTACCATCAGTTGAAGTAGGGCTTCAAATATTCCAAAGATGGCTTTCAAGACCCGTTATGGGCATCATGAGTTCTTGGTGATGTCATTTGGGCTGACCAATGCCCTATCAGCTTTCATGCACTTGATGAACTATGTATTTCAACCTTATCTAGACTTTTTCATCATTGTCTTCATTGATGATATGTTGGTGTATTCTCACATCTAGTAGGAGCATGAATAACACTTGAGGATCGTGCTCCAGGCCTTGAGGGAGAAGAACTTATATGCTAAATCAGTTCTGGTTAGACTCGATGAAATTCTTGGGTTACGTGGTCTCTAGTGAGGGGATTAAGATGCATCTAAAGAATATTGAGGCATTTTAAAGTTGCCCCAGACCTTCTACAACTATCGAGATCCGGAGTTTCCTTAGGTTGGCTGGGTATTATTGCTGTTTTCTGGAGGGATTTTCATCTATAGTAGCTCCATTGACTAGATTGATGCAGAAGGGTGCCCCATTCAGGTGGTCTGACTGAGTGTGAGGAGAACTTTCAGAAGCTCAAGATTTCCTTGAATACAACTTCAGTTCTGATTTTGCCTTCGGGATCGGGTTCTTATACAGTATATTGTGATCTTTCACAAGTTGGCATTGTGTGTATGTTGATGCAGGATGGTAGAGTGATTGCCTATGCTTCGCGTCAGTCGAAGCCCCATGAGAAAAACTACGTAGTACACTATTTGGAGTTAGTAGCCATTGTTCACGCGCTCAAAATTTGGAGGCATTATCTTTATGGTGTGTCTCGCGAGGTGTTCACGAATCACAGGAGTCTCCAACATCTATTCACGCATAAGGAATTAAAGTTTAGGAAATATAGGTGGTTAGATCTATTGAAATACTATGACATCACTATTCTTTATCATCCGGGGAAGGCCAATGTGGTGGTCGATGCATTGAGTCGGAAGGCAAGAGCATGGAGAGTCTTGCGTTTATTCCAGCTGGGGAGATACCATTAGCTTTGGATGTTCTGGCTTTGGCCAACATGTTTGTGAGGTTGGAAATTTCGGAGCCTAGCAGGGTTCTTGCTTGTGTTGTATCACAATCGTCCTTGTTTGAGCACATCAAGGCGCGTCGGTATGATGATCCTCACTTGCTTGTCCTTAGGGAAATAATGCAGCACGGTAATGCTAAGGAGGTTACTATTGGTGATGATGGGGGTATTGAGGCTTCATAGACGGATTTGTGTGCCTAATGTGGATGGGTTGCGAGAGTTGATTCTCGAGGAGGCCCATAGTTTGCGGTATTCCATTCATCTAGGTGCCGCAAAGATGTACCGTAATTTGAGGCAGCATTATTGGTAGAGGAGGATGAAGAAGGATATTATTAAGTATGTTGCACGGTATTTGAACTGCCAGCAGGTAAATTGTGAGCATCAGATACCGGGTGGTTTGCTTCAGAGGTTAGATATACTATAGTGAAAGTGGGAGCGTATCACTATGAATTTTGTGGTCGGGTTTCCACGGACCTTGAGGAGATTTGATGTTGTGTGGGTCATTGTAGACACACTGACCAAGTCTGCACACTTCATTCCCGTCATGACTACCTGCACTTCAAAGCATCTGGATCTAATTTATCTTCAAGATATCGTTCGCCTTCATGGTGTGCCTTTGTTGGTTTCGGATTGAGGCACTCAGTTCACATCATATTTTTAGAGAGTAGTGTAGCGTGAGTTGGGCATACAGGTTGAGACGAGTACAACATTCCATCCCTAGATTGACGGGCAGTCCAAGCGTACTATTTAGATTTTGGAGGACATGTAGCGAGCATGTGTCATTGATTTTGGTGGTTAGTAGGATTATTTTCTACTGTTAGCAGAGTTCGCCTATAACAACAACTATCAATCGAGTATCCAGATGGATCCATATGAGGCCTTATATGGGAGGCGATGTCATTCTCTGGTTGTTTGGTTTAAACCTGGGGAGGCTAGGTTGATGGGCACTAATTTAGTTTGTGATGCATTGGAGAAGGTGAAGTTGATTTAGGAGCGGCTTCATACAGCACATTCCAGGTAGAAGAGCTATACTGATAGGAAGGCTCGTGATGTGGTATACATAATGGGTGAGAAGGTTCTACTCAGTTTCTCCCATGAAGGGTGCGATGAGGTTCGGGAAGAAGCAAAATTGAGCCCGTCGTATATTGGTATATTTGAGGTCTTGGAGAGGGTTGGTGAGGTGGCTTACATACTTGCCTTACCATCTAGTCTATCGGAAGTTCATCTAGTGTTCCAAAAGTATTATGAGGATCAGTCACATGTGTTAGATTTCAGCTTGGTGCAGTTGGATAAAGATTTGACTTATGATGACGAGCCAGTGGCCTTTTTGGATTGGCAGATTTGTAAGCTGAGGTCGAAGAATATTACTTCGGTAAAGGTTCGGTGGAGGGGTCAACTTGTCCAGGAAGCGACTTGGGAGACCGAGCATGATATGCGGAGCATATATCCTCACCTTTTCGGCACTTTAGATATAATTCTAGACTCATTCGAGGACGAACGTTTGTTCAAGAGGGGGAGAATGTAACCACCCGGTCAGTTATTTTGAATATTTTAGACCTGTTTTCCCTATTTTATGCTTTACACATGTGTTTTTGTCGTTATGTGACTTGCGGGGGTAGTTGGTTTGGTTTCGGGAAAGTTTTGGATTGAATTGGGACACTTAGTTCCAACGTTGGAAGCTTAAGTTGTGAAGGTTGACCGCAATTTGATTTTTGTGTAGATGATCCCAGAATGGTATTTTGATGGTTCCGATAGGTCGTATGGTATTTTGGACTTAGTCGTATGTTCGGATTTGGATTCGGGGGTTCCTAGGTTGTTTTTGCTAGAATTGGCGAAAGTTGGAAATTTGAAGATTTGGAAGGTTCATAGTTTTGACCAGGAATTGACTTTGTTGATATTGGGTTCGTATTGTTATTCCGGGAATTGGAATAGGTTTTTTATGTCATTTAAAACTTGTGTGCAAACGTTGAAGTCATTTCGAGTTGATAAGTCTGAGTGGGTCTGTGTGATGTTTTAGGACTTGTTGGTATACTTGGGTGGGGTCTTAAGGGGCTCAGGTGGGTTTCGGACCACCCGAAAGGTTGTTGAGCTTGCTTGACCACTAAGCCTACGGGCTATATTATGTTGAGTTCGAGTAATCACTCACTCGACTACTACAGCCTACGGGCTAATATTACTTCGAGTTCGAGCAATCACTCACTCGACCACTAAGACTACGGGCTATATTACTTCGAGTTCGAGCAATCACTCACTCGACCAATAAGCCTACGGGCTATATTACTTCGAGTTCTAGCAATCACTCACTCGACCAATAAGCCTACGAGCTATATTACTTCGAGTTCGAGCAATCACTCACTCGACCTCTAAGCCTACGGGCTATATTACTTCGAGTTCGAGCAATAACTCACTCGACCACTAAGCCTACGGGCTATATTTCTTCGAGTTCGTGCAATCACTCACTCGACCACTAAGCCTACGGGCTATATTACTTCAAGTTCAAGCAATCATTCACTCGACCTCTAAGCCTACGGGCTATATTACTTTGAGTTCGAGCAACCACTCACTCGACCATTAAGCCTACATGCTATATTACTTCGAGTTCGAACAACCACTTACTCGACCATTAAGCCTACGGGCTATATTGCTTCGAGTTTGAGCAATCACTCACTCAAATACTAAGCCTACGGGATACCTTATTTAGAGTTCGAGCAATCACTCACTCGACCAATAAAACCTAAGGGCTACCTTACTTCGAGTCCGAGCAAGCACTCACTCAGTTACAAAAACCACAAGGTTCGAATTCGATCAAATTGCCTAAAGCCTTATGAAAACCTTCATAAGGCATGAATGAAACAAAATCTTCACAAGGCAAGGAATAAAACAGAGGCAAGTCGGGAAAAGAAAAGATCTTTATATATATATATATATATATATATATATATATATATATATATATATATATATACAAGAGTGTTTACAACGTCCGAAAAGGACCCTACAAAAAACTAAAATGGAAACTAAGGGCTAAGTTACTTGGTTATCCGGGGGCGGTCTCTTCTCCATCGTTCTCCTCCCCGCTCTCGGACCCACTCTTTCTCCCATCATCATCATCGTCTTCATCATCGGAAGCCAAGTCTTCAGCATCGACTTCAAGCTCTTTAGCCCTTTTTATCTATTCGGTGAGATCGAAACCTCGAGCATGGATCTCCTCAAGAGTCTCCCTCCGAGATTGGCATTTAGCAAGTTCAGCAACCCAATGTGCTCGAGTTTTAGCGGCCTCGGCTGCCTCTCTTGCCTGTACCTGAGCAGCTTCAGCATCGGCCCGATAGACGGCCACGAATGTATCTGCATTAGCCTTTGCTTTTTCGGCGTCAGATTTGGCCTTTGCAAGTTCGAAGGCCAACCGAGCCTCGAGCTCCTCTATTTTTCTCGCTTGAACCAAGATCTTCTCCTTCATGCCTTGAAGTTGGTTTCCGACCGATAATAATTGGGCTCGAGCAGTTTCTTTTTCTGCGGCGAGAAGGTCCATACCATATTTCCATCCCAAGGCCTCCGCCCTTATCATATCGACCTCCTCACGAAGCTTCCCAATCACCTCAAGCTTCTACTGCAGCTGTGAGATTGAAATATTAGACACCGTTCCAGGATCGAGCCCATGGGTTTTTAAGATTATCATTACCTGCTCGGTTAGGTCGGTCTGGTCTTGATGAGCCTTGGCCAACTCAGCTCGGAGGTCCTTCCCTTTGCCCGAAGAGGAGTCTAAGGGCATTCCTCTCCTCCGTGACCCATCGGAGGTCGGCCTCATACCGACGCAGCTTAGCTCGAGATCGAGAACATGCTTCTCGATGAACCGCTGCAGCCTACGAAGAAAGAAGAAAAAAAGTTAGAAAAGAATAGCAAACATAAAAGTGGTATCAACGAAGGGAGTTAGAGCTTACCCAATTCAGAGCTTGTTGAACTTTACAGAAAAGGCCCGTCACATCACTAGGGCTAGAAACATCCTCGACACTAGTAAACAAATAACAGAAAAGGGGTCCTTCTCTTCATGAGACCGGTTTATCTTGAGGGCCCCCAAAACTTGGGCTTCCTGAATCGCCCATTCGGAAAAAGCAGGGAGAGTGGGTGAGTCTCCGATTACTATTTCCCCAAGCGACTGTCTTGGGGCATTCTCCACAGTTCGGAGAGCTTCCGGACTGGCCCCTTCAGATATACCCATCGTTTGTTGACTTCGGTGGGAATCATCCTCGATCTCTAATGATTAGGGGACTCAACCCGAATCTTTCTCTGATATCTCCTCAGTCTGAGGCGGAGCTTCATAAACCACTATCGATTCATATGCCTTTGGGGCATCGAAGGTTTTCTTCACTCAGGCCACCAGTACGGACCCGTCGTTTTCTTCTTCTTCTTCTTCTTTTTCTTCTTCTTCTTCTTCTTCTTCGTCTTCATCCCTTAGACGCAGAACTGATTCTTATATCAAAGGGATGATATTCTTCCTCGGCTTACGAGCCATCCTCGTCTTAGGTTGTGGATTCTCGGAAGTAGAGGCTCTTTTTCTCTTATGGTCCTTCGCCGGTTTCGGGACCGGGGCCAGCGTCTCTTCCTCACTAGACAGGGGCCTCAAAGCCGCATCTTTGCCCATGCCTACACACAAGAAAATTGGTTAAGTATATGGAAAACATTTCGTTTGAACTATCAAAGACATGAGAAAGAAGTTTACCATGATTTTTGGCCTCCCATCGGCTCTTTGACAAATCACGCCACGAGCGCTCGGCATATGTGGAGGTCGAAGCCAAGTCCCGTACCTAGATCTTAAGATTAGGAACTGCTCCGGACATCCAAGGAACTGCTACATCGCAAGAGGGGATATCTGTGAGAAAGAAACGAAGGGGCAAAACAATAAGAGATAAACGAAAGAATTACACTTACGCTTCATGTTCCATTCCTCGGGAAATGGCATCTTCTCGGCCGGAATTAGGTCCAAAGTCTTCACTCGAATGAACCTTCCTATCCAGCCTCGATCCTTGTCCTCGTCTATGCTCGAGAACAGCACCTTGGTAGCCCGGTGCTGGAGTTTTATTAACCCGCCTCGAAAGAGGTGGGGGCTGTACAATCGGATAAGGTGGTCGAGGGTGAAAGACATCCCCTCGATTTTGTTCACAAAGAAGCGAATCAGAATAACGATCCGCCAAAAAGAAAGATGGATTTGGTCTAGGGTTATTTGGTATTTACGGCAAAAATCGATGACAACAGGGTCGAGGGGGCCTAACGTGAAAGGGTAAGTATACACACTTAAAACCCCTTTCACATGAGTAGTAATATCTTCCTCGGGAGCCGGGATTACCACTTCTTTGATCTCCCAGTTGCAATCTTTCCTTATCTGTTCGAGATGCCCTCGGTTATCGAGAACATATACCTCGATATTGGCTCACATCGACTGAGAACCGACGAGCTTTTGTCGATCTTAAAATCGGAGGTAAGAACACACGCCCCGGGTACACACTCCTCAGGCCGTGGCTCCACCGGTGTTTTGTCGGTAGCAGGCTGTGAAGAAGGAGCTTTTTCTTTTTGAGGAACGACTTTATATGTTTTCGCCATTATGGATTTAAAGATTGAAAATAGAAGAGGATGACAGGTTTTTAAAGAGAGATTTTGCAGTAAAAATCACAGAAGAGAGATTTTGCAGTGAAAATCACAGATTTACAAATGAACTCAGAAGGTGCGAGAAAGAACTTGAAAAATTTGGAGATTGAAGATATAAAAGTGATAAATTGTAAAAAGAGGGGCTATTTATGGATTGAGCAATGGCGGTTCAATATCAGCGGTGGCCGACCACCGTTTGACACGCATTAAATACCTTGATAAACTGAACCGACGAGACAGCTATCACGTACGTTATGGTCGGGCTCGATGCAAATGTCAATGTGCATCTAATAGTACCATTGAAAAATCACATTGTTTCTCGCCACATCCTTCCCAAGAAACGAGGGGACTATCTATCTGTATACGGTCGAAACTGATTTCGGCCTTCGTACGACTAATCGAGATGAGAACATAATGGACCAAAGAAAGTCTTCATAATATCGAGATGGGATCCAAAGAAGGCACAAACGAATTTCGAGTTTCAGGACAGGTCAAATATCGAGCTCGAAGTCATTATCGAGCTCGAGTCCAAATCGAACTATGATGAGAAGCGATGAAATCGAGCTTAAGGGCCAGAGGCCAACCAATACCGGCCCAATACTGGGCCTCGATTCAATATCGAGCTCGAACCCACATCGAGCTCTAAACTTGAAAACCGACAAATACCAAGTCCGGTCAAGATCGAGCCAAAAGACGAGCCGTTATAACCGCACTAAGAGAGGGAATCTCGGCGAAAACTAGAAAAAATCTGATTTATCATGGGTTCTCCACTATGTATTTTTAATTATATCCAAAATAGGATCCCTCCACTATAAGATGGATGGCTATTATTCCTGTAGAGGGAGAGCTATCAAGTCATTCATACACTGTAACTAAAATTCTGTTGATACATTCCTATATTAGAAGATTATCCTTTTGAGCTTCATACATCATTTTATCTTGCTTGTTCATAAATCATCCTCTTTTCAATTTTGCTTATTTTTTTATCCTTTACGGTCAATATTTGATATTTCTACTTCTCTTTACGATTCATGTCAAGTTATACCATATACCCTTAGAACTACGTATAAATTCAACTCATCCGTTTTTCGGGTAAACAATTTGCAATACGTCTTTGATTGTATAAATATTTATGCAATCAATGCATACATTTTAAACTCGTTGTGCTAATTCCTGAAGTTATTTGATTCTCATGCCCCCTCTCCCTCCTACCAAGAAAAGAAAAGGAAGAAAAGAAATAAAGTGAGAAAAAGGAAAACCTTTATTTTCCTACTAATGTATCCTTGTCTTTCAACTTAATATAATTTTTTAGGGATATTAAGAATAATGCTTTTGGTAGTCTGAAAGTTGTAAAACATGTTGAAGAATTTTTTATATATACTTCTCCCACCCCACAAAGGTTTGATTCAGTATGGAGTTTACAGGGTTGATTAATATATCTTTTAAAAACATAAACTACATACTTAAAATATAAAAATACTATTAGCTTCAAACATGTGTTTTTAAAGGCGCGGGTGCGAGGCGAGATATTTTACCTGATACGGCGTTGGGTATAAGCCCTATGAATTTTTAATTTTTGGTATATTATAAAATAAATAATAAACTAAATATTAAAATAAGTTAAATTATAGAAATTTCAAAAAAATAAAATAAGTGGAATGTATATATAACTACTTCATCTTGAAATGCTAATCTGAATCAGCAATTAACTAAAGAACTAATCAAAGCTGCTTTATCAAATAAACTAATTAGACTGAAAAAAATGAGTAGATATTTATAAACTAACTTGAAATTAAAGAGGAAAATAACTTGAAAAGCAAAAAAAAAAAAAAAAAAAAAAAAAGGGCAAAGAAGGAACATATAATTAGAAGGCGTTGAACCATAAGAACTCATTAAGGATGATGCATTTTTCTTTTGTAATTTGCAAATTGATAAAGTTTTCCTTTACCCGGTAAAAGATTGAGAGAAAGAATAAAAATTAGGGCTATGAATAAAAAATCTTTTGACTTTTAAGTTTTTAATTTTTTAGAATGTAATAACAAGTTAATTTTTGTAATTTTTTGGTATTAAATTAAGGACTTGTATAGCAATTTTAATTCAAATTTGGAAAGATATTTTGGGCCCCAAGAAAATATTCGCCCAGTGCCTAAGTGTACGCCAAGAACAATAGGGCTTATGCCTCTCGACACTTTTGCCTTTCCGTATCGCTCAAATGTGTTTTTACTACGTCCAGCCTCGGGACTCGCTCAAAAATACCTTTTGAAATACTGCTTCAAACCATAAAATAATAAATACAAAGTATGGTCAAAGAAAATTAATTTTTACGTATAAATAATGTGGCATAGCCACTTTAATGTCACTATTTAAAACATAGCCACAATTTAAAATTTAGTGTAAATATAACCACATTTCCTGATTTGAGCGGCAAAGATCCGCTTCTTCTGCAACTCTTCAATTGTTGCTTCCTTTTCTTTTGAGATCTTTACCTATATACTATATTAGAAACTTATTTACCCTCACTGTTTAAGTTTTAATTTAATTACAAGTTGATATATAATTTACCAGTTATATACAAATACGTTTTAAATGAGTATCTTTGATTGTAGTCTTTTAACGTGGAAATCAAATTCTATAGATCTACCACTTCCATGTATCTCTCTCTTCTTTTTAAGAAAACAAATTTGTTTTATTCTTACTCCTGCTTAGATGTTCTTATAACAAATTTGTTATGCCCTCTCTCTTGGGCATTCCTTGTCAGCTCCTTTGGTCGAATTTTCTCTTTCATTGTTGCGTAGTGTTATTGCTTGAAGTAATGCAAAGCAAATGGGCGAAGCCATGCACTTCGGAGAAATGCGTGCTTTAAACAATGACGCGCAAAGTAATCAAACGAAAACGGAACGGTGTGCTTTGAATCTCAACTTTGAGAAGTTGGATTAATATCAATGTTATTGCATAGTATAAGATACTGAAAATAATTGGGTTGGTTGCAATTTGAGTATTGTAGTGCTAGATTCATTTTATCACCATCGAACCAGTTATTGTCTGTTTCCCCACCAGTCATTGAAAGCATTAAAAGCTTTGAAATTTTGATTTTGAATTCGATTTTTTTTTTTTAATTGTTACTTATTTTGATTGGGTGTCATTGCAAACGACCGTGAATATTCTTTGGCGATTATATCTCAATTTTGATAGTTTTTGGTGAAGATTAAAGTTGATTTTGGATGTATTTTCATATTGAAACTCGAAAATGAAGAAGATGTATTAAATTTGTATTATAATTGTATGTAAATTGTATTGTGTTCTGTGTAGTTATATTTTTTATTTATTTGAATGTTATATGAAAGTTGAAAAATAATTGTATAATGTATGAATCGTTGTATGAAATTTGTATTTAAGTTATAAATACTTTCTTTTTTGTACATAAAGTTGTTGATATGTATCAAAATTGTATTAAGAGATGAAGTTTTGATTGAAATTTCAGAGTAGAAGAAGAACACACCACATACAAAATATATAAAAAATACATACAAAAGACATATTTTGTATGAAAATTGTATTTAAGTTGTATGATATTGTAGTTATTTTTAACTGGGTAATAATGATGTATGAAAGTTATAGATAAGTTATAAATAAATTGTATAAAGTTCGTTTTTAAGTATATACTATTGATTATGTGAGAAAAGCTAGTTGTTAATGTAACCTATATGTCGATTATGCGTAATGCTAATTACGTCTGATATACCTTTAGAAATACCAACAGTTATACCACATAGGGGTGTACAAAGAAAATCGATAAAGCGCATCAACCCGATAGTCCGAGTCAGACCGAGAAAAAAAATCCGATTGTGATTTGGTTTGGTGTTGGAAAAAAAACTCCGACCATAATTGGTTTGGTTTGGTTTTAACTAAAAAAAGTCAAACCGAAACCAAACCAACCCGACATTACATTTATACAATTTTAAAAAATATTTTATGCACATAAATATTTATTGTAATATAATTTATAAATATTTCTTAAACTTGTTTACAGTTTTAACTTTAAAAGTATTATTTAAAGTTTGGAGTTAACATTATTGAATGGTCCAATAAATTTTATAGCCCATAAAGGTAGTAAGTCAAATAAAGTTCAAATCAATACTAATGCTAATAAAGAAAATTCAATTCAACACTAGGAATGACGATAGTGTTGGATATCTATTTTTTAGTTTTGCATTGATTTATAATGAAAATGTATAATCTAGTTTATCTTTTTTTATGCTTAGTTGTGTAATTAATAGTACTTATTAGTTGTACTTATTTTAGCACGACCTATATGATATTTTTAAATTATGTTAATTTTTATTATGGTGTATTAATTAGTAATACTTTCTTTGTGCGATTTTATTATATATGTTATTGAATATTTTAGTACAATGTTAAGACTCATCTCATATTATTATTTTATTTTCTCGAAAAATACATTTTATATTTGTATCCTACTAGGACTAAAATAAATATTATGAGCATATTACATATTTTGTGCTATTAAGACTTTACTGGGGAAAACTCGAAAACCCGGAAAAAAAACCCAAAAAATTCGAGATTGAAAAACCTGACTTTATTGGTTTGGTTTATAAATTTAAAAACCCGACATCATTGATTTGATTTGGTAATTGAAAAATGCGAATCAATCTGACCTATGTACACCCCTATACCACATATACAGAGTATCTTATTCAATGTTTGGTATCCAGCACTAAATTTGGACCTGTAACTGCATTTTCCAGATTAATAGACCTTTTGGAACGTGGCACAAAGTTTAGCAATCTTGGTTATTACAACTACTTGTGATTAGACTATATTAAGAAGAATAAGAAGAAAAAAAAGGGTTAAAAAGCTGGTGCATTACCTAAAAACACGACTTTCTGCTAAAATCTTACATTTGTTGCCCAGTTGACTTGACTTCCGTAGACTTTCATCTTCTCTTTTTTATTTTAAGGAGAGAGGCGGCAATAGGAAAAGAGGAGATCAGAAAAAAAAGGAAAAGGGTCAATTTAAGGCACTAATAATAGATTATATATAAATTATAAACAATTCTTGTTTAGAGCGGATAATATACAAAATTATGATAATTCTTTTCTTTTTCGGTTGCTAAAACCGTTCGCTCCTCCTTTTTGTGTTGGTCTAGATTCATCATTGGACACGATTCACTTTAAAGTTACTCAGATAAAGTCCATTGAGCTGCAATTTGAACAGTGGCAGTTCTTTGGCCTGAAATTTGAACTAATCCATAAATGGAAGAGTTGTAACCAATGTTGTGTTATAAACTATCAATCCTTGCCTGCTATCTAGTTGTCTCGTCTTATTAAAAAATAAATCATCTACTGTCGAGAAGTATAGTATCCGACATATTTTTCACAAACAAAAGCAGAAGAAGGAGCAGCTCGGTGAATATTAAGTTTACTCAGGCCACATGAGTACTCAACTTTAAGTACTTTGCAAATGTTGGATATTTTTTAAACAGCAACCAAAAATCGCTCACCTTTTACTTTATATTTTTATCGGAAACAGTCTCTCTACCTTCACAAGGTAGTAAGGTTGCGTACACACTACCCTCCTCAGACCTCACTTGTAGGATTACACTGTTGTTGTTGTTGTTGTATTTTACGTGTGTTAGGTTATGCTTCATTTTTATCCTCTTTGAAATATTGTATATATTTAGATCTTTTTGTTTGATATTGAAAACAACAACGTGATGTATTATATTTGTTTACTGTAGAGTCTATAAAGGTGGGCATAATATGAATTAACTCATTTTCTAATGTTCCCCGAAGATGTTGTACTGAAAAAAATAAAGTAAAAAAACACGAAATTCTGTCCTCGGCGGAACATTAGGAATGTATAACAAAATTCTCGTACTTGGTTGTAAAAGCTTTGGACATAAACTTGAAGAATTCAGAGACTTGATATTATGAGGTTGCACCAGGCGCCAGCCCTAACTAGCCTAACAGCCCTAGTTTAACTGTACGTGCATAAACTTGAACTCGCTCAAATGGGAAGATTTGAAGGTATAGAGTATACAAATATCAGAAATGAAGTTGTGATTTAAAATAGGAATATGGTTTTGATTAGGAGAGATGTGAATCTCAAAATTCACTTGAGCACACGTTTCAATAATTAAGGCTACATTTGAGGGATATTATTCCCTTACTAATCGTGGTTGTTACACGCATAAGATTGTCTATCAAGATATGCTATGTAATTTATTTACAGGTATGCAGTGTAATTTTCATAGTTGAGGCATAGTTAAGGAGGGTATACGGCGTTATTTTCCCCCTCATGAGTACAGGATCAAGTTAAGTTTATAAACACCACAACACACACAGACAATAATAAAAATAAATAAAAGGGAAAACAAAGCTAGTGTGGGAAACTCCAATCAACTAGTAGCTTTAAAAGACAATCCTGATTCACAGATAAAAACACCAAAAACAAAGACAGGCAATGAAAAAAAGTAAAAGAAAATGGTGAAAAGGATAACTTGAACAAAGATGGAATGAAGTCTAGACAACTTACACTTCTTTGCAGAGGAATGGACGACCAAGGGAAATTTAGCATCTGAACTTACGAAAAATAAGAGAATAGATGATAAGTAAAACCTGGACGAAATGTAGGTCTAAAACACTAAACTTCACTTGATACATTTCTTTGCAGAGGAATGGAAGTCCAAGTAAAATTCAGCATTTGAAGTAATGAAAAAATAACAGACAATGATGCAAACTGTACTTAAACGATGTCCTAGTTAAACTGTAAAACAATTAAAATCCATTTGATACACTTCTTTGCAGTGGAATGGAAGCCCAAGCCCTCCACCTGATACATTTCTTGATCAACTACAGAAAGTACCAGTTTTCCACAGTGACAAGGACACACCTAACCAATCGTGTACTTGGGAGCCTCACTGCTCTGGTATGAGTATCATTTTCTCCAAAGTAATGGAAGCCCAAGAGGAATTAGCATCTAAAACTTGACTATATGCCTTAATAAATCAATGAATGTTTTCTAAAAAGAGTCAATAGTTACTATAGGACGATACACTTCTGTGTCAATTTGGAAAAGGTCTTAATGTATTAACAAAGCAAATGACTGAAAAAATAGGTTTCTGTGCCTGCAGATAATAGACATCTAAAAGAATGAGCCAAAAGTGTTAGGTCACTGAAAACCATGCGAAAGAACATAGCAAAATACAGGATATACAAAACTCAGATGCTCCAAAAGGTGAGATTAATCCATAGCTTATTTCAGATTGGAACCTCTAACTACAAGTGCAATTTTACATGAGTTTGAAGGGCAGTTTAAAACACGTAAACACACAAGACACGCAAAGGTTTGATGCACGAAAGAAGATCAAACCTGAACAACCAGATCCGGCATAAGAACAACCAGGTGCAAGTTAAAAGCTGGTTATGCCAGTTTCACTGGTTGACTGACAATTGGGTCAGTCTTCCTCGCAGCTGCCCCAACTTTATAGTTCACTACAGAGCTTTAGATGTTATTACATGCTTCATTTTAGAAAGTGTTTATAAGTATAGACATATAACCTTTTTTTGTAGTTTTGCCCTTGTGATAATATTTCTCTAATTGCTTTAGACGAAAATCAGGCATTGACACACTGCATTAACGATAAGGAAAGCTATGGAAGATAAAATGCTCTTTCAAAAAATGCTTTTCCAAAAAATAATGCTCTTTCAAAAATGAAAGAATGACAAAACTTTTCACATCATTGGTCAAATAGATAATTATGGCTGAGTATTAGATTTCTCCTGCACACTTTATTATGTTGTTTCTTTCAACCGCATGATGCACAGTGAGTTTTATCTAGAGTTCACTATGCTCAAGTAAAATTGACAATTGAAGATCAAACACGGGGACAAAAAAGCCATATCCACATGGAGCGATACGCGACAGATGCTAGTACCATATAAAGCTGCTTAAAATGTGAGTCTCTTTGGAATCCTGTAGTTAGTTTAATGCCTCATTATCTCACTATGAGTCTCCATTCAGTAAAGTAAGCCTTACCTCTACTATTTTAAATCTTTCATGTTTCACTATATCATTCTCCTAGTTTGTCGCCTATGAAAGGAAGGAATTAGGATACTGAAGTTTGGGAATTGGAGGAATACATTTTGATGTAAAATATGAGAAACAAGGCACTGATTTCAAATAGTTGATGGTTCTCATAGAAAGACTGCCTCTAGGCTTTTTTCTCTACACAGACTAGAAATCCTTTAGTGACATACCAAAACGATAATACACAGAGATAGGAGACAAATACTATCGAGTTACATTATCTCAGGGTCATTTTAAGATGCCGTAGTCACTAGAATCAATAAAAAGGAGCAATTTAATGTATCAGACAGAACAATTTATCAGAAAGCATGAAAATTTTTATAGCAAGTAAAGCTATAATTCAGGGATAGGTTTACTGGTCTGTGCCTTGTTAATGTAAAGCAAAAACTACAAGTAGATGAAATTCTGGACATAACTGGCACAATTATTAGTAGAGCATGCCATGTTTGTATTGGTCATTTCTAACATTGACTTTTTGCTAAGTTACTTTCAGGAGGCTAAATCTTTCTGGTGGAGATTAAGTGCACATTTAAGTGATCATAACCAGCTCAAAAAACAAATAATGGTCTAGAATATCTTTTCACCATTACAGTAGTTGACCAAAGCTGTAGGTGAATACCTGAGAGATAGGTTTCTGCACATTGAAGCACCTTTCTGTCTTCATTTGACTTGAATACAAAGATGCTTGTTTTATTGGAAGATGAAATTCAACTGTCCTTTATGTGTCCCTTCATATAGATAGTCAGAAAGTTTACTTGTCGTCTTGACGAATTATTAGCAGTTTAGCACAACCTCATGCAAGACAACTCTTTATCTTATATAAACAAAAAGGAACAGAGTACATATACTCCCATGTCAATTATTAAACAAGCAGCAACTAGATCAACTCAAGCTAAGTATTGTCATCTACAGATAGTCGATTGAGAAACTTCGAGAGATGTTACTAACCAAAAATGTGTTCAAATTTCCATGGATGCTACAAAAGATGGACTTCAAGTTAATTGCTCTTGAACCTTTGATGTTAGACTACCAATTGTAGTGTCCCTCTAGTTTGCTTGGAGAAACAAGTTCTTAGTCAAGTCAAAACAATAAACTATTTCTCGCAGAAACTATTACCATTCACTAAAACATGGCTTATCAAAAGGGAGGGAAAAGGTAACCTAGAATCATTAGCTGCAGAAAGAAGGCGTTCAAACGTAACAAAATGTGTTTACTGCTTGAGCCAAAATAAAAATTCTCCACATTGAGTTGGTCAGGCGAAGTCAATCGTTAATCAGATATATCAGCGAAGCAAATGACAGATATACTACTAATCATAGAGTGTTTCTTACCAAATAGCTTTCTACACGCATTACTCAAAGAAATAGATAAAATGTTGAGAGCATCAGTATTTGGGGTTCATGTTTATACCTTGTGAAGACTGAGCAGCTCCCACCATGTAACAATTAAAGAACACCCAGCTTCTGCATTTTTTTTCTCGGTGAGAGGGGGTTTGAATTTGATCCTTTTTTTATAATCACCAGAAGTGCACGGTATGAAACTTGGGTGATAATGGGCCGCTCCTCTACCGTCCCCACTTAAATACCACGCTTTTGTTTGTGGAAGGGATTGAGTTTGATCATGCTCTCGCAATAATTCACCCCTTAGTTATTATATTCGATCAATGTACATCCTCAGAAGCCATTACTTAGCACGCTTTTTAAAGAAACAGCATATCATCATTTGTGCTTTATCTTAAGTCTAAGACATGTTCCCCATATTCAGAGGAAACTTATATTCTTTTCATGTAGCTACTAGTCTCAAGGTTCCACTCAATCTCAACATATTAGAGAAGCAAGACCATGTCTAAACACCGTAACTTGCACCAACCATTCCTGGAGTATGAAAGAGGGAAGTTCAAGAGAAACTTTGGAACGAATATCTGTGAAAGCATAATCTGATCTTTTAGCATCTAATATAAACCATCCCAATCTAGTGTCTTTCTTAACTTTGATCATAGAGGTATGCTTCTCATGGACTTCTAGTGTGTGTGTTTTGTTTGTGCAAGTACAACTAAAGGGGAGAGGGAAGTGAGAGATCCCTAAGTTTATAACAGCGAGGACAAGTCAAAGTTTTTTTCAAGGAACTGCTAGACTACCAACTACCACTCGTTGGTTCATTCCTCACCTAATGCCAAAATAAGCTAAGAAATGTTGAACTAAAGATACTACCAGTCTCGTTTCCCATAGATAGAGCTCTCGAAACCAAGGAAAATTTGCTGCCACGTTGACTTACAAACTCCTGCACTGCACAACTTTTTTTCCTAGACCCTGCGAAGTTGGCTAGATAATCAAATTAAACCCATAGGTCTTGATAGCACATAAGGGTGTGGCCTAGTGGTCAATGAAGTGAATTGAGAACCATGAGGTCTCAGGTTTGAATCCCGGCGGAGGCAAAACTACTAGTCTACAAGGTGATTTCCCATCTGTCCAAGCTTTGGTAGACAGAGTTACTTGGTACCTGTTGCCGGTGGGAGGTAGCAGGTATCCGGTAGAATTAGTCGAGGTGCGCGCAAGCTGGCCCAGACACCACGGTTATCAAAAAGAAAAACACCTATAGGTCTTGATATCAAATCCCACTCCCTCCATCCTTTGGGCCAAGCTTGCCTTCCCAAACAAAAAAGAGAACTACCACATGAGCAACTAAGGCCAACTTCATGCATAGAAACAGTTGCAAACAAGTTAATTTGCATGTTCTCGGCAAAATATAAATGATTTGATCTCCTTCTCACACACAACAAGGGAGTCAATGGCAACATGCATTTTCTTTTTCCATTTTGGTCAAAGAAAAGATAAACATAGTAGAGTTCCTCCTATAATTACCATTTGTATATACAGTCAAATGATTAGGTGTATGAGTGCCACAATACAACAATAACAACAATAACAACCCAGTGGAATCCCACAATTGGGGTCTGGGGAGTGTAGTGTGTACACATACCTTACCCCTACTCCGGAGGAGTAGAGAGGCTATGAGTGCCACAATGAACTATATATATCTAATTCCAAGAGCTTTAATAATAACATTTGTTTGAGTTGGAAGATTAAAACATTTATTCCCAATTCAACAAAAAATTGTCACAGACTTGTCAGATATCTGCACAAGATATACCTAACAATCCTCCAACATAACAGGTTTACTTTTTTTGTTTTTGGGTAACTGAATACTTTCATTACCACATAATGTTTACTTTATTTCATATCAAGTCCAACTATTGCATAACATCACCCAAGTTGCCTAGGCTAGCTCATGGTGAAAGAACTAGGAAACCTCCTTTCACCCTTAAATTATCTATTATCTGCCAATGCGACTTTGATACCAATTAAAGAATATGAATGCCAGTAACTGATAAGACATAACATTATTTAAAAGAAGCAAGTCAAAGAAAGAAAAGTTCTGTTCGTTGTGTCACTATAAAGAATTCTACACATCAGGAAGTCACTAATGGAACAATACATATGAATCCTCAGATACATGCAAAATTATGTTCCTCATCAACAAATTAATTGGATTAACAATTGGGCAACCTGATGAAATTAGAAATCCCTAAACTAGCCGGCAAGCTTTTGTTCGCATCTCTATCTGACCTGATACCCCATGATAAGATCTCTGCTCTATGGTCTAACAGAGCTTTGCAAGCTCTATCATAAGCACAAAAGGAAGATGAAAAAGACTTCTTAAGTAAAAAACGCATAGTGACTGAAAAGAAAGAAAGGACAGAAGTAATGAGCAATCTTGCATTTGCAATCTCATCTTTCTAAACCTCTTTTATTATCTTCTTCCTTTTTAAAAACCACTCTCATAGTCATTATTTGGAACTGCAGTCATCTTACTACCATTTGGTGTCCCCCTGGTTCCTTTGACATCAACAGGTCAAAAAATATGAAAAAGGTTAGAAGAATTGACGGTGCTGGAAAATGTGTTGCATTGATACTATCCAACATCACATGCAAAGAAATGAAGAAAAATTCTAGAGAAAGCTTGCTATCTGCTCCACGGTGTTCTGGATCACCAAAAAATCATACGGGCTATATAGATATTTTTTTTACTTTACCAATTAAATATTTACAGGTATTAATTTCTTATCATAATAATTTGCAGCTATATATATTTTAGACAATTTTGGCATTTTATTAGAAAGACCAATAGGATGACAAATCAACAAGAAGGTGAACAAACAGACTGGTAAGGTTCAAGACCGTAAAATCAAAACATGCAGAACTGCATAGAAGAGTGAAAAAAGCGAAGACAAAATTGGTCCTGGACTTTGAATTCAACAAACACTCAAAAAATTTACCTCCTTCACTAAATATTAGTGTGGTATATAAAAGAAAGAAGGAAAAACAATTCTCCACCCTTCTTTATACTCACCTATCACTCCATCAACTAGATGGGAGCAGAATAAAGCATTTCCAAAAATAGGGGGGGGGGAAGCAAATTAAAGAACATTATAATTTTATCCCAGAAAGCAAGACGCAATCGGATCCATAATCACAGATATTATTGCTAGAGCATAATCACCAATGATCATTATTTATTCCATAAGAGCCAACAGGAAATGTCCATACTATATTCAGTATCGCCTACTTTATTCATGTAGCAATTCATAAGATTTCAACAAACTACAAGAAACTTATTCATTTCTTAATTCTACGAATTTTCTTATTCCCCCAAACTTCCAATCTACCTGCAGGGCATCCACATGGAGCTCTGAAAACAAGCACAGTCCGTCCATTACGCGGCGCCATCCTCTTCAACTCTGCCTCCAACTCTTTTCGTTCTTCCCCTAACACCAACGGCTTCACTCCATAATCATAAAACGAGCTCGAATTCAAATCCCGATCCGATGGCAAACACTTTATACAGTCCTCCGATTCTAATTGTATATCAAATTCAACTGCTCTCCTTAAACCCTGACAATTCGGATTCCCACACTTCCTCGATCTCAAATCAACAATTTCCCAAATTACAATTAAAATAATTACTCCGATCAACGCCACAAACAATCCGACGAAATACGCTACAGGGGAATTGTTGATCACCTCGATCAAAACTTCAACTATAATCGGGGAAATTTGGGTGAAAATTAATTTGAAATAAGGGATTAATAGAAACCCTAGTGATCCGAGTACTAAGAGTAATATAAGTGCATCAAGTGATACAGCAAAAGGGGAGTGATCACAGCAAAATGAATTTTTCTGATTATTATATGAGTGTTTTTTGTTGATATGTGAATTGAATTTGATCATGTTTTTGTGCTGCTCATATGCCCTACAAAACTCAATCAAACTTCGGCAATCAACCATTTGAATACCCAATTCAATCTCGAGATTAAGATTCAGCACTTTGACGCTCCGATACTAACAAAAATCGAGGCAATTGGAATGGAGGGAAGAGTGAATTTGGGTTGACTTGAGGTTGATTTTGTAATTGTTGAGGAAAATGAAAACTAAGTGAGAAGTGGAGGAAGAGAGTTGAAGAGAGAATCCAGCTGAAAAAGATAACATAAGAAGGCGTGGATACCGGAGGGAGATCGCAAACAAAATGCACAGAGAGAGAGTAATGTGCGTAATATTTAATTTAAGGAGTTTGCGTAATTAAATGCAAAATGACTTGTTTAGGGAATGGAAAAAAGAGAGATAAGAATGAAATTATTGCTAAGTTAATGAGTGATTTGAATTGAAAAGCCATATGAAAATTAGATTCAATGTAATCGTAACTAATTAAATCATTTGACTTGTTTGTCAATTGAAGGGGCACAATTACATGTACACGCTCCAAGAGAACGAAAACGTGACTTTCCGAAAACAAATTATATTTCTTTTTTAAAATTTAAATTTTTCTGTTGCAAATAGGCTTATTTTAACAAGAAAATCAAACTTCAATCTACGGTAAGTTGAAGTCGGCTATATGAATTTACTAGTTTCATATTGTTCTATTTAAGCTTATCTTAAATTCTTAATCTATAATTATAAAATAAAATAAAAATTTAAGAAAAGTATTTTTATAGTTTTTATTAATATATAAATCTCTGATAAAATCAAAAGACTCCTAAAAGATATTGACCTAAATTGACATTTTAATGGGACTATAACTTAATCCTAACTAATTGGTATACCTACATAGATACTTTTAATTTATTGTACCATATTTTTTGTAACGTCTACCTATATTCCAAGATAATGTAGCTTTACATATCCATATCTTACCACCAACATGGACTCCAATGATCCAAGCCCAAAAACTACTTGCCCATCTCCCAAGCCCATCACATTGTCTGATAATTCTACTAAGTCAAACCCCACAGTGGAGATGCAAAATCGGACCTCTACATGGGCTATTCCACATACCAAACCCACCAATAATAATCTTCTCTACATTAGCTCTCATAAAAGTGCCTTGGTTCCACAAAACCTAGTTCCCAACAATAGCCCACATTATTTTTTATTCATAAAATATATACCTATAGAATTTGCTAATCGGCTGTTCTGTAGAAAGGAAATTAGTTGAACTTAATAAAAATAAAAAAAATAAAGAATCCAAAAAATACTCGATTTCTATTTATGGTTCCACATTTCATTTACATGCAATAAAATATCTCGAAAGGTTTAAAGATAAGAACCGCATTTTTACTTCATGAAATGAAAAACTTGAATCCCCGTTCGATTCACTGGTCAAACTTGGAGAAAAATAGGCCTATTTCAAAAGAGACTAGTAATTAATCCCTTTCATATCATTTGACCAATTGTAACTTCTTGATTTCAATAGTTGAAGTATTTAGCAAAGACTCAGAATAAGTAAGAATAGAAAATTCGATTTAAGTTTTAAATTAGTTTAAGTTAGTCCATATTTTGACTTTTTATTGACTCCTTTCAAAAGAGGTAACTCACCTTCTTCATCACAACTCAGCATGAATCACAGTAGTTTGCATGCTACAGTAGCCTATGAACCTATTCAATCAAATACTTCTTCACTTCCGATGAAACATAATCATTCAACACCATGTGATAATCTTCATGATGATCATGCCACTACCAAATCTGCCTCTCCCACTATACAAAATATGAATCCTTCAATTATCTCAACACCCCTAACCAAGCCTCCTACTACCAGTCCTCAACCGAATAATACACAGTCTACTTCTATATCAGTTTCTGCTACAGTCCAGCCTTCCCCACCCAAACATGCAACGTCCAACATTCCCAAGCACCCACAACAACACATACCTCAGGGAATCAATTCAATACAATAATCAATTCTTCCATCTTCCTCGTCTGACCATGCAAGGTCCACAATTTCCTCATCCAACAACACCACTAATTTACACCTCCCAACCTCAATCAATGGACCAGTCACTCCAATCATTGCTGGAGATGGGCCTTCAGGGCTATGCACTGATCTTCACACTAGAGCTCAACAACCAGGAAGTGGTCCTTTCTAGTCCAAAATCCAACACATCTTGCTGAGATTGTAGCAGATGGAATGAGGTTCGGCATGGAAGCTTATGCCCAATCCCAATAGTACACGGCCCAGACACCTCTACTACTCGATCACCAAGCATCCAATTCACACCAACCATATTGGTCCTACCCCATGCACCCTCCAAATCCTCAAGTGAACCCAACATGAACCTACTCCCTTTCTATCCTCCCCATCACTAGGGTCAAATCTATGCCCCATGATTTCAACCAATCAATTCATTCAACCCACTCTCCCCTTATTCGACACCATCAAGTCCATACGACCCACTGAATCTACAGACCACCCCTCCATCAACTCCACCTCCATCTCCATCTCCCAACGCACTTGACACACAAACAAATCAGGAGCTAGTGGAGATCCTAGCGGAGATGAGGGAAACACGCACAGAGTTTTTATGGTTAAAGGGTATCCAGCTTAACAACCTCAAAGAGCAGTATGAAAAAAGGTTCATACTCAAATGCCCACCAGAGTTAGTCATATGCAGTCTATATTTTCGTGTGACGACGAATCGCGAAGTAGAGAAATATACCATGGTCATAATTCCAATACTTCGGGAGATTCCGCCAATACTGGATCAGGAGCATATGGCTATGCAGGCTGTCAATCCACAGACTCCAGTTCCAACTAATCAGGTTACGACATCTCCTTCCAACATGAATTTTATAATCTGGAATTGTAGAGGTTCCCAGAATGCTGAATTTAGGCGTCACTTCCGGTCCTTGCTAGACAATCATAGGCCAATACTAGCTATACTTCTAGAAACCCACATGTAGGATCACTCAATACTTCGCGACGACTTCCACTTCACTAACATGTCGCATGTGTCCGCTAATGGACTAGTAGGAGGTCTAGTAGTACTGTGGCAGGAGGCTCTAATTAATGTGGAAGAACTAAGAATGTCAGAACAGAAAATTCACTGCCTCGTTCAGGTATGTCCCTCCACACCTAAATGGTTATTATCTGCAATTTATGCTAGTAATATATATCAACTTCGGAATACTCTTTGGGATAAATTAATGCATTTCCAGGATAAATTTATGTCCCTCCACACCTAAATGGTTATTATCTGCAATTTATGCTAGTAGTATATATCAACTTCGGAATACTCTTTGGGATAAATTAATGCATTTCCAGGATACAAATGTTCAAGGTCCGTGGTTATTAGGGGGAGATTTTAATGAAATACTATGATCGCATAGAAATTTGATTGTCGACCTATTAATAATAATAGGGCAAATAACTTTGCTAACTGTATTAACTATTACAACTTGTTGGATTTAGGTTTTCGGAGTAGCCGTTATATATGGACTAATAAATATCGTCATGGCCATACAATTTTAGAACGGCTAGATCATATTCTAGCAAATTATGATTGGTTAAATCTCTACCCTGAGGCAACAGTGCAACATCTGCCTAGAACATATTCAGATCAGTGCCCTCTTTTACTCATTTTGGAGTCTAGGCGCCTTTTAAAAAAAATATATATTTTGTTTTGAGACGATATGGACATCACACCCAGAGTTTCAACACTTAGTTCATCAGGTCTGGGTAAACAATTTGAATCTCATTAGTACTACTAATTTATTCAAAGAGGTAGTTCTTCACTGGAATAAACACACTTTTGGTAATATCTTCAATCGTAAGTGTAAACTTTTGGCTAGACTCTCAGGCATATAATCCTCTATTCACTATCCTACCAGTACCTTCCTTCAAAATCTAGAGTCCCAGTTAACCCAAGACTATGATAACATTCTTCGCTTAGAAGAAGACTTTTGGAAACTAAAATCTCGAGTAACTTGGCTAAATGATGGCGACGCCAACACTAAATTTTTTCATATATCGACCATTCAACGCCGAAGGAAAAATATGATAACTGCTCTAAAAAACACAGTAGGAAACTGGTGCTTTAACCCAGTTGAGATCCATAAACAAATTTTGGATTATTATCAAAATTTATTTGCAACGGAACATACACAATCTGCCAATGTTTTTCAACGGGCTCATTCCTCCATAATCAGTCATGGCAACTTCCATTTACTGGATGAACTTCTTACTGACTTAGAAATCACTCGTGCTCTTCATGATTTTCAACCTTATAAAGCTCCTGGCCCAGATGACTTACACCCTTATTTCTACCAAAAATACTGGCACAAAGTTGGGCCCAAGGTCCGACATTTCTATCACCAAATATTCCTCGATAAGGTCATCCATCCAGACCTTAATCGCACTTATCTTTACCTGATTCCCAAAGTCAAGAATGCGCATACCATCCAGCAATTCAGGCCTATTAGCTTGTGTAACACTATCTATAAACTCATCACAAAAATTATTGTTAATAGACTTAAGCCTGTTATTTCAAAAATAATTGGGCCAACACAAACTAGCTTCCAACAAGGAAAAAGGGCTTCAGATAACGCTATAATATTTCAGGAAATACTATCTCATTTTCAAAAAATGAAAGGCAAAACCAGCAACATGCTTTTAAAATTAGAACTTCAAAAGGCCTTTGATCGTCTCGGATGGTCTTTCATCGGGAAAACTCTTCTTTACTTTAACCTTCCTTCTTCAATAATTCAACTAATCATGTCCTGCATTACTACTACATCTACTTTCATACTCATTAATAGAACCCGTACTTCATATTTTCACCCATCTAGAGGCATTCGCCAAGGGGACCCATTATCACTTTACATCTTCATAATGTGTATGGAAATGTTCTCGCGTCTTATTCATACTTCAGTAGATCATCTCCTATGGCAACCTATCCGCATTTCAAAAATTGGTCCGGATCTTTCTCACCTATTTTTTGCAGATGACATCATACTGCTTTCTAAAATCACTACAAAGAGTTGTCATGCAATCACTGATGTCATTAATCTTTTTAATAACCAATCAGGCCAAAAGATTAATTTTCAAAAATTAAAGATATTTTTTTCGAAAAGTTGCTCTGAAGCAAATAAAAACTTTGTTGTACAATCTTCCTCAATAAAAGAAGGGAACTCTTTTGGAAAATATTTGGGCTTTCCCATATTTCACTCTCGCCCCAAAATGAGTGACTTTCAATTCCTACTAGACAACTTTAAAAATTGGCTAGCTAGTTGGAAAACCAAATTCTTGACTATGGCTGGAAGAACTACTCTCATTAAATCTACACTCAATACTCTCCCCAACCATGTCATGCAATACATCCATATTCCAACAAACATCATCAACAAAATGGAGCGTTACCAAAGAAACTTTTTGTGGGGCATCACTACTACTCGGAAAAAATTACATCTTATCAAATGGAAGCAAATTACCACTATTACAGAAAGGGGCGGATTGAATATCCAAAATCTTAGAACTAAGAATAACACTTTGCTAGCTAGCCTGGCATGGCGGATTTTTCACACACCTCAATCTTTTTGGGCTCAGACTCTTTTAAATAAATACCTTCCACTAACATCAGCCACTAACCACTCATTAACTTGGCGCCATATTCTGAAAGGTTGGAACCACTGTCAACTTGTTCTCCAGTGGCGAATTGGCACAGGGCAACATATTAGGTTATGGACTGACCCATGGATCAAATTCGAGACACCTTTGAGATCCCTCCTTGTAGGGCCCCTACCACAGTTTTATCAAACGTTTAAGATCTCTCAGGTTCTAACACCTCAGGGATGGAATTGGGCCAACTTCCCGTTTGATATTCCTCAGGATATTAAAAAGGATTGCAATAAACAATACCGTTCTGTCTATACATAACAACCAGACCAACTCTATTGGGCGCTTACAAACAACGAACAGTTTACTGTCCAAATTATGTATAAGGCTCTAGCTAATAATGATACACATCTTTCAAATGCGCCCAATCTTTTCAAATGGATTTGGACTCTGCCAATCCAACCCAAAATCAAAACTTTCATTTGGCTATTACAACACAATAAACTTCCAACAAGACACTACCTCAATTATATTGGCATATCATAAGTTGCAACTTGCCCTATCTGTCTGGATGCACACGAAACTATAAATCACATATTCCTAACTTGCATTAATGCTAAACAATATTGGCTTACTCTAGGAATCTATGGTTACACTTGTAACCTCTCAACCATGGATTCCCCAAATCTTTGGCTTCATAATCTCATTCACTTAAAAGGACTCCAACTCCCTCATAAATTGAACACACGAACTTTTATACCGTTGAGTCTATGAAATATCTGGATTACTCGTAATCGGAATATCTATGATCACAAAGCACTCAAAACTACTCCTAAGTTAGTTTTACATCAATCAATTGAGTTTGCATATATGGCTGCATCACAGCCCACACAACCAAAAAAGGGTTCGAATCAATCTTAGATAGATACCTCCAAAACCAAGCTATTACATATTAAATACGGATGGGGCTACATCTCCTAACACTGATACAGATGGCATCGAGGTGATTACGAATCACTTAGGCGACTGGATGGTGGGCTTTGTTGGCCCTGTCCCACATGTTCATTGTATCACAGCAGAGCTGCAGGCCCTCATACGAGGGCTAATTCTAGCCATACACATGCAATTACTACAACTGGAAGTGGAAACTGATGCACCGGAGGTAATTACACTTTTGGATACAGATAACTCTAAATACACTAATCTAATTTCTGATTGCAGGCACCTCCTCAGGATGCAACATGATCCAGTAGTTCGACATGCGTACAGGGAACAAAATGGAGTAGCGGACCAACTTGTGAAGTTAGGAAGTAGGATGCAAGATGATGCTACGCTGCAAGTTTTTGTTGAACCACCCCTTTTTGCGTCAAGTCAGCTGCAGGCAGACCAACTTGAAATCCCAACTCAACGTTTTGTACCCTTCACAGATATACGGGAAGCAGTCTATCACAATAGCCAGCAATGTTTTGTTAGTAATCAAGTAGCTATAGATGCTGTTGAAACATCCGTTTTGCCACTAGCTAGATCAACAGCTGCTAACGGTAACGAGGATCGTCAACAAGTTAGCTTTAGGGATGAAACCTCGTGTCTATCTGATAATGTCACTATATGTACTATGGTGCATGAGCACCAACCCACTGTACACAACTTTTAATTAATGAAGTTATCTTTTACACCAAAAAACAAATCTTACCATCAAAGGATATGGTGCAGCGGATGAAGCTGCTCTTCCCTTAACCAGAGGGTAGGGAGCACTTCCCCCGAATGGGGCTTTATGCGGCGCGAATCCGGACATATTCGGGCTCCAATGCGGGTACCGAACATCGAGTGGAAAATAAAAAAAAAACATACATCTTATTTTGATATTTAATACTCTTTCTATTCCACTTTATGTGACATAATTCGCGGGTCAAACTACTTACTTTTTGGTGTAAATTTACATTTAGAATTTTTGAGTTTAAATTACTATATAGTTAGAAACTACATAAAATGTACTAGTATAAGTTAACAATTCAAAATAGTTACAAGTATTTAAAACAAATTATGGTAAAAGAAAAATTCCTTTAATTCTCAAAATAGCAATTGTCACATAAAGTGGAATAAAGAGACTATTTATTTTCAAAAGTAGAAATATCTAATTTTGTAATTACTATTTGTATAATCACGTTGATATTACACTGTGATTACTTTATATTAACCAACAAGAGATTATGCTGTGTAGTTATTAGATCATATAATTACTACACAATGATGTCCAAACACATAGATGAAAGCATGTTACAAGTCCAACTTAAACCATCCTCGAGCCCTTCACATCCCAATTGCGGGCACTGCCGATCAAGATACACAGCAGACAGAGGTTTGGATTCACTAAATGGGCAACTCATTCACTGCCACCTCACAATTGCACCGTCCCACGTTTTCGTATTCGTATTTCTATTCTAAATCTAATGAACTAAACTCAAATTGGAGGGGGAAAAATTTATTAGCGGAAAAAGGTAAACTCAATTAAAAAGTTAAAAAAGAAAAAAAGAACTATATATCCTCTTCGTGACAGTTTGTAAGACATTTTCTTTTGGCTGATTACATATACACCATCTAATTAAACTTGTCGAATTTTTTCTAACTCAAATCAAAGTGTGCCTACTAGACACCTTACATACAATCTTGCACAAAACAAAGTGTGTGACTTTAAACGCTTTAACAAGGCAAATAAAAAAAATCAATCAAGAGCTGATACATGTAAAATAACCAAAAAATGAACCTCTCTACATTCGTTCACCACCATAACCATTCCCCATTTATTTCCCGATCAGTCGTTGCTACTATCATTCTTGTGTCAACAATTAGTCTCTATGCAAATCAAAGTTAGTATTCCATAGTTGCAGCACGTTGAACTTCTAAGAGTTGCAGAAGTTCAAATGTTTTAATAGGTACACACTTTGACTTTGGTGTCTAATAGATATTTTTGTCGCTAAAGAAACGCTTTAATGAGGGACATTCTAATAACCACTACAAGAATTGCACCTAAGAATTATGAAAAAGTCAATGACTTTTGATCACATAAGGTTTCAGTTAATCAATCAATGACGCTTCAATGCATGAGTACGTGGACATAACATTCATGAAATATATACTAAAAACACCAAATTTCCTGTCTAAAAATCAAAGATAAGAAAAGTAGTAACAAATGTAATATTTGATTATAAATATGATAAGAGTTACAATCTCAAATCTAAAAAGATGCAGTCCATTAATTGATCTCCTCACAAACATCAGTTCAACGGCTCGATCTTGAACTTGATGTGACGTTGCATTTGATTCAAAGGCTTGATCTTTGAATTTATTGTGAGTTGCGAATAATTTGATAATCATCAAGAACTAGGAGTTGAGATTCAATTGTCACGAATAATAGACTTGAAGTTGCTCGCTTGGAACCTTGACTTGAACTTCATCATCGGAGATTACATATATAAATGAAGACTTTGAATGCTTTTCTTTAGAGTTTCTCTAGCTTTCCTTTTGCTTTTGCTTGCTTGATATCTTTTCTTTAGCCTTACGGGAGCTCCCTATTCATAGTAATGGAATAAAGAAATTATGATAAAACAAAACTCATTTTCTTTAATTTGATTGGTCAGTTTAAATTATCGAATCACAAATCAATCTCGTTTTATTGGATATTGAATTTGTGTTACGGGTCGCCTATGTGGACTGACCCAGCCTACCTAAAAGAGATAAGGCTAGTAGAAGTTACTTACTAGGGAAGTTTATTAACTCCCAAAAGAATAGAAGAAGTGTCGCACCTTAAAAGATAGTGGGAGCGTGCTAACAAAAAAAAATACTATCGGCAGTTTTCCCCATCTCCTCTTCTTTATATATTTCTCTTTCTCTTTAGTATACAATGTTATTCTCCATACACAAAAGAAAGAACACAGTAAGTTAAGGCATCTAGTTCGTGAACAAGAATTTCGTTTCCAAGAGAGACAGTTGGATTCGAGCAATTGATGGAAATAGGTTCTGCAAAAAACTTCTAACATTGTTAACATGTATACAAATTCGATGTCCCTGTTACTTGATTTTATTCATCATTGGTATCAGAGCCTGCGTTATTTGTTTTCCGGTCCGTATCTCTCCTTTGTGAAGAGTCATATTTATTGTTGCTGCAAAAATAATTTTGTTTTTTAACATCTTGATTATAGATCGTGCGAGTTTATGTTATACAACTGTTTCATGTATTGTTTGTAGTGATTTGTGTATGAATATATAATAATTATTTTCTAGGAAACGATTATTTCATCTACCAATGAAGACATACATGGAAAGATGGTTAAGTCTCTTATTAGAAGGAAAAAGGGAGTCGTTTTACGAAAGAGAAGTGACTAAAAAGTAATTGAAAGTTTTTGTGTAATTCCAGATTCCAATATTTTTTTGAATCATGTACTAAAGTCTTAAAGTCTCGTGAAAATATGTTTCAAGGATTTTGGGAAGTCTTAGAGATTCACAAACTCTAAGAAAGTTATGTTGGCTTATAGAACTTTCTTTTACCATTTAGTTGCAAATTATTTTGTTTGTTTTCATACCTGATGAAAATCAAATATCTCAAAGTGATATTTTTTTTAAAAAAGGATACATATTATAACAGTTATAAGGATATGATCTTATTGAAAGTGGTTAGGTGACATTTAAAGGCATACTGTAACGACCTGGACGGTCATTTTGCGAATTAATGTCCCGTTCGGTAGCTTAAGGTCTCGAGCAGTTTCGTATTATGTGTTATGACTTGCGTGTGTGGTCGAGTTCGATTTTCAGATGATTTGGGATCAATTGGGAAGACGGATTCTTATTTTAGAAGCTTAAGCGATAAGAGTTGACCGCAATTTAACTTTTATGTAGACGACTCCGAAATGGCGTTTTGATTATTCCAATAGTTTCGTATGGTGATTTTGGACTTAGGCGTGCGCCCGGATTTGGATTTCGGCAAAAAATGGGAAAGTTGAAGTTTTGAAAGGTTGAGAGGTTTACCGAGAGTTGACTTTAGTGATATCGGGATCGGAATGTGATTTTGAGAGTTGGATTAGTTCCGTTATGTCATTTGGAACTTGCATGTGAAATTTGACGTCATTCCGGATTGATTTGATATGTTTCAGCGCGAGTTTTAGAAGTTGGAAGATTTGGAAATTCATGAGTTCGATTCGAATTGCGATTTGTAGTTTCGGCATTGTTTGATGTGATTTGAGGCCTCGACTAAGTTCGTATCATATTTTAGGATGTGTTAGTATATTTGGTTGAGGTTCCGAGTGCCTCGGGTGTGTTTTGGATGGGCTACGGGCCATTTCTTCATGCTTTACGCGAAGATGAAGCTGCGATTGCGAAGTAATTGTGGGAACTTAGTGTTTTTGTTCATCGCATTCGCGACATTTTGCACGCGATAGTGTAAGGTCCAGTTGGTTTATGTCCGCATTCGTGATGCTTATTCCGCGTTCACGTAGAGTTGGAGAATTTTGTAAAAAAACTTTTAAAATGTAAAATGACGATTTGAAGGACGAATTGGTATCGAAATTTGATAATTCTTGTATGGTTGGACTCGTTATCGAATGGGTGTTCAGGTTTTGTAAATTTTATCAGATTTCGATGTGTGGGCCCGTAGTTTAATTTTTGGGTTGACTTTTTAATTTTTGTTTAAGATTGAAGCTTTATTATCCAAAATTATTTCCTATGAGTTTTATTTATGATTTGGAGTTAATTTGGCTAGATTTGAGCCGTCTGGAGGGTGTTTCACTCGAGAAGGTCATTTTATAGTATCGGTTTAGATTCTTTGAGGTAAGTATCTTGCCTAACTTTGTGTCAGGGAACTACCCCTTAGAATTTGAGTCTTTGGTGCTAATTTGTGTCATGTGAAAATCGTGTACGCGAGGTGACGAGTACGTGCTCGGCCGTATTTGTGAAAATTTGACTGTTTAGGGATCTTAGGTTCTTATGTCCATTAAATATAAAGTTGTTTTGTCATGTTAAATCCCTCATTTACTAAATTCACCCTTACGTGTCTTAATTGAAATTAATTCATGTTTTACCCTTATTGCCGATTAAACTCTTATGTGCCTTAACTGAAGTTGTTGCCCCTTTTTATCGTCATGCTATCCTGTCCGTAATTGCTTAACCTTAATTGAAATCATTATTATCTATTCTGTAATTGCTTAGCCTTAACTGAAGTTTGTTATCCCTTTCATTATTGACGTATTCTTATTTGGGATCATTGATTTATGTTATCTCTCTTGTTGTCGGATTGCACTTTCGTGGAATCATTGTTACACATTACCTCTCCCTTGTTGAACTATTCTTGTAGAGACTATTATTTCTCTGTTGTGTATTTCTTTGTGAGTTCGTTCTTCCGTTTCTTTGTGTTATGAAGTTCTTGTATTGATTTACTTGTCGTATTCTTGTGTTATTGTTGTTGTTGTTGTTGTTGTTGTTGTTGTTGTTGTTGTATTCAGTGTTTTTGAGCTGAGGGCTATGTGAGGTTGTGATATTGAAACTGTTTTGAGGAAATGTTGTGGCATGTGGTCACATATTGTGAAAGTCATTTATTTGAGTTGTTATGTTTTTGGCATATGTGTTTTGTTGAGAGAATTGTTATGTTGTTTGCACGAGGTTTCTATTGTGCGGTTGTTATTGTGTTTACACGATGTTTCTGCCATGTGGTTGTTATTGTGTTTGCACGAGGTTTCTATCGTGCGGTTGTTATTGTGTTTGCACGAGATTTCTGCCATGCGGTTCCGATTGTGTTTCCACGAGGTTTCTGCTATGTGGTTGTTATTGTGTTTGCACGAGGTTTCTGTCGTGCGGTTGTTATTGTGTTTGCACGAGGTTTCTTCCGTGCAGTTCCGATTGTGTTTCCATGAGGTTTCTGTCATGCGGTTGTTATTGTGTTGCACACGATTTCTGTCGTGCTGTTGTTATTATTGATACGCATATAGTGGTATAAGGTATGGGTGTTGAAACGCATGCGGTGAGATAAGGCGGGCTTGAAATGCGTGGTTAGTAGGGGAACTACTAGAATCCATGCGGTGTGATAAGGTGGGCTAAAATGCAGGATGTTATTTAGGGTAAATAATTTTCAAAACTAAATATAAAGGATCCCGCGGTGATATAAGGAAAGTTCTGATTCATTTTACGATTTGAGACTACGAGGTGATACCTCAGTAGGGCTCTTGTTATCATTTTCCCTTTTTTATGCACTTGTCTTTAATTGTTGTTTTCCTTAATATACTACTAATTATTTTCCTCCATGATGCACTTTTTGCTTAGTTCTATGTAGCTAATCTTGTTGTGCTGGTCGTTGCTTCAAAGTTCATTGCTGCTTTTATTACACTGTACATTTCGTGGTGATCATTTCTTATGTGTCATTCATTGACTCTACTCCTATTTGTTGACTGGAATTGTACTAGAACACTTGCACAAGCATACACATTGTTAAATTACCCATATCGGTTTCAAAAGGTGAATCCTGACGTCATTTACCATTATATGTACTCTTGTCTACTTGCCTTCTGTGTGAGGGATATTCTATTGGCATGTGAGTCGTTCATACGGATATGGGCTATAATGTGGGCATAAGATGCCAAGTGATTAGGGTTCAAGAATTGGGACCCGTGAGCTATGATTATGAGGTTCGGTACCTCGTGGAAATGCTTGAACAAATCTGGTATGGCAGCAGTTGTTTTTATTGAGTTGTTGGTTTTTCCTTTATTTTGATTTCAACGGACCTAGACTATGTCCAGCTTACTCTACGGCATTATTACCTGACTTCTTCCTATTAAATATTGTTGTTATTGTTGTCTCGTTGTAAGTATTATTTGGTATTCCTTATCCTGCTTAGTTGTATATTAATATTATTTTTCTCTGTTAGTTCACATTCATACTTGTTCAGGTTGCTTAGTCCGGTAGGTGTCTTGACTGTCCCTCGTCACTACTCCATCGAGGTTAGTCTTGATACTTACTGGGTACCGCTGTGGTGTACTCATACTACGCTTCTGCATATTTTTTCAACAGATCTAGGTGCCACGGTTGTTGTTGATTATTAGCTGGCTGGTCGAGCTATGGAGACTCAAGGTAAACCTGTCGTCGCGTTCGCAGGCCTCAGAGTCACCTTATGATATTTTCATTTTACATCCCGAACAATTTCATTTAGGAATTTTTCTAGCAAACTTAGTAGTGCTTACGACTTGTACTACCGGTTTTGGGATGTTATTTCATGTTGTAATGTTGAGTTCATTTAGAAATATTTGGTTTTCGCTTAATAGATTTGTTGGTTAATTTCTATCAATTTATTCAATAAGTGTTAGGCTTACCTAGTCGTAGAGACTAGGTACCGTCACGATATCCTAGGAGGGAAACTGGGATCGTGACACATACGTTGCCTTCACCAACAATCCTGAAATCAATTTTCTCTTAGAAATAATTTTGTCCTTTTGGAACATGAATATTTTCCTCTCACTAAGGATTGTATTTATTCTTGTATTGTTCTTCCTTTCTTAAGTTAAGATGAAGGCTAAAAGGACTTAAGAAATGGTTGCAAGATTCACGTTCTCCTACTGTTAAAATAAGAGCAGATGTAGATATAGTTGCATTTATCGAGTTACTCTTATTCTTGACTGCCATAATTTTGTTTGAAGTATGAATATTAAATTATCACATCCTTTAATCCACCCTTACATTGATATAATTCTACAAGTTATTGTGACATATATTGTCACATTGAATGGTTTTAACCATTCTAAGCATTTCCTTGTTCCTATTTCAGATAGGGCTGGACAGGGACAAGCTCGAAATGCTCCAAGTGGAAGTTCTACAAGTCGAGGAAGGGGACAACTTAGAAGGATGCATCGTCGTAGGACTTGTTTCCGAATTGAATCAGACTTAGAGCCTGAAGTCATCAGTAAAGTCCCAAGGGCGATGCAAAATGAGTTAAGGGATCGAATGACTGAACAAAGGGAAAGAGAAAAGAAATTTAGGGAGTTTAAGAAATTTAATATGGTCATTGATACTTCCATTCCTGAACATGGTAAAACTTGTACATGCGCCCTATTTGATTGCATCCATATTTTAACTTGTACCCACTTTTTAAATTTCTTTTTAACTTGTACCTGGTGTTTTCTTCTTCTTCGGGTAACCGTGATTTTATATGGTGTTTGTGAACATATTTTAACGTAGTTTATTTTGTGAACATATTTTAACGTAGTTTATATGATGCTTCCATTCCTGGACATGGTAAAAATTGCACAGGCGCCCAATTTGATTGCATTCATATTTTAACATGTACCCACTTTTTAAATTTCTTTTTAACTTGTACACGTTGTTTAAACAACTTCAGGCCTTCTACTTCTTCTTCTTCTTCTTCTTCTTCGGGTAACAATGATTTTATATGGTGTTTGTGAACATATTTTAAGGTAGTTTATGATGTTTTAGAGCGATGAGCTATTGTAGCGCTTTATTTTTTACTATTGCTTAGGATTTTTTTTTTTTAATCTTAATTGCAAAATGGGTTCGTTAGATTCATTATTTTGTTTGACAAATTGATGATTGGGGTTTGTTAATGATGTTATTTGGAGGTTATGTTTCAAATTTGAGCTCATTTGGAGTAGATTTAGGTATTAAATCGTATATTGGATTATTAAAATTCGAAGAACAAATTTCTGTTTCTGTGCAATTTGCACTTCAGGCCTATTTGGCCTTAAGTGCATGAAAACGTTGGTTGCACTTCAGACCTTTTGGCCTTAAGTGCATCTGAAGTGCAAGTTTTCACTTCAAACTTATTGGCCTTAAGTGTAGGAAAGCGTTTGTTGTATTTCAAACCTGTTGACCTTAAGTGCATATGAAGTGCAATTTTTCACTTTAGACTTATTGGCCTTTAAGTGTAGGAAAACCTTTGTTGCATCTCAGATCTTTTGGCCTTAAGTGCATCTAAAGTGCAATTTTTTACTTCAGACTTATTGGCCTTTAGTGCACGAAACTATTTGTTGTACTTCAGACCTATTTGGCCTTAAGTGCATCTGAAGTGCAAATGTTTTCACTTCAGACTATTTTTTTTAACTTCAGACCCGATAAGTCTGAAGTTGATCGTAAAGTGGGAAGGCTAGCAATTGCTTTTGCAAAGTGGGTATAGGTTCAATTGTGGCCCCAAACCTGGGTATAAATGCAAAAGCCCCCTGAATATGTACACCTTTTTCAGTTAAAAAGAGATGAATTGTCTAATTACATAGAGATTACTGATTGGAAAGCATTAGCTATTTTAGCGGACTCTCTTCGAGAGCCTTGGCAGTGATGATTTAACTGAGATTTATTATGATCTTTGGCCTAGTGCACCTTTTAGTGTATATGTGCAAGAGTTAGTATTCAATTGGTATATGTGTGTCCTAGAAAATATGTAAATTGTTATTATGTGTTTTATTTTAATGAAATTTAAATTATATTGTTTGTCTCACCAGTTACATATATTATTTATTATTTTATTTTGTAATGGATTGATACTTGAAATAAAGTACACACTAAGAAGTGATTTTAATATTAATTAAAATATTTAGATATAGATGATGAATAGAAACGTAGTGACCTTTCGATTCTATACTAAATATAGAATTAATATTATAATTAATTTGCTTGAGTGTGTAATCACATGCATAAATTAACTGCAGCATATATTGATGAGTTAAACTTATAATATTGTCTCTAATAACAGACATGGCATCAAAAAGTATCATTGTTGACTTGAATATAGGTGACAAATGGAATGGTGAAAATCGCAATATCTGGAGTCGTAAGATGTGGTATGTACCCGAAGAGCAAGATGCTCTTGAAAGTATAACCATGTTATGAGTCACCTAGAGGAGGGTAACATTTTCCAACACATGAGGGATCTGGAAACTAACAATTTTTGGAAAAAGAAAGATTTCACTGCACGTGGAATTATTGTAAGTTTAGTTGCTGATGATCTCATCCATAAACGTGAGCAATATCCTACTGCTCAAGCCATGTGGGCACATTTAAGAGAGGCATATGGCGGTACAACCATGACTCGCCTTAGACAATTGACAATCAAGTTTGACACGTACAAAAAGTGTCATGATCATAGTGTCAAGCAACATCTAAGGGTGATGTCAAGTATGATTGCTCAACTCAAAAGTGTTGGTCATGTTCTCCCTGATGAGCAACAAGTTTAGACAGTGATTCGGTCTCTTCCCAATAATTAGGAACATTTGAAGTTTAATTTTACACACAATAATAGTATCAAAACTTTTGCAGATGTTGCCCATCATGTGGAGCTTGAAGACGAGCGGCTTGGTGTTGTACCTAGTGCGTTTGTGGCAGAATTAAGTGGTATAAAGAGATCAATCTTCAAGCGCAAGAAAAACTGAAAAAATGACGAAAAGGGTAAGGAGAGGGGAGAAGGATACTCTAAGAAACGAAACAAGCCAAATTTCAAGAAAGAAAAATGATTCTACAAGAAGAAATACAAGAGCAAGATAAAGTGCTACAATTGCCAAGTTCCAGGGCATTTTGCTCGTGAGTGCACTGAGCCAAAAAAGGTAGTATTTTAAAACGCATCTCTTAGTGCTATATATATATTTCTAGCACTATTTTACTAACTGAATTGTATCCTTTGTGAATTGTAGATTCAGGGGCCACCGACCATGTGAGATATGATAGAGAAGCATTTATAGAGTTTCGTCGAGTTCCACCTGGATAAAAGCATGTGTATGTGAGAAACAAAGCGCGAAGTCAAAGAGATAGGCACTTGCCGAATGGACATGTTTGGTCGCCGATATTTGATGTTGCATGAAGTCCTATATGTTCCAGAGATTCGACGAAACTTAGTCTCTGTGTCTATTCTTCTAGATTTAGATTTCAATTTGAACTTTAGTTGCAATGATCTTAGAATTACTCTAGACAATATTTTTTATGGTTTTGGACATCGTTATGATGGTTTTATTGTGTTAGATTGCAATCCTTCTACGTATAACTATTATGTTAACAGTTGTGTTATGGCATGTTATTCTAGTAATAATGGTGTTGATGTTACTATATGGCATGCAAGATTAGGTCACATAGTGCAGGATTGAATGAATAGATTGGCTAAGGAAGGACATTTAGGTTCTTTCTCTAAAATTGAAATGCCAACTTGTGAAAATTGTCTTACCAGAAAGATTACATGTAAACCATTTGGAAATGCTACGAGAGCTGATTTTTCATTGCAATTAATCCATTCTGATATCTGTGGTCCATTGAATATGAGGGCTAGGTCTGGTGCTTTATATTTCATTACGTTCATTGATGATTTCACGCACTTTAGTTATGTTTATTTGATTTTTCATAAATCTGAAGCACTTGAATGCTTTAAGAAATATTTGAATGAAGTTGAAAATCAATTAAATAAAAAGAATAAGACTTTAAGAACCGATAAAGGGCGTGAATATCTATCAAACAAATTTGTAGAATTGTGTAAAGAAAAGGGCATCACCAGATAGTTAACTATTCCTTACAAACCTCAACAAAATGGTGCAGCATAAAGGAGGAATAGAACACTATTAGACATGATAAGGTCCATGATGGTGCAAGCAAATTTACCTATCTCCTTTTGGGGAGATGCGTTATTGGCTGCAACCTAGATATTGAATAAAGTGCCTTCTAAATCAGTTTCTTCTACTCCTTATGGGCTTTGGATTGATCCTAAACCAAACTTAAATGATTTACGACCTTGGGGTTGTGCTGCATATGTAAAGGATTCTTTTAACAAGTTTGGTAAATTAGGTCCAAAAGGGAAAAAAGTATCTTTATAAGATATTCAGAACAGTCCAAAGGGTATGTGTTCATTGGTGAAATAGAGGATGGAAGTATTACTGAGATTGAATCACGAGATGTTATATTTTTGGAAAATAATTTTTGAAAGAAGGGCTAGGTAAAGAATATGTAACCTCTTTATAAAATGTTGAACTCATATAGTCAGAAAGTGTCTTCTGACATATTTTATAATCAAACCGATCAAGATATTGCTCTTGATCTGAGTGGGAGTAGGAACTCTCAATCCCAAAATCCTTCTGACGAACCTGAATTTCAACTACGAAAGAGTACCAGGAAACATATATTCAAACGTACTTATGAGAGTAACGATTATATTTTTTTGGTATCTCCAACAGAAATGGATGAGCCAAAGTTTGTGACTGAGGCTTTATCCAGCCTTGAAAAAGATGAGTGGATGAAAGCAATGAAAGAAGAATTAGAGTCCATGAAAACCAACAAAGTCTAAGATCTAGTTGACCTTCCGCCTGAGCATAGAACCATTGGGAACAAATGGGTTCTCAAAGTTAAACACAAAGTGGATGGGTCAATAAAAATATACAAGGCACGATTGGTGGCAAAAGGTTTTACTCAAGAAGCTGGAATAAATTATGAGGAAATATTTTCACCAGTTGTGAAGTTTACCTCAATTCACTTACTTTTGGCTATTGTTGCATGTTTGGATTTGGAATTACACCAAATGGACATGAAGCCAATTTTTCTCAATGAAGAACTAAACAAAACAATCTACATAGAACAACTTGTAGGCTTCATTATGGCATGAAGCAATCTTCAAGGCAATGGTATTTAAGGTTTCACAAGGAGTTTATCTCGTATGATTTCACCATGATCCATGAAGACTATTGCATTTATGTAAAGAAGTCCAATGGTATGTTTGTAATTCTCTCTCTACATGGACGATATTTTATTGGCGGAAATAATTTGGAGTATTTAAAAACTATCAAGTCTTTGGATTTCAAAGTCATTTGACATGAAAGATATGGGTGAGTTAGACTATATCTTTGGAGTTAGGATCCAAAGAGACCGTTCCGAAAATTTATTGAGTCTATCTCAAGAAAATTATATAAAGAAAATTATGAAGCATTTTCCTATGAATAATTGCAAATTCATGGATACTCTTATAGCGGGATGTGACACTTTAAGCCTTGAAATGTGTTCCAAGACTGAAAATGAAAAGAAAGATATGTCTCGAGTTCCGTATTCAAGTGTTGTCGGGAGCTTGATGTACGCTATGATGTGTACTCGTTCGGACATTTGTTATGCCATAGGTCTGGTTAGGAGGTATCAATCCAATCCTGGAAAAGATCACTAGAAGGTTGTAAAGAGAATTTTAAGATACCTGAAGGGAACCGCATATTATTCGCTATGTTATAGTGGAAATGATTTATACTTAAAAGGATATACAAATGCTAATTGGGCTGGTGGATGAAATGATAGAAAATCAACATCTTGTTATGCTTTCTTACTTAATGGTGGTGTTATTTCATGGAAAATTAAGAAACAAACTTGTACATCCCTTTCGACGATGGAAGTAGAGTTCGTGGCTTGTGCATCTGCAGTACAAAAAGTTGTTTAGTTGAAGAGATTCTTTGAGCATTTGGATATTACAAAGAACTCTCAAGGTCCTATGACTTTCTATTGTGATAGCCAAGCGACTATTGCATATACAAAGGATCCAAAGTATCACAATAAAGACCAAACACATTGACATCAAGTATAATTTTGTCAGAGACATAGTAACTAGTGGAGAAATAAATTTTCAGTATATTCCTACACGAAGCATGATAGTTGATCATTTTACAAAGGCGATATCTAGAGACCTATTTGAGAAATATATTATGGCTCTAGGTTTGAGAAAGATATGAACATATTTATGTAGTATAAAATGACTTGATTATTATAATATGCTCATCAATATCTGACTCTTGAATTTGTGCTCATATGTCGTATGCATGTGATGATATTTTGTAATAAAGTGTGTCGAACAAGTCGCGAGATTGACTCTCTCACACGAGCAATTACCTCTTACGTAGAGATGAGACCTTATAAAACCTTGAATAGTGTGAGGTCATATTTCACTTGGAAAGGTCGGTCTAGACAACTAGTTCAAACTTACAAATACCACCATTTGATTTTGACTTGTTTGTAAGCCAGATGTGAGTTTCTCTAAGAAGTTGGATTTGAGAATTATTGAAGTGAGAAACTCGGGTTAGACATTTGAATGTGTCTAAACTAAGATCTACCCGGTGTTAAATGATTAAAAGAATAAGACATACGCGCCAATATAAGGTGAGAACACCGTAACATGTGTTTCATACCACATGTGCTATCGACTAGTGGGATAATGGAAGAATAAATCCCTACTTCTTCATTATGTGAGATCCCAAAGAAGTTATATTTACTTTTATTGGAATACCCTTTGACCTTTTACTGTCTCTTGAAGTGTCGTGCCAATCAGTGTTGCTACTTTAGCATGTCACTAATAATCATGAGTGATTCGGCAATGCAATGCATGTCTAGGAAAGTAGTTGATTTGGAATGGAAAGATTCGAGTAAAAAGGGAAGACAACCAAAAATTTTGTAGTAATTTAACTTGTATTCATAGGTCAAACATTACACTTACCATGATGGTATTGGGTGTAGTTGAGGATATAATGTTATATATGAACTCGAGTTCACCTCTTTTTTCGAGGATGAGGGATCAGATAACTAGCTACTAGAGTAGCCAACAATGTCTGGGGTATTTCGAGTAATAATAAGATCCTCATGTTAGTAGTGAATCCTTTCTGCATATGATTGGATTTCTATATAGAGCTATTAAACAACCTTAAAGGGAGTAAGAATATTATAGCTCTTAGTGCTCGCAGGTCGCACGAACTATTTGAAAGTATGAATTACGTATCTTATTGCCATGGTACTAGCTTGGATTTAGTCCACTATGTGCAAAGTGGGAGATGTTGGATATTGAGCTTGTGTTACGGGTAGCCCATGTGGACTGACCTGGCCCACCTAAAAGAGATAAGGCTGGTAGAAGTTACTTACTAGGGAAGTTTATTAACTCCCAAAAGAATAGGATAAGTGTCACACGTTAAAAGATAGTGGGAGCGTGCATAAAAATAACTATTGGCAGTTTTCCCTTCTCTTCTTCTTTATATATTTCTCTTTCTCTTTAGCATACACTGAGATTTTCCCTACACAAAAGAAAAAACACAGTAAGTTAAGGCATCTAGTTCGTGAACAAAAAAAAAATTCCAAGAGAGATGAAGTCGGATTCAAGCAATTGATTGTAACAGGTTCTGCAAAACACTTCTGATGTCGTTAACAAGTACACAAATTTGATGTCCCTATTACTCAATTTTATTCATCACATTTTCTTATGATAAACTTCTATTTATTAGCTAGAGTGTGTCATTTATAAAATTTGTGAGTTTGCTGGCGAGTTGATTAATTTGGCATGCCACGTTGCTCAACATGTGGCGTGATTTCTTTGGCTACTTTGTTTGACTTGGCGTCACGTAATCTAACATGTGGCTTTTTGTGATCCAAAAGGTCATTTTTAGTTTCAACCTTCATTTCCATATTCCGAGACCTCGAATAGCTCCGTTTAGACTTCCTTGATTTGTGCACGCAGTCCGTGTCTTTTATTGGAAAATGTTTATGTGAAAAATTGAAGAAAATATAAAGTTTCACTTCAAAAATGATTTGAGTTGACTACGGTCAATATTTTGTGCAAACGGACGCGGATAAGTATTTTGAAGGCCCCCGTGGTTCCGAATCGTGATTTGGGACTTGGGTGTATGCCCGAAACCAAATTCAAAAGTCTCTAACTTGATTTAACATAATTTGCCGAAAACCAGTAATTTGAAGGTTTAAAGAATATCTATGTTTGACCGTAGGTTGACTTTGCTGCTACCGGGTTTGGATTTCGGTCTGGGGACTTGTTATAGGTCCATTTCACTACTTATGACCTGTCTACAAAATTTAGTGCAAACGGAGTTGATTTGGCGTGATTCAGACATCCAGTTGTTAAATTTGAAAGTTCTTAAGTTTCTTTTAAAATTTCATACATTTTGATGTCTGATTCGTAGTTATAGGTGTTATTTTGGTATTTGAATCATGCGAGCGAGTTCGTATGATGTTATTACACTTGTGTGCATGTTTGGTTAAGAGCCCGAGGGGCTCGGGTGAGTTTCAGATAGGCTACAGACAATTTCGGACTTAGAAGTAATGCTGGTTTTTGCTGATATCTGGTGCCTGACACTCTGTGCTTCGTGATGGCGAATTAGAGACTTGATTGGGGAGGAATTTACTCTTTGCGAAAGCTAGGAGTTGGTCACAAACGCGGAGTAGTCGAGGGTCTACCCTTCACGAACACGACATGTCCTTCGCGAACGCGTAGTGTTAAGAGAGGGGGCTGGGGAGTGAGTTGTTACTCTACGCAAATGCGAGCCCTAACTTGCGAATGTGAAGGTCAGCGGGGAGAAGCCTTCAGAACGAGTGAGGAACAACGCGAACGCGTAGGCCAATATGGCTGTTGTGTTTCACAATCGCGTCAGGCCCTTCGCGAACGCGATGAAGACCTAACGCCCAGTCGATTAAATATCCCAAAAACATGATTTTCTTCATTTTTCACCATCTCCGCATTTGAGCTCGCCCTAGAGGCGATTTTGAAGAGAAATTTCATCCCCACTTTATAGGTTAGTAGATTTTAACTCGTTTTCTTCCATTTCCATCAACACCCATATATGCTTGTTCATGGTAGAAATGAGGGATTTAGGTAGAAATTGGAATTTTGAGAAATTGAGTTTGGATTTCAAAACTAATCACATAATCGGGCTCGGGGTGAACGAGTAATTGGGTTTTGGTCTGAATCTCGAATTTTGACCAAGCGGGCCCGGGGCTGACTTTTGTTAACTTTTTCCTAAAATCATTAAAGATTGAATCTTTTTCACCCGTGGGTAGTTTCTAAAGCTTATTTTGAATTGTTTGAACTATATTTGGTTAGTTTCGCTTGAGCTTTGATTTGATTGTGGAATGAGATATGTGTCGTGGTTAACCTTAACTTGAGGGATTAAGACTTATTAGTTTATTTGCTACGTGTTTAATGTGTGGAAATAACATATATGTGAGGTGACGAGTATTTATGCGTTGTTGTTGGGTTAAAGCATGCGGGCAGAACTTGTTTTCTTTTGTTTTATTGCATTATTAATTATGATATCCATGCTTCGGTTAGGTTATTAATTCTATGATTATTCCTTCCATAATTATTGTTTATTTCATAATTGTTGAGTATTTTTGAAGTTGAAGTTTGGTATCTTTGCATCATATTCGACGTTAAATACACTCTCCGAATTATTTATTTTCCGAATTAATATTATCTTCATTACATGGTAAGGAAGAGTGTAAAAGCACGAAGGTGATGTCGTTCCATTGCATTTATCTCATTTATTGATTAATACATAGTGAAGAAGAGAGTAAAATCACGAAGGGTGATGCCCTACCATTTATCTCATTTATTCATTATTATATGGTGAGGATGACAGTAAATGCACGAAGGGTGATGTTGTGCCATTCATCTCATTTATTCATTGTTACATGGTGAGGTTGAGAGTAAAAGCATAAAGGGTGATGTTGTTCCATTTCATTTTACTTATATCATCATTTCATGGTAAGGACGAGAGTAAAAGCACGATGGGTGATGCCGTGCCATTTTCATATCATTGGTCTATCTGATTTCATTGGTTGATGATTTATTTTACTATTACGTGATTTCATACATGTCATAGTTATCACACATTCCCCCCTTTTGCATGTCCCCTCCCAGTTTGTACGTTGTTATTCTTTGTTATTGTTACTTCTTCTCATATACTTGTACAAGTTTATTTATGTAAGTGTCCTGTCATAGCCTCGTCACTACCTTTGTCGAGGTTAGGCTCGACACTTATGGAGTACAATGGGTTGGTTGTACTCATCCACACTTCTGTACTTCTTGTGCAAATTCTGGTATTGGTCCCAGCGGTGTGTGAGGTGCGTCAGCTCAGATCATTGCATACGGAGACTTGAGGTAGATCTGATGGCATCCGCAGACCTTGAAGTCCCCTTCCTCTTCCCTCTTTTATTGTTCATTTCCTTCAAAACAGTTGTATTTATTTCAAACTATGTTTGTAGAACTTGTATTTGCTCTTGTACTCATGACTCCGGATCTTTGAGAGTAGATATTATCACATGACTTATATTGGTACTGTATCAGATTGGGTTTCTATTTCTCGTTGTGTATCATCATTGTGTTTAAACTGTTAAAAATTAGCTATTTAATTATCTCACGTCGGCTTGCCTAGAAGTGGATGTTAGGTGCCATCATAACCCTGAGATTGGGATTCCGGGTCTTGACAAGTTGGTATCAGAGCACTAGGTTGTCTAGGTCTCACGAGTCATGAGCAAGCTTAGTAGAGTCTAGAGGATCGGTACGGAGACGTCTGTACTTATCTTCTAAAGGCTATGGAGTTTTAGGAAAAATTTCATTTCTTTCCTTCTCTATCGTGTGATTTTATTCTATCATTGATGATTGAACCATTCTATTCTTCTTCTCTCGCAGCTGGTGAGAACATGCACAGTATCTACAACCGGATAGGAGTCGGAGCCCCCTGTGGCAGCTACTACCAGGGGCAGTGGTCGAGGTCGAGCCATAGGCCGAGGAAGAGGTAGAGCTCAGTCTAGAGCTCGGGCAGTAGCACCCACAATGGAGCCTTAGATTTATCATGAGGAGGAGGTCCTACCCAGACCATACCCATCAGACCAGCTCAGGTCTCGGAGGGGTTCATATCCACTCTAGTGTTTCTGGACGCTCTAGTTCGTTTGGTGGGCCTTATGGAGAGTGTGGCCTAGAACGGTGCATTTATAGTAGCACCAGTTGTCTCTCGGGATGGGGGAGGAGCACAAACTCCAGCTACTCATACCCTGGAGCAGGTGGCTCCCCTATATCAGACTCTAGCAGCCCAACCAGTTGGGGTGGTTTAGCTGGTTGTTGCGGCACATGCCGGTGATAGGCCCGCTATGTCTTATAAGGCCTTGTTGAGTCTGGATAAGTTTACCAAGATCTTTCCTGTTCATTTCAGTGGTGCACCTTCTGAGGACCCACAGTATTACTTGGACCGTTGCCACGAGGTGTTGCATAATATTGGTATAGTTAAGACCAATGGGGTCGATTTTGCAGTGTTCCAGATGACCGGTTCTGTCAAGAGATGGTGGAGAGATTATGTGTTGACTAGACCAGTTGGTTCACCTCCACTTACCTGAGATCAGTTTTCACAGCTATTTCTAGAGACGTTCAATCATTTCATTCTAATGGAGGATTACCGCAGGTAGTTTGAGCATCTTCAGCAGGGTAGCACGACTGTTACCCAGTATGAGACTCGATTTGTGGACCTAGCTCGCCACACAATTATATTGCTCCCTACTGAGAGGGAGAAGGTTAGGAGATTAATTGATGGGATCACTTTCACTATCAGGCTAGAGATGGCCAAGGAGACCGGAGATGATATTTTTTTTAGAGGGTCGTAGAGATTGCTAGACGGATCGAGATGGTTCATGGTCAGGATAGGGGGACGATATCTGATAAGAGCCGTCGTCATTTCTGTGGTTTTAGTGGTGCCTCGTCTGGAGTCAGGGGTACTTTTGGTAGAGGCCATCCTCCCAAGCCATTTCAACCAGTGCTTCTGGCATCCCACGATGCTTCGAGTAGTCATGGTCCTTATGTATCTCATCCTGAGCAGCTAGCCTATAGTGCACCACCAGCTCCTATTAGTGCACCTCTTATCCAAAGTTATCAGAGTGGTTATCCAGGTCGACATGCCAGTTCTAGGGTTAGCAGTCACAAGAGTCGAGAGCTTGTTATACTTGTGGAGATCCGAGGCACCTTTCTAGATTTTGCCCCATATCACAGGGCGGCATGCACCTGTAGGGTTCTCGTGCATGATTCCGGCACTGGTTGCTCCATCGCCCGCTCAGCTAGCTAGATGCAGGGGTCAGGCTGCCAGAGGTGAAGGTCAGGCTATTAGAGGTGGAGGTCAGGCCATTAGAGGTGGATGTCTGCCAGTTAGAGGCCGTCCGAGAGACAAAGGTCAGAGTGGTGGGGCACAACCCTATTTTTATGCATTCCCGGCTAGGCCTGTGGCCGAGTCATCTGACGCCGCCGTCATCACATGTATTGTTCCAGTTTTCCATAGAGATGCTTCAGTTCTATTTTATATGGGCTCTACTTATTCCTACATGTCATCCTATTTTGCTTCATATCTGGTTGTGCCTCGTGATTCTTTGAGTGCGCATGTGTTTGTGTTCATGCCTGTAGGAGATTCTATTATTGTAGATCGTGTCTATTGCTCGTGTGTGATTACTATTGGGAGTCTTGAGACTAGTGTAGATATCCTACTTCTTGATTTGGTGGACTTTGATGTTATTTTTGGGTATGGATTGGATGTCACCGTATCATTCTATATTGGAATGTTACGTCAAGACGATGACTTTAGCCATGCCGGGATTGCCTCGATTAGAGTGGAGAGGGACTTCTGGTCATTCTACCAGCATGGTTATTTCTTATGTGAAGCTCGACACATGGTCTAGAAGGGATATTTAGCTTATTTGGCCTATATTCGTGATTCTAGTGCGGAGGTTCCTTCCATGGATTCGGTACCAGTTGTGTGTGCGTTTCCAGAGGTGTTTCCTTCAGATTTGCTGGGGATGCCACCCGACAGAGATATTGACATCTGTATTGATTTTGCTCCGGGCACTCAGCCCATTTCTATTCCACCATATCGTATGGCCCCACCAGAGTTGAAGGAATTGAAGGAGCAGTGGCAAGATTTGCTTGATAAGGGATTCATTAGACCTGGTGTCTCACCTTAGGGTGCGCCTATTGCTCCCTAACGCACACGCAAGTATACGTGATCGTACAAGTAATAAAATGATAAGTCGAGTGTCGAACCCACAGAGACTTGTATCAACTACCCACTAAATTCACCAAGGTTGTTATTCAGTCGCAATTCGAGTTCAAGAGTGTGATTATACTAAACAATAATTCTAAATAATAAATAAATTATCAAGCAACAAAATGATTGTTGTGTATTCAATAAAGACAAAATTCCAGGGTTGTGATCGATTCACCAATCCTATTGTGTTCTAGTTAACTCTCTCTTTCATATAATTCACTCATGGTTGCTAATTAATCGAACAATTTCTCTCGTAGCCTTCTCCCGAAGTACTACTCGCCTATTCAAAATAGATTAACGTCTATATTCCTATGCAATCAATCTATTAAGAACATATTAATATTACGATATTTAATTAAGCACGGTGACTAGATATATTCCTATCCTAACCACACACCCCTCCCTCCCCCCCCCCCCCCAGAGTTAAGATCGTGATCTCTTCAATTCTTCTCAAATCTAAACATGGCTTTCCCAAGAATAGCATAGATAGTAAATAGAACCTAACTGTTGGACAGATAATTAAGCAATTAATCACATAATTGAAGAAATAACCATATATTGATAAATTGTAATCAAGGTTAAGCCAATGTTAAACAACAATATTCATAGCTAAATCACAACCCTAGAACTATGGGTTTTAGCCACTCATGATGGTATCAAACATATTCATAAGTGCTGGATAATTAAAAATACTAAGAAAAGATGAAGAATACTGAGATCTCCTCGCTCTCGGATGTTTCTCGTGTGTATTCTCTCTTCAAAGTGGCGCCTCCCTCTAAAAATAAGCTTAGTCTTGCTTTTATACGCGTTTGGTAGGTCTAGGGCCAAAATAACCTTATCCCGGGAAAACTTGGACAACTCCCCTGTCACCAGCGTCCAGCCCAGCACCCCATACTGGCCCTGGCGCTGGCTAGTAAAAGTTCCTGCCACTGGCGCCACAGGTGGCGTGGAGCGCTGCCTGTGGCGCTGAAAAATCAAATTTTCCCGTTTTCCTCCATTTTGGCTCTAATCTCGCACCTTTCGCCCCCAATTGCTTCCGGATGATTCCTACACATAAAAACACCCCGAAGTAATATAAAATAACACATTTTTATATACGAAATCCATGAAACACGAGTAAAACATGAGGCGATATACATATAAATATACATATATACTTTAAGCTCAATATCAACACCCCATACTTAGACTCTTGCTTATCCTAGAGCAATGTGATTATCAATTATACCCCAACTACATACAAATCTCAACTATAGAGGAACATTTCAATTTGTAACCATACACTCTACCCTTGACTATGATCGATACCGGTAATCAAGCATGAACATACAAAATTTACATTCTTCCCATTTTACACAGGCCCAAATATATCCATTTCAATTCAATCAATTCAAACAACCTATCCGTAACCACCTTACCTCAAAATCCGACTCGTTACCACTAAACACTCTCAACTCACGCACTTACCTAACAAGAGACGTTTACATCATTACCAATCCTTCATGATATTATGTGCCCTCACCAACAAATAAAAGAGTGAATATAGAATAGTCCACACGTTCAAGTATGCTTTTGAATATAAATTTAGGACATCACACAATTGAACAAAATTCTCTAACTCTCACAAAGAATTCATGTGCATCCCGTGGTCGTACCATAATCTTGCCCATAGTGTACATCTCTACTAATCTAAGCTAGCCAAATCTAGGATCAATTAGGACTATAAGGTTGTAATATAGGCTAAGGCACGGGTAGGATACATTTAGGAATAGTGACTAACCCTCATAAGCACTTTAATACACTACACTCACAAATCGAGCATATATTCTTCTCAACCAATTCACTCGCCACAAACCATATACAACATAGCCCTTATTTTCATTAAGCACTTCTATACTCCCATTAGAACAAATTAGTAAGATTAGGAGGTGTGTGTGTTTTTCTACATTATTTGACTATCATTTATTTTTTCTTGAAATTTGTCTTTTTCTTTATCTTTTTTTTTTCTACACACACTCCACACATTAAAGTTCATCGGCTAGTGACTTTTGATTTCAACTTTAGTGCACCAAAGGGACCTTCCATGGTTCCACTCAAAAGCTACTCTCCAATCTCTCACATTACTTCTTTTAGTGACTAAGTACCTTAGGAGGTAAAGGTTCAACAATCTCAAATTAAGAAAAAAATAGGGGTACAACTTGTAATGTGGGTGCCAACAAAAAGGTCTGCAGGCTCAACGGGGCTAGTAATGGAAAATTTTATCTTCAAGTGACAAGCACATATATGATCAAGCAAGAAGCGCCTACGTCATCTCCTAGACTAGCACAACTTAATGATTTTGCTTTGATTAACACACGGGGAAAGTTCTAGACTACATAGGATGGAACAGAGAATCACAATTCCTCACACACACATTGCACATGACTCAATCAAGACGATTCTGTTCAACTCTCAAGTCAAGCAAGCATACATAATTGAGAACAACAATCATAATGTACTATGTGGCATACAAGTCGAACAACTGAGAAGAGGCGTCACAAAATAAGCTATTTATTTTACTTAGGCATCACAATTCAAACCAAATGCATGAGAAGATACATCGCATGTCATGGCCTAATATACCAGCACCAAACATGCCACTAAGTATCTCAGAGCAACTCAATTTCTTCCTAATATATTCCTAAAAAGAAAATAAAGTACCCGGTTCGAGCTACACTCTTAGAAAAGAACCGGTGCCCAAAAAAAAATCAAGATATACTACCTATAATTATCCTAAAAAAATCTTTTTGGTGTTTTTAATCGGAATTTATCCCTCAAGAAAATTGTCCAACAGATCCATCGTCGAGAAAAGTCCGAGCTTTTTCTTATATTTCTTTTTCTTGTTTCATTTTTGTATATATTTTTTTAAAACAAACTAGACTAAGTAAAACTAATAAAATAAACAAATTGATACAATTTATACAAAGTACATCACAAGTAGTACTTCTCCCACCCCACACTTAGCATATACATTGTCCTCGATTCATATAAAAATGTAAAACAAAGTAAGGGAAAAAGAAAACTCCCTGTCATTCGGAGTCCTCCTCCTCAGCATGCTCGCCATCCACAGCTCCGGGCATATTATCATCAGGTCCTAGAGGCACCAAAGCCATGGGCCCCGTGATATCATCACCAATCTCATCCTCCGTGTCAAAGCCTTTTACAGTGTTTGCGTCCTCCGACGAGTGAAGGGGGATACCAAGTGCAATCCCTAACATCTATTTGGAGGAACTAGACAAATCATTGCATAAATGCATACGCTCCTCGTCTGATACACCCATCCTGCGCATGATTAAATTCAAGGAGCTATAAAGATACATGTTGAAGTTCTCGTCTCGTTCGTTCCGTGCAGCCTGAGTAAGCTTCGACGTAGACTCCAACAAGGATGTGATGTCCAACAACCCTTTAGGTGCCTCTACCACCTTATTTGCCAAAGAAAATCCTCTTAATCTGCCGCCCAAATCGTGTGTGGTCCATCTCCCCCAACATGAGCTCACCCACATTAATGGATCTCGCAGTCATCAAAAAGAATATCACACACACTCAAGCTCAAGTGCATTCATTGTTGTGTTCAACTGGCATGAGTCTGGCTTGCACAAAATTATGCCACACTTTGGTGGTCTTGTTGAAATCAGAGCGAACCATCTAAAGATGGATATCACCTTGCTTTCTGGTCCACTTGGAATTTGAATCAACACCACAAAGATGTGACGTATTGTCGTGTAGCTTGGGCTTGTGACAAATTTCTTTAGCCTCCTCGGGTCAGCGTTCTCAACCCCCAAAAATGCACATAAGGACCTCATATCCAGTGGCACGTCAATTCCACCTACATGTGACCTGAATAAGTCTGCATTCCAGTTGGCGTACAGTTCCCAAACCATGCTCAAATTTGCATGCCTGGGGAATTCTATGAGTTTGTCCATGTTCAGTGCTCGCAATCGGCCAAGTACATTTGGGAAGTTTCTTTCTAAAGCTTTTACATTAATACCCATCTCAGAGATGTATCGTCCATCTGGCATTAAGTCCCTATGCCATGCAATAGCAACATCACTGGTTAGTTTCAAATGAGGCCTATGTAGCAATGGTGTCTGTTGTGATCCCTCAGCCACTTATTTCCCCTTAGCTTGCCTCGAGGATCCTTCTCCCTGCTTGCTCTTTTTGGGCGCGGGGGCAGTGGTGGAGGACATTCCTATGCCCTTGCCGTTACTTTCATTATCACGAGCCATAATAACCTGCAACACAAATACGCATGAATGTGAGAACTAATCCAAAAATACGCCGAAGGTTGTCGCGCGAGTCAAAAATTACCCCACACTTAAAACTGAAGGCTCAGTGTACGGTACTTCGCAATCGTGGTCTAAAATGCACAAGTTTTGCACCACAAGGCAATGGGTACTCAATAATTCCCCATGCCACACAATAGCTAAAAGGCACTAACGGTGCCACACACACACAAGTGATTGATCATGGCGAAGTGAATTAACCTCAATGCAAGCAAGCAACATATGGTACTTAATTTTTACACAACGACTACACTAAATTAGCTAATCCTACAAAGTGCTACAACATACATAATAAAGAATACATGGTGTGGTTGACATGTGTGCATTTAAACCAAGCTCCCAAGTATGTAAAATCATCCCCACACATCCCACATTTAGCTCAATATCATATACAACTACACTCGGTTACTCAGACTTCACTGGTGCACAAAATATTCATTCAAAATTTTTATAAACACCTTGAGGGCATGAAGTGTGTGCACTTCAATTGACACAATGCAGCGCTATGAACCCATCACACATAGTAGAACCAAGACACACGGATCTAACACAAAGGATCATGTCCCAACATAACTCCGCTGCAAGGCACGACCCTATCCAAATACTGGTCCATATGAAATACCTCAAGCCACAATGCTCAAAAATCAATAACCACATGCAATTCAACATCAAGAGCACAAAGTGTATGACTATAACCATGGAGGAACAGATAGCACCATATACCACAAACACGAAAGACCATAACCAAGGCGCAATCAACCATTCAACACCCCAATAACCATCTCGCTCAATTCGCTACAAGTCCCAGACAGATACGCATCTAGTGTATCATTAGCCAACAGATCACCACCCATCGTAGAATAGAATAGTAACGCATAGGACATATCAGAACATGAACAAGCTCAACTATAACCGAATAACTCACCCCTGAACACTAACCGTGCTGAGTCAATAAATTCGATCTGATGTAGAATACATATCCTCATTGGGCCTACCAATGCGCCCTCAAATCAACTTCGGTCATCCCCAAATGGATAAATGGCCCTCTGAAAGTTCACAATGACCTAACAATAGCACCCACTACCATCTAGCTAACTTTGGCCACATCTTCACAGACCGCAACCCCAATCTACTTTTGAGAACTCCCAGTCTCCAACACATGAATCACCATAGCTGATCCCAACTCCACCACTCAAATGACTAACACATCTCTCATACATAACCATCCATACGAGAAATACTTCTATAATTCATCCATGCCATATGGCAAAATTTCAACATCAGCAATCGATCAATCAGGCGAGTACTACAATACTAATGAAGTATCTTTAAGTCAAAACATAGTGCACCTTCTGAAATGCGAACCCTTCTAGGGCAATACCATGTAGTAATAGTATTCATCTAATCACCTGAAACCGTCCATGCTATTTAAGAATTCATGACCTTCCCTTCAAAACTGAATCGCCACCTTGTACATGCAAATCTCAGTCCCACACAACACACCACATCTATCATGCCATCATATGAAAAGCACGAGAATCTTATAATCAACTTTGAGTCACCAGCAGAATACATACTCGATCAGTCAAAAACCTTCCATTTGATCCAATCCAGGAGAAAATCACAATACATAACATGCTCTTCACGCCGATAGGAAATATCCATCTTAAACCGTGGTAGAAACCATCGAGAACTCTTCGAAACCCATTTTCACATAACCAAGGCATCAGGACTGAATCTCTCTAACTCAACCAAGACACGCAAGTCACCAAACCCAAGAGTATTGCCATAAAACACCTATAGAGACTCACCACATCATAAGTTCTGATAGTAGGCTATATTTATGCAATTTAGACACTATTTACACTCTAATTTAGCCGCACTTTATTGATATTTGAATGCTAAAAGAAAACAAAATGCTCTAATTAAGAATTTGATGCTTTGCAGGAGATACTCCGAGCTAGGAGGGAGCTAACGAGTGTTTTGGAGTCAACATGGAGTGTGGAAGGCCAATCGAAGGTTAGCCCGGTCGAAAAGGAGCGAGAAAAGCAAGCAAGACGGCCCCTCCAGGTGCACGGCCGTGAAGTGGGCCGCGAATTGGCCCGCGAACTCAAGGCAGTAAAGTAGTGGAAATCCACGGCCGGATCCGCGGTCGAATCTGCGACCGCGGATGAGCGGACGAAAGCCAAACATGCAGGGTTAATTATGTAATTTCCTAGGCGACTAACCTAAACTTATATGAAGCCTAAACTCGCCCAGAAGTCAGATATAGATGGTTTTTTAGAAGATTTTAGAGGCAAGAACAAGGGAGAGAAGACGGATAATTTCCTAAGAGTTTTCATCTTCTTCTTCAAGCTTCTATTTGGTGATTATGAATTATTTTAGTGTTTTGTTTTCCATTAGTATGAGTAGCTAAATCTATTATCTAGGGTTGATGAAATCAATTATTGGATGAAGTCTTGACTCTATTTTGTTATAATTGAGTCGTGTTTGTTCTATGATTGTTCAACTACGTATTGTATTGTGGTTAATTGAAATGGCTCTCGATTAATCGTGTCTAGTTACCTTGTGTTGCTTGAGAAAGAACACTTGGTTAGATTGTTGTTGAACAACACCACTTTTGGGTAAGTTAAGAGATTAATTACTTGAATTTAAAAGTGGTGTTAGAAATAACGAAGCTTTGGTGGGATAATTCTGAGTTGCATAAATTGTTAACTAGAGTAGTTCGAGAGAATGCTTCTAGTAAATTATCGTAATTGATCGAGAGATAATTACGGTAGCCCGGAACTCATAATCCTCATTGAGTATTATGGCGAGATTATAGCTAAATAGTTAAGAATTAATCCGGCAATTGGGGAAATCAATAGCCCTAGATCCTTTTACCCTTGAATTCAATTTTAGTCTTGATTATTGCTAATTTTATTGTCATTTTTTCTTAGCTAAATAAATTCCACTGATTATTCATAAAACTCTTGTATCCGAAAGTTGTCTGAGCTTATCATTAGCATTATTTAAAGTTGTAGTAATTATGTTAGTTCCCTGTGGGATTTGACTCCGGACTTGAACCGGGTTATATTTGCAGCGACCGCTTAGTCCTTTTTACAAGGCATAGTTGGGCGTGATCAAATTTTGGCGTCGTTGTCGGGGAACTAATGGTGTTATTTATTACAACTTAGAAGAATTTCTAGGATTCTTTGTTTAAATCAATTTCTTACGGTGTTTAAATTTTTCCATTGAAATTCTCACGTTTGAATTCTCCTGTGACTCAGATGTATGCCTAGAAGCTCTTCGAGGACTGGTGAACTTTTTGAAGGACTCTCAGACCCCGAAAAAGCATTCAGGGCATTAAATCAAGCCAACAAGAAGAACAAACAGTTAGAACAAAAACACACACTCGAAATTGAAATGGACAACGTGGACGATGTCAACGAAAATAATCGGAATAATCGGGTTGACCCAAATAATAGAGTGGTGGCACCTCTTGTGCCAGAAGCTGCTCTTTATGATTGGGCACAACCAACTGCTGATAACCTAGCCACCGCCATTGTTGTACCTCAGATACAAGCGGAGACATTCCAGATCACCAACAATATGTTGCATCTGTTGCAAAATAAGGGATTGTTCTCCGGGTCATACATTAAAGACCCACAACAACATCTGAAGAATTTCCTATCAATATGTGTGACCCAAAGACAGCCGAATGTGACTCCTGAAGCCATCAAGCTATTACTGTTTCCATTCTCTGTGACTGGAGAGGCTCAAACTTGGCTGAATTCGTTCCCAATAAACTCCATTGCCACTTGGGAAGAATTAGTCAAATGGTTCTTAAACAAGTTTTATCCTCCCAACAAGACTGCAAGGAAGATTGATGAGATATTGTAGTTCAGGCAGAAACCAACTGAGACCTAGCAAGAAACCTGGGAGAGGTTCAAGGGTATGCTAGTGAAGTGACCACACCATGGCATTCCAGATCAGATACTGGGACAGAGATTCTACATGGGTTTAGCAGACAGTTTGAAGGCCAATGTAGATGCTTCAGCTGGGGGTGAATTTTTGAGCAAGACATTCACAGAGTGCAAGATTCTTCTTGACAAGATGGCTCAAAATTCAGGCTGGATGGCTAGAGGTATGACACTTACACCAATAGTGCATTCTGTTTCTCTTGTCCCAAACAATTCCCATGCAGAGAACATAGCCACTCTCATGACTCAGATGAGCATACTGACAAAGAAAATTGATGAGATGGGTACAAAGCAAGTGCACATTGTTGATACAACAAATGGAGGATTGTGCACTCTTTGCATAAACCAATCATATGTGTGCTCGTGGAGTGGAGAGAATGACAACCAGGGCTTCGGAGAAGACATGAATTATGTCAATAATTTTGGAGGTCAGAGGCAAGGTGGGCAACAATGGGGACCAGCACTGAACCAGTAGTATAGACCCAACCTGCCACAACACAACCCCAATTCTGGAGGCGCACGACCACAAGGTCAAGTTGTGCCTTATCAAAGGCAGCAGGGCTATAATCAGCAGCACCAGCAACAGTTGGCCTACCAACCACCTCATCAACAACAGGAAAACAACATGGTAGAAATCAGGGGTATGCTACACCAACTCATTGGAACAAATGGTAAGATGCAAGAAAAGTTAGCAGCACGTGATTCAGCAATCAAAGGCATTGAAACTCAATTGGGACATCTGTCTATGGCCTTGAACAATCGCCCACAAGGAACATTACATGCAGATACAAATATTAACCCAAAGGAACAGAACCCAAATCAGCTAATGGCAGTGAGTCTCAGGAATGGGAGAGATTTAGACAAAAAGCAAGAAGTTGCTCAATTTAGGAGAGAGACTACGCCAACTACTCCAGTTACATTAGAGGCAGATGAGTCAGCAGAGCTCGTCGAGGTTGTAATTGAACAAGCACAGGTTGACAAGGGTAAGGAGAAGGACGATGAACAAGTCTCAGAACAGGTGGCACCTCTTGTTCCAAAAGCTTTCAACAAAGAAAAGACATCAAGTAGTGGATAGAGGTTGACTCCTACACCATTCCCTCAGAGATTGGCAAAACAAAAGAAAGATGATCAATACAGGAAATTCATGGAAATGCTTCGACAGATTCAATTGAATATTCTACTGATGGATGCTTTCAGGGAAATGCCAGGGTATGCAAAAATGATGAAGGATCTGATGTCGCAGAAATTTGACTTCCAAGACCTGTCCCTGTAACTCTGACACAGACCTGCAACACGGTAGTGGCAATGGCCTAAAAGGTGTTTGATCCAGGTAGTTTCACTATCCCATGCACTATTAGGAGTTATGCTTTTGCTAAAGCATTGTGTGACTTGGGAGCCAACATAAACTTGATGCCCTTGGCAATCTATACAAAACTGGGCATTGGCAGAGCTAGACCGACCTCAATGTTGCTGCAACTGGCTGATCGCACAGTCAAAAGACCGACAGGAATTCTTGATGATGTGCTTGTACAAGTGGGGAAATTTGTATTTCCTGCAAACTTTGTTATTCTTGACTGTCAGGTGGATGAAGAGATACCCATCATTCTGGGAAGGCCATTCTTAGCCACTGGGAGAGCATTAATTGATTATGAGACCGGAGAGTTGAAAATGAGGTTGAACAATGAAGAAATAATATTCAACGTTCAACAATCCATGAGGAGACCCAGTAAATTTGTAAACTGCTCACTAGTGGAGGCCGTGGATGTGATATTGTAAGAAGAGGATGAGACCCTTAATTTCAAGGATCCACTAGAAGCCTGCTTGATGAATTTTGAAGAGATGGACGGTGAAGGGTTGGCAGAGTGGGTCATGGCTCTCGAAGGTCATGGATTCTGGAAAAGGGAACCTCAGTTCGAGCTCCTACGCTTAGAAAAGATAGCAACACCACCTGCAAAACCATCAATAGAGGAGCCACCATAGCTGGACTTGAAACTGCTTCCAGCCCACCTCAGGTATGCTTTCTTGAGGCCAAATTCTACTTTTCTGTTATTATATCATCTGGTTTGCTAGTTGTGCAGGTAGAGCAACTATTGCAGGTATTGCAAGAATGTAAAACTGATATTGGTTGGACCGTGGCAGACATAAAGGGTATCAACCCATCCTTTTGCATGCATAAGATTCTTCTGGAAGAGGGGCACAAAACTTCCAGGGAACATCAACGACGGCTGAACCCGAATATGAAGGAAGTAGTAAAGAAGGAAGTGATCAAGTGGCTGGATGCGGGTATCATATTCCCCATTTCTGACAACAACTGGGTCAGTCCTGTCCAATATGTGCCGAAAAAGGGTGGAATGACGGTCGTACAAAATGAGAATAACGAGTTGATATAGACTTATACAATCACGGGGTGGCGGATTTGCATGGACTATCGAAAACTAAACACAGCCACTCGAAAGGACCATTTTCCCCTTGCCTTTCATTCACCAAATGTTGGACAGGTTAGCCGGGTGGTCCCACTTTTGTTTCTTGGATGGATACTCGGGGTATAACCAGATCTCAATAGCCCCGGAAGACAGAGAGAAAATATCCTTCACTTGTCCATATGGCATCTTTGCCTTTCGGAGAATGCCTTTTGGACTTTGCAATGCACCGGCTACATTCCAGCGGTGCATGTTAGCCATTTTCACTGACATGATGGAGGATATTATGGAGGTGTTTATGGATGATTTCTCTGTGGTGGGGGATTCATTCGAAGATTGTCTTCACAACTTAAGAAGAGTGCTCAAAAGATATGTGGAGACAAATCTGGTGTTGAATTGGGAAAAGTGCCATTTTATGGTACAAGAAGGAATAGTGTTGGGGCATCGAGTGTCCAGCAAGGGCATTGAAGTCGACCATGCCAAGGTTGATGTGATTGAGAAGCTGCCACCGCCCACTTCGGTAAAGGCAGTGAGAAGTTTCCTTGGGCACGCCGGGTTCTATAGGCGATTCATTAAAGATTTTTCCAAAATTGCTAACCCCTTATGTAAGCTGCTTGAAAAGGATCAGCCCTTTGTGTTTTATAATGATTGCAGGTTGGCTTTTGAGGAGCTGAAGAAAATATTGGTGACTGCACTCATCATAGTTGCACTCAACTGGGAGCAATCGTTCGAGCTCATATGTGACGCCAGTGATTATGCTATAGGAGCAGTCTTGGGGCAACGCAAAGACAAGATGATGCACCTAATTTACTATGCAAGCAGGACGCTCAGCGGTGCATCGCTCAATTACACTGTAACTGAAAAGGAAATGCTGGATGTAGTGTTTGCCTTCGACAAATTTAGGTCGTACTTAATTGATTCAAAAGTTATTGTTTATACTGACCATGCAGCAATTAGGTACTTGATAGCAAAGAAGGAGTCAAAGCCACGCTTGATTCGTTGGGTTCTTTTGCTACAAGAATTCGATCTGGAAATCCGTGACAGAAAGGGGACGGACAATCAAGTGGCAGACCACCTCTCAAGATTGGAAGGATCTGAAAAGAGAATGGAGGTTGAAGACATAACAGAGACATTCCTGGATGAACAGTTACTTGCTGTGACAATGGAGGAGACGCCATGGTATGCTGATATTGCTAACTATTTAGCAAGCGGTATTGTACCTTATGAACTCTCCTCAATTCAAAAGAAAACGTTCTTTCACGATTGTCTAGCCTATTATTAGGACGAACCTCTATTGTTAAAAATATGTGTAGATAACATGATACAGAGGTGTATCCCCGAGCAAGATCAACATTCTATTTTGCAGGCTTGCCATGCTTCACCATATGGTGGACACTTTGGCGGAATTCGGACAGCAGCAAAAGTGTTGGAATCGGGATTGTATTGGCCTACCTTGTTCAAGGATGCCCATGCTTGGGTCAAAATTTGTGATGAATGCCAAAGGACAGGCAATATATCTCGCCATCACGAGATGCCGATGAGCACAATTCAAGAGGTGGACGTTTTTGACATGTGGGGGATCTACTTTATCGGTCCGTTCATCAGCTCATATGGTAATAAATATATATTGGTAGTGGTTGACTATGTCTCCAAGTGGGTTGAAGCGGTAGCTCTCCTAACCAATGATGCAAAAGGGGTAACAAGTTTCCTAAAGAAAAACATCTTCACATGTTTTGGCACCCCGAGAGCTATAATCAGTGATGGTGGAACCCATTTTTGCAATATAGCGTTCGCACGTCTGTTGGAAAAGTATGGAATTCGCCACAAAGTAGCCACACCGTACCACCTACATACGAGCGGGCAAGTCGAAGTATCTAATAGGGAAATTAAAAGTGTCCTGACAAAGACAGTGAATGCAACAAGGACTGATTGGGCGAAGAAGTTGGATGATGCATTATGGGCGTACCGCACAACATTCAAATCTCCTATTGGTATGTTACCGTACAAGTTGGTGTTTGGAAAGGCATGCCACCTTCTGGTAGAGCTCGAACATAAAGCACTTTAGGCACTGCTGCAGTTGAATCTAGATATAGAGACCGCATGCACCAGCAGAGTCACTGAGTTACATGAGCTCGAGGAATTTAGGTTCCATGCATTTGAGAATGCTATATTATACAAAGAAAAGATGAAAATGATCCATGATAATCACATCTTAGATCGGAACTTCAAGCCCAGAGATCTAGTGTTGTTATACAACTCGAGATTGAGATTGTTTCCGGGTAAGTTGAAGTCCCTATGGTCAGGACCCTTCAGATTGGTGCAAGTGTTCTCAAGTGGAGCTGTAGAGATTGAATCCGAAGATGGGACAAACAAGTTCACGATAAATGGGCAAAGGTTGAAACATTACCTTGGAATGGTCGAAGAGAAAGGGGATAGAGTGGTGATAACTTTGGAAAAGCCCCAGTACGCGAACGAGGAGTGATAATGAAAGCCTGCATCATGTCGTGACGTTAAATCAGGCGCTTCCTGGGAGGCAACCCATGGTTTTTTGTAAATCGTCGTGCCACGACGTTAACTTAGGCCCTTTTTGGGAGGCAACCCATTATTTTTTTACTTTGGTTGTTGTAATTGATTTTGAACGACTTTGACCGGTCTACTAGTGTGCAGGGAAAAAAAATTATGCGCATCGGAAAGATTCGGGGGTCGAAATTAATTCGAGAATAGGTAAAAATGCAGCAAAGACAAAATTGGCTGGAGACGGATATCCGCGGCCACGGATTGGAATGTGGATATAGCCGTGGATTGGGGCGTAGATGCGCGGGCGTGTCCAGGTACCATGCAACCTTCAAGGAAGATACGCGCTACTGGGGCCTCATCAAGTGGTCATGGAGGCTCATCTCGGGGACGAGCACCGGCCAGTGCAGCTCAGTTTGATCGTACCAGGTTTGTCTCCAGAGCTGCCCAAGACTGTTTCAGTTTGAAGGCCACTAAAAAACCTGTACCGGAAAGGGGTATTGACACGTCCCTCCAGGATGAGTGCCCTAATATGTATCGGGAATTGATCAGGCGCAGATTGGACAGCTTTTTTGAAGAGCAGGAGGAGGGTAACATGATTCTTGTTCGGGAGTTCTATGCCAACTGCCCCGAACATAAGGATAGAATATGCATTGTACGACACACGAGGGTGGATGCCTCGATAGAAGCCATCAGGAGAGTGTATTGATTGCCTGAATTCAATGGGGAGGAGGATTTCTATGATACTTACAGGAGAGAACCCATCATATGGAACATGTTTTTCAGAACTATTTGTGCACCAGACAAAGAGGTAGTGTGGGTTGTGCCGGGATCAAAGCTACACTTTTCCTCACTCACTTTTGAAGGAAAGTGCTGGTTGTACATCATCAATAGTCACTTGCTGCCGTCCCACAACACCACGGAGGTAAATGGTCCGAGAGCTTCCTTGATCTGGTGCTTCGTGAATGGCCACGACTTTGATGTGGCCAAGGTTATTTAGTCTGAGATGTTCGCCCGTTCACCACAGAAGAGGTATGGGTTCTTTTTCTGCTCTCTAATCACTAGATTGTGCCAGGCAGCAAGGGTGCCTGAGAACCCAAATGTGGTTAGCATGGTAAAGAAAGAAGCAGAGTTTCGGGCAGATAAAGTGACCATCGGGAAAAACCCGGTGGCACCAGGGGCAACTAATTGTGACGATTCTAATGAGTCGGAAGAGGGCGATGAAGGGCAGGATAAGGTTGAACCTGCCTCACCCCCACAGGAACAAGTTGCCGCAGCTGAGGGACCATCCCATGGCAGACGGAGCACGCGAATGACAGCCCTAGAACAAGACATGGCAGGACTGCGCACTTCCGTCATGGAATTGGGGACTAGAGTTGATGCTTTGGCCACCCAAAATGCGAAGTCAGAAAAGAAAATCATGGGCTGGCTGCGTGCATTGGGGAGAGCATGTCATCTCGACCCTGGCACTGTCTCCGATCAAGACTGATCCACCAGGGAAGTTCCTTTACCTCGCATTACTTTACTTTGTATGACATGGGGACATGCCATCTTTTTAAGTGTGGGGTGGGGGATACTTTGTTGTATGTTATATGTAGATAGTTTCATAGTTTATTTGTATAAATCAATTTCGACTTAGCCCAACGATGGATATTATTCGATGGGTTTCTTGAGGGACTAAAGTCGAAAGAAAGAAAGAAAAAAACCAAAAAGATTTTCTTTTGTAGTAGTGTATCAATTTCCCCTTAGTTTTTCTTTAAACCACGGTTTTTTTCCAAGGGTTTTGTTTGAACCGGGTGTAGTTAGCTTTTTATTTTTAGTTTGGAACTTATGGGATATGGGCATGATTAAAATAGGATCCCTTAATTTCGTAATGCCTTGAATATAGCGGTTACTTTAGTGTGACGCTTAGGCTCATTTGTTGACTCTTGTAAGAAGGCCTTAAAATGTATGTTCTTAATTCGGCTTAAGTATCCTGATTTGAGTGTTTGTTGATCTAATCTGGAATGAGTAATGTGCCATGTGTGTGTGAGGCTTGTTATATTCTGTGCACGACATTTAACGCCTAGAACTTGCCCCGTGTGTCTGCAAAGCGAAATGGTAGTCTTGTTTAGTGTGGGAAGTGATATAGGCATTTCTTTGTTGAACCATATATATATACATACTCCACCCACCTATTTGCTATGTACCATAGTTAACCCCGTTGAGCCTATAATCCTGTTTCCTTGGCAACCACATTACAAGCCCTATCCCTTGTTTGAATTGACCATCTTTTTGAACCCTTTACCTCTCGTAAGCACTTGAAATACTATGAATTTACAAAGGATAAAGTGTGGGGGTGGTGATGGAGCTTTTGAGTGGAACTAGGGAAATAAGGAGAAAGGTATATCTTGTTGGAAAAGCCAGTGTTTAAAAAAAAAGAGAAGAACATTGTTAATAGTGTATCATGTTAATCGGTAATAATTCTTTGCTGGCTTTTAAGGTGATTGTGCTCAAAGAAGAAGTGTGGGGGTGGTATATGTGGTGTTAAAGATGAAAATATTGGTTTAGCTTAGGTGTGGACTTGATTGTAAAATAAATGTACTAAAGTGCTTAGGCAGGTGTAGTCACTATTATATATCCAAATATATCCTACCCAACCTGCAGCCTACATTATATCCAAATAAAGTCCTACTTGATCCTAGACTGAGTGAGCTCAATTAGTAGAGTCGTACACTATGGGAAAGCCTATGGTGCATTTTCTGTGGCACAAGAATGTCATTTCTGAGGGTGAGTGAATTCTGTTCCTTTTAAAGTTCCTCAGTGTGTGTGAATTTTGCTAATTATGAAATGAGTCTCTTTTGTTGTGAGCAGGCACTTGATTCATGAAGGAGGGGTAAGTCTGGACCTATGAATTAGAGTAAGTAAGCCCGTTAGGAACATTACATGGCTAGAGGGAGTCAACTCTTGATGTGTAGATATTGCACTAACGTCCTCAATTTATGTGAAATATTCTTGGTGTGACGAGTAGGGAAGTTGCTCCATGAAGTTAGGCTTCTTAGAGTGTGGTTTGATGGCTCGGGGATGAAAAATGATTTAAGTGTGGGGTATTGATAGTAGGCTATATTTATGCAATTTAGACACTATTTACACTCTAATTTAGCCGCACTTTATTGATATTTGAATGCTAAAAGATAACAAAATGCTCTAATTAAGAATTTGATGCTTTTCCGGAGCCACTCCGAGCTAGAAAGGAGCTAACGAGTGTTTTGGAGTCAACATGGAGTGTGGAAGGCCAATCGAAGGTTAGCCCGGTCGAAAAGGAGTGAGAAAAGAAAGCGAGACGACCTCTCTAGGTGTGTGACCGCAAAGTGGGCTGCGAATTGGCCCGCGAACTCAAGGCAGTGAAGCAGTGGAAATTCGCGGCCGGATCCGCGGTTGAATCCGCGGCCGCGGACGGGCGGACGAAAGCCAAACATACAGGGTTAATTATGTAATTTCTTAGGCGACTAACCTAAACTTTATGAAGCCTAAACTCGCCCAGAAGTCAGATATAGCTGGTTTTTTAGATGATTTTAGAGGCAAGAACAAGGGAGAGAAGACGGATAATTTCCTAAGAGTTTTCATCTTCTTCTTCATACTTCTATTTGTTGATTATGAATTATTTTAGTGTTTTGTTTTCCATTAGTATGAGTAGCTAAATCTATTATCTAATATTGATTGAACCAATTGTTGGATGAAGTCTTGACTATATTTTGTTATAATTGAGCCGTGTTTGTTCTATGATTGTTCAACTACGTATTGTATTGTGGTTAATTAAAAGGGCCCTTGATTAATCGTGTCTAGTTACCTTTTGTTGATTGAGAAAGAACACTTGGTTAGATTGTTGTTGAACAATACCACTATTGGGTAAGTTAAGAGATTAATTACTTGAATTTAAAAGTGGGGTTAGAAATAACGAAGCTTTGGTGGGATAATTTTGAGTTGTATAAATTGTTAACTAGAGTAGTTCGAGAGAATGCTTCTAGTAAATTATTGTAATTGACCGAGAGATAATTACGGTAGCCCGGAACTCATAATCCTCATAGAGTATTACGGCGAGATTATAGCTAAAGAGTTAAGAATTAATCCGACAATTATGGAAATCAATAGCCCTAGATCCTTTTACCCTTGAATTTAATTTTAGTCTTGATTATTGCTAATTTTATTGTCATTTTTTCTTAGCTAAATAAATTCCACTGATTATTCATAAAATTGTTGCATCCGAAAGTTGTCTGAGCTTATCATTAGCATTATTTAAAGTTGTAGTAATTAGGTTAGTTCCCTATGGGATTCGACTCCGGACTTGAACCGGGTTATATTTGCAGCGACCGCTTAGTCCTTTTTACAAGGCATAGTTGGGCGTGATCAAGTACCCAAAGAACCGATCATATCCATTACCGAGTTGACCTAACCTACTACCAAGTTGACCTATTTATCCGAGTTCCTTCCGAATTACCTTCAAGTTGACACTTATCCTTGCCAAAGCACCACGATCCTTACCCAAAGCTCACCACAAGAGCTCCTAGCATAAAACCACGTCGTCCTAAAGCCCATAAGCCATTGTATTCCCTCTTAAGCACCCCCAAAAGTACCACAACTGAGACACCCACTCTGAGGAGACCTTATGTGAATTAAAGTTGTTCTTTTTACCTTTCGGATACTGAAATGTAGAATCCATAGTGATACAGAAATACTACAAGTCCCGGCACCATCCAATGCAAATCTCAAATCTTAGCCATATACAAATTCGGAAAAATTCTCCATTGCCACATATTAATCTTGAATCCATTAGAATATTCTTGATAGTTAGCCACTCTACTCAAATCTCAATTGCACTCCCCAAGCGGGCCAAACTACTTGTGCCTCATTAGCATGACAAAACCCAAAGAAGTAACCCCTCCTTAACGCAACCGAGTAAATTCCTACTCCATGTGCACTACATCCTTCACGAATAACAACTCAAATCTTTCCATAATTTTCATATACCAATAAAGTGTAATATAACCCGTATCCAAAAATTTCCTTACTCGAGTCATCTTCGATCTCAACCTCTGCAAGTCATAACCGATCCACAAATATGCCTCAGACCAAAACCAATACAACACATAATCTTGCAATCAAATTATTGATGGCAAACTCCCCCACTTGGCCCAAAGCCATAGATCAAAACACTCGATAACTCACAATGCCCATACTCTATTACTACCATAACCCCGTAGTGAGATTCAACTAAATCTTTCATAAGCTCGTGTAACACAAACCATATAATACCTCAAATCATCTGTTAATCTCACATTCATTCTCGTGACGATCAGGTCAACTTTCTCAACCAATCCAAAATCAAATCATAAAACCTATACCTACTAGTAGAAAAGAAAGCCTCCACACAATATCATAAGAATCACACATCCGTAGATTACCCCGCATGTGATAACCCACATGTTTAACCTCAAACTGACATCTCTCTATACCCTTTCACAACCACAACTACTACGCAATCACTTAATCTTCTTGAGTCTGAACTCATCAACAAGACATGAAAATCTACTTCGTTCCATAAATGAAATAACACAAAAGAATCTCTCAAAAACCTTCACAACTCAAGACTTGTATGACACATCCACATAAATCGAGCATCCAATAGTCCTTTTCACATCTCAAGCAAACTCTTCTCATCACATTCAAACTATCTGAACATATCCCGCAGTCACATCTTACTCATCATATAGCCATCCAACCACTCATCGAGCCACCAGTCTCACTCATAGGGACACCACTGGACATAGAAGTTCAAAAGCACATGCTCACACAACTAAAACTACCGAGTCTAAGTTGTGGTCCAAACCGGGCTCAAGTCCTCCAAACTGACCCATCACCAAAACATAGAAAACACATCTCGCACCTCATCCATAGAATCCACAAATCGTAGACAGTTGATACCGAGCGCTCACATGCGCATACGAGTGAGTGGAAGGAATTCAAAGAGATACGCTTCAAGATGAATCAATGTCGCACGATAAGGAAGGAAAGATGGGAAGTTTATCCTAAATTCCATATAGCCTCTCAAAGATAGGTATGGAAGTCATCATACTGATCCGCAAAACTCTACTAAACACTTGCTCATGACTCGTAGAACCTATGAACCTAGAGCTCTGATACCAACTTGTCACGACTCCAAAATCTAGCTAGTCGTGATGGCACCTAACCCAACTTGCTAGGTAACCAATTAGCAACAATCCAACTCAAATGAGATTTATTGAGAGAAATAATAATAATATAACTGAATGTTTATACAAAGAATCCCCAAGGAATGGTAGTACAAATCATGAGCTTCTAAGATTTAGAGGTTACAAAGCTAGTATGAAATGAATACATCACCTGTCCGAAATGTACATAAAACAGATTTTTATAAATCTAAAGCTACCATGAACAAGAGGCAGTTATAAGCGGAATGCAAGTACATCTTCAATGCCAGCTCCCGACGTACACATCAACATCAACTCCAAAGTTTGCACGCAGGGTGAAGAAGTATAGTATGAGTACAACCGACCCCATTTACTCAATAAGTAACAAACCTAACCTTAGGTTGAAAGCAGTGACGAGCTTGAAAAATGGTTAGAGTCCAACACTAATAGTCAAGAACAATACGTAACAATATAATAAAAGACGTACAAGTAATAACTCATGGATATGATGCTCAGATTGTTCAGAGTTACAAAAAATAGGCATGCTTTTCAGGTATAACAGTAAAACCAAAATCTTTCACCGAAATAACCAAATTATGAGTATATCAGAAAAACTGTGATTTTTCTCAAAAACATTCAACAATAGATAAGATATGTCATTTTCAGATAACATCAGGAAAGTACATCTCTATGTCTACATGCAAATGTGCATATGAAGCCATGAATGTCACAATATCGTTTAGCATGAAGAAATGCATCTATATGCCTACATGCAGAGTATGCATGTCAAATGTAATGCATCACAGTGATAAACTCATGTACTCACACTCTCAGAGTACTCAATCTCAGTGTCTCACACTCAATCACTCGGTACAATCAATCACTCGGCACTCGGTACCTGCGCTCACTGTTGGTATGTCAGACTCCGGAGGGGCGGATCCTGCCCAAGCGCTAATATAAGCCAACTTGGCCTGCTGCGACATGCAGCCCGATCTCATAATAATAAAGCCTATAAGACTTGCTGCAACATGATCCATATAATAATAATAATAATAATAATAATAATAATAATAATAATAATAATAATAATAATAATAATAATAATAATAATAATAATAATAATATATAAAGACAATATGGCCTGCTGCGGCGTGCAGCCCCATCCACAATATCACTCACAACACTGCTCTCAGGCCCCAATTCAGTCATCAATCTCTCCAGTCTCCCGAGCTCACAAATCTCGTACAAATCACCCCAACCAATGATAACATGATGTAACAACAAATGATAACAGAGACTGAGATATGATATGCCAATTAATAAATACGACTGAGTATAAAATTGTAATCTAAGCAAATAACTCAACAGTAGAGATGACCTCTGTGGGTCCCAAAAGAATAAGCATATAGCCTAAATATGATTTCAAACATGATTCATAACTCATATAATCAAACAGATAGGGAGAACATGGAGGTAACAAGATATAACAACAAAACAAGTCCGATCATAATCTAATAGTCAACTAGAATCCTAATTTCCTCAGTACACGCCCATACGCTCGTACCTAGCATGTGCGCCACCTCAATACATCTTTTATAACCCTCAAATCCAAGCTTAGATGTGTTACTTACCTCGAACAAGCCAAATCCAATATCGAGCAAGCCAAACAATACTCTAGAAATGCCATCCCGCGCACACCGACCTCCGAACAGCTCGAAACTAGCCAAAAGCAACTCAAGAACATCAAATAATGCTAAAGGAAACAAACCTAATCGATAAAGGTGAAAACTTTAATCAAAATCTCAAAGTCAACCAAAACGTCAAACCCGGGGCCGCACCTCGAAACGCGACAAAAATCACAAAATCCGACAACCCATTCAATTACGAGTCCAACCATACTAATTTCACTCAAATCCGACTCTGAATCGATGTTCAAAACTCAAATATTCACTTTATGAAAGTTTAGACACCCCCCCCCCCCTAATTTCTCTTTTAAAATCATCAATCGAATGCCAAAAACGAAGATGAAATCACGGAATAAAATCAAGACCGAGTAGAAAACACTTACCCATTCCATGTGATGAAAATTGCCTAAAAAATCGACTCAATCCGAGCTTTATAGCTCCAAATATGTTAAAATGGCTGAAATCTCCAAAAATAGAGTACTTATAATCACTAGACGATTAATGAATCTCGATCGCGAAAATACCATCGCGATCGCGAAGAGTAAAAATACATTGCCTTTGAAATATTATACACGATCGCGACACAAGCCTCGCGAACGCAATACACAAAGCTAACAGAACTACGCGAACACAGGATTATCATCGCGAACGCGAAGAAGGGACCATCGACTACCCAGCTCAGCCAAAACACTGTGTGATCACCTAGAAGAGGATGTGAATGCGAAGCGGTCCAGTCCTCACAACCTACGCGAACGTGATCAGTTAGTCGCGAACTCGATGAAGTAAATCACCTAACTCCTATAATACACTATGTAATCGCGGTCTCCTTTACGCGATCGCGATGAAGAAATGAAACACCAGAAATCAGCACAACACAACAATGCCAAAATGAGCCGAAACTCATCCGAAACTCACTTGAGCCCCTTTAGACACCGTCCAAACATGCCAACAAGTCCCATAACATAACACGAACTTACTCATGGCCTCAAATCATATATAACAACATCAAAACCATGAATCATACCTCAAATCGAACTTAATGAACTTTTGTACTTTCAACTTCCAAAACTCGTGCCGAACTATATCAAATCAACTCGGAATGACCTCAAATTTTGCACATAAGTCCCAAATGATATAACGAAGCTATTAAAATTTCCTAAACCACAATCCAAACTCGATATCATCAAAGTCAACTTCCGATCAAACTTATGAATATTCCAAACCTTCAAATTTTCAACTTCCGCCAAATAGTGTTGAAACCTTCTAGAAATATCCAAATGCAATTTCGGACATACACCCAAGTCCAAAATCACCATATAGACCTAACGGAATCATCAAAACTATGATTCGAGGTCAAATACCCAAAAGTCAAATTTGGTCAACTCTTCCAACTTAAAGCTTCAGATATAAAATTCATTCTTCCAAACTAATTCCTAAACATCTAAAAACCAAAGATGATGATTCAAACAAGTCATAATACATCATATGAAGCTACTCAAGACTTCAAATGGCTAAATAGAATGCAAATGCTCAAGACGACCGGTCGGGTCATTACACTTGTGGTGTTGAATAGTTGATTGCGCCTTGGTTATGGTCTTCCTATCTGTGGTATATTGTGTTATCTGTTTTTCATGGTTATGATCATGATCTTGGCATGTATGTTGTTGATACACAAGTGTTAGTTGAGTATGAGCACTGCGGCTCGATGGGTATTCCATGTGGATCAGGGTTTGGATTGGGTCACGCATCGTAGCAGAGTTATGTTGGGATATTATCTTTATGCTTACTTCATGGGTTTTGCTTCTCCCTTGTGAGTTGGGTTCATAACATCGTATTTTGTGGTGGTATTTGTTGAACTTGTTGGGTAGTTCTCTTGTTTGGCTCTCCTTCTATCTTTGTTATATTCGAGTTGTTGTTTGTTGGAGGCATGGATTGTGTCGTGTGTGACTAGGTCGCATTTCATGTGGCTTTTCGGTTGAATAGCTTGTATTGGATAAGATGATATCATTGGATCTGGAATTAGTGCAGTCGGACTTGGATAAGGTATGTTTGGATAAGAATGTCATTAATCAACTTAGAGTTTGGCAATAGTCCTTGTTGTGCGAGAGAATTCCACGACTTGTTAATTGGGTGAGTGGTTATGAGTTTTTACATGCTTCTTGCATCATTATAAGCGTTGTGAAGGTTTAATACAAGGTTTTACTTGATATGAGGTTTGTCACCGGTACTGGGTTTGGTTACAAGCAACTACTATGGTCAGAAGGTATTGTGATGGGCATATGAGCGACGAGTTACGTTGTATGGTTATATCTTGGGAAAATATTTATGATTTTCTACAACTTGTTGAGATTGATGTAATGTGTATACGCGAGAATCAGATCATATCAGGATTTTTAAATGTTGAAATTTAGTTTTAAGGTTGATGAATTAAGGTTGAAGAAAGAATCTTCGGACGGGATTATGCTAATGGATTTTTACGGATTGCGGTGACATAGGATATCCCTTGGGTATGTGTATGGTGGGTTTATATATAATGATTTGATGGATAACGACTCTTGGCACGTTCGAGGACGAACGCATATTTAAGTGGGGGAGAATGTAATGACCGATCGGTCATTTTGAGAATTTGCATTTCCGTTCGGTGGTTTGAGGTCGTGAGTGGCTTCATATAATGTATTATAACGTATGTTTATGGTCGGTTTTAGTTTTTGAGTGGTTCGGAATTGATTTGGAAAAAAAGATTCTCATTTAAGAGCTTTAAGTTGGAAAAGTTGAACAAGTTTGACTTTTGTGTAATTGACCTCGGATCAAAGTTTTGATGGTTATGTTAGGTCCAGATAGTGATTTTAGACTTGGGCGTATGTCTGGATTTCCATTTGGATGTTTATAGAAGGTTTAGGCTCTATTTGGCAAAAGTCGACAATTTAAAGGCTTGGAAAATTTTATAAGTTTGAACGTGAGTTGAATTTGGGGCTATTGGGTTCGAATTGTTATTCCGGGACTTGGATGGGGTCCATTTTGTCATTTGAAACTTGTGTGCGAAGTTTGGTTTTATTCCGAGTTGATTTGGCAGGATCCGGACGTGTTCAGTGAAGTTTGAAGGTTTGAAAGTTAAGAGAATGATCTTGATCTTTGATTCTGGTTTTGATGTTATCTATGATTTTATGAGCTTTCGGATAAGTTTGGATAATGTATTTGGACTTTTTCGCATGTTTGGACGGGGTCCTAAGGGGCTCGGGTGCGTTTCAGACCATTTTTAGGACCTTTTCAATTGCTGATTTTTTGCTACATGGGTGTGAATCGTGATCGCGAACCTCTGGTCCGTGTTCTCGAAGAGTAAATTGATGTTTGGGTCTTGTGAATCGCGATCACGGTGGCCTTGTTCACGATTGCCCGGAAGAATTTTTTGTTGCCACTGAGCTGACTTCCAAAGTTTATATCTTGGAATCCATAAGGAATTTGAAAAAGATTCAAAAAAGAAAATTATAGTTCTTTGTGTCTAGTTTTTAGAAAAATAAACCATTTATTATTTGGAGTTTTTTTTTGTAGAAAGTTAAGGCTATTATACTAGAGGTTATCTAGAAGAGTTGAGCAGGTTTGTTTGAATTTGTTCATCGCGATCACGGAGGATCTTGGCCGCGATCGTTAAGGGTAAAATCATGCTAAGCATTTTGTAAACCGTGATCGCGAGAATAGTAACCGTGATCGCGAAGAAGGAGCCCTGACATGGGTATTTAATGCCTAATTTCGAGATTTTGAACTCATTTTCAAAGATTTTAAGGCTTAGGAAGCGAACCAAGGCAACTTTGGAGATGGATTTCACCCAAATCATGAGGGTAAGTGTTCTAAAATTGATTTTGATTATATATCATAAATTTTTATGGATTTCTACACCTAAAACATGGAATTTCAAAGTGAAATTTGAGATTTTTGGCAAAAACTTTTCTAAACATCGATTCTAGGTCGGATTTAGATGAAACTTATATCGCTGGACTCGTATTCGAATGTATCATTGGAATTTGTGAGCTTTGTTGGGTTCCGGGTGCGTTCCTTGATTGACGTTTTGGTTGACTTTGAGTATTTGATAAAAAAATTCGACCTTTATCATTTGGGTTTATTTTCTATGGCATTATTTAATATTTTTGAGTTGTTTTTGGCTAGTTTCGAGTCATTCGAAGGTCGATTCATGCGGGATGGAGCTTCTAGATTATCGATTTGACTTGTTTGAGATAAGTATCTTACCTAAACTTGGTTGAGGCACTAGTTTCCTGAGTTATTTGTGATAGCTACGTGCTATGGGTAGCGCACATGCATGGGGTTGAGCCCATGTGCATGCACCGGGGTATTTTTCATGCTCGAGGTAGTGTTTAGGCTATGACATGCCTTGGATTGATTGTTAAGCTTTATACTGTGATGGTTGTTATATTTGTACCCCTATTGTGAGCTATTTGAACCATGTTTGAGGTTACATAGAGGTTAATCTCCTCACTGAACCTGATAATTACTACTTTCATGATGTATTTGCCTTATTTGAGCTATGACAGCACATTTTGCACATGCATACACATTAGCATGCCACTTATACCAGTCCAGGAGTATGAAATTTGATGTTCATTGATCATATGCATGTATTCTTGTATATCTGCTTTCTGTGTTATATGGATTGGACTGGTAGCACGTGACCACGTTGTGCGAATTATGATATTGAGCATGTGACCACACCATGCGGATTATGATATTGAGCTTGTGACTACGCCGAACGGATTGTGATATTGAGCATGTTACCCCACCGGGTGGATTGTGATATTGAGCATGTGATCACGCCGGGCGGATTGTGATAGCGCGTAAGTTATCCGTGCAGCGTGTGGATACGGATCCATTCCCCTAGGGTCACCCTCTCATGTGCCTTCTTGATGGTATACACGCAGATTATGAGAAACCAGCGGATTTCTGATTGATGTGTACTTTGGATAAACTTATGAGTTATTTGGTTCGGTTATTAATATTCTGATGTGGGCCTTAGAATCGTATTGTGATTTCTATTTGGATCGGGTTGCACGGCGCAACAGATTGATATTTGGTTATTGTATTTCTCTACTTGCAATTTCCTTGGATGTATACATGATTTTTGATACATCTCTTCTCTATTTGCTAGCTTCGGGTTGTATACATGCCTTTGTGCGTATCTTTTTTATATGCCACCTTATTCGATGAGATGAGACACGGTACATGTCTTCTCTATATGTGAATCTGTGTGACTTGACTTGTTTAATCACACATATCTTCTCTATATGCAAGTTTGATGATTTAATGATATGAGATGCATATCTTCTCTATATACTGAATTGTTAACTGAAAAATAGGATGTTACATTATCTTTAGGCACCAAGGAGGCTTTATTTGTGATAACTTGATAACATTTGTTTTTGTGTACTTGTGAGATATATGAATTGAATAGGTTATTAGCGAGTATCATTTATAATTCTTGCCATTATTACCTGTCGAGGTTAGTTATGATACTTGTTGAGTACATGGGGTCGGTTATACTCATACGACACTTCTGCACCTTACGTGCAGATTTTGGAGCTGATGTTGATGTTTATGGAGGGAGTTGGCATTGAAGATGTACCTGCCTTCCAGATATAGTTGTCATTTGTCCTTGGTAGTTTTTGATTTGTAGTATGTTTATGTACATTGCAAACATATGTTGTATTTATTTTCATACCAACTTTGTAAATCTAAGTCTTAGTGGCTCATAACTTGTACTACCAATCCTAGGAGCGGAGCTAGCCCTTCCGATACGGGTTCGGCTGAACCCAGTAACTTTTGTCCAAATTTTGCATTTATATTAAAAAGAATTATGTACAAATTATCAATTTAGAACCCAGTAACTTGAAAGAATTTGAATACTGAACCTATAAGTTTCAAATCATGGCTCCGCCTCTAACCAATCCTAGGGTTATTGCATAGAATTTCAGTTATTTCACTTATTGATTCCTTATTATTATCATTAGAGTTGTGGACTATTGTTTGGCTTGCCTAGCGGGTTGGGTTAGGTGTCATCAAGACTAGGTAGATTTTGGGTTGTGACAGTTACACAATGTTTGGTTAGTTTTTTCTCTGTTTACATAAAACATAGCATTGCTAATACAATGTTTCTATATTACTAATCCTTACATAATTAATTTTTGCATAATTAATCCACACATAACTAATTCCTATATAACTAATTCCAACATAACTGAATCCTGTATAACTAATTCTTATATAACTAATTTATGTATAACTAATTACTGTATAACTAATCCAAACATAACTAATTCCAACATAACTGAATCATGTATAACTAATTACTATATTACTAATACATGTATAACTCTAGCTAACCACCAAATGACCCGTTAAGTGTGTAAAAGCTAGTGAGCTCTCCCACTAACACGAAAAAAAGAAAGTGAAAAAAGGGAGGGTGTGACAAGGGCCAAAAAGGAAATAATAGTGATACAAAAGTGAAATAGAGGGAGAGTGGGACAAGGGCCAAAATGGACACTGATACACAGTTGCTTCATATCATAGCGTCACAGTCCACTTTGTACATGGCGGCACCATTATCCATAACAACTTGAACATTCCTCAACAGCGAAATACTCTCAATTTAACCATAACGCCCAATCAAACTTCCCCAAAAGAAAAAATGGAGGCAACCTCAGTGCTCAGCTCCTCTTCTACTTCCTCTTTTCCACCTTCACACATTCTCTTATCTTCCTATACCTCAAAACCCCATGTGGGGTTTATCTTCAATTCTTTATCAAAATGCACTTCTGCTCCTCGTTTGCTCTTTTCTTCTTCACACCAAAGTAATGTTTACACTAACAGCAACAGTAGCAGATTCTCTCTGCTTCGCCTTTCAGCTCTTACTGTTGAAGAAGCTGTTGAACAATCCACTGATACTTTTTCAGTGCAGCCCAAAATTGATAAGAGTGGCAGATTTTGTAGTCCTAAAGCCGCCCGAGAACTCGCTCTGTATGTCCTTTTCCTTTTCCCCCCTTTGTATAACTCGTTTTGTTTAATTCAACGAACTTCTTTAGTAAAAATTTAAACTGTTACAAATAAGTCAATGTTATCCATTTAATTAGGTTGTTGTTTTATTTTTTTAAACTAAGTAGATGAAGAAGGCCTAGTCTTTACACCAAGCGAATCAATACATGACACATATTATTGAACCGTAGTTAATTAATACATATTCTCACCTTAACTTATCAATTAACCATGTTAAATTAGTTGGTTTTGGTGTAGACACCTAGTACCTAGTGTCGGTAAGGTTTTACCTTGCAACCACTTCATTAGTTTTTTTTTTTTTCTTCCATTCATTAGGTTTGCAGCACATTCTTAACGGGTGGACCTAATTTTATTTTCCAAGCACGTCAAAATATTTTTTCTTTATGGTAGTTATAAGACTGGAATTTCGGACTTATGCCCGCATTGATACCATGTTAGAATGTCATGCTTTAGCGCGATGCATTGCTTTTATAGAACAAATTAGCATAACAGAAATAAGTTTAAATTAATCATACAATAACACCACGATTATTAAAAAAAGTTATAATAATGTAAATACATTTTTACTTAACAGTTACATGGAGCAAATGACAGGTTTAATTCTGTTGCATATTCTTGTCTTAGGATGACAATATATGGGGCATGTTTGGAAGGGTCAGGCCCTGTTCGCCTTTTTGAGAAACGGATGAACATTAGAAGAGGTAATGGCTTGTTCTATTGGCTCCTTTTCTAATTTTAAATAAATTGCAGATTAACTTACGTTTCTTTTAATTCTTTAGCTAACAATATTTGATTCTGGTGTGTAGAACCGGGATATGAATTTGATAAAGAGTGGTTAGTTAAGTACAATCACATGAGCTTTGGAGGCCCCCCTGTGAAAACTGAGACAATTGAAGAAGCTGATGAACTTCTGAAGAATGATGAAAATGATTCTGAAATAGGTATTTACATGTCTGGTTTTAGCTTACTGCTTCATATGGTTGCTACTTTGTCTTACTTTAGTTTTCTCTATGGATGGTTAACTTGAGGATAATATCTTTACTCTGTTATAATCTTATGATCTCTTCTATAATCATATAATCTTGTAATCTTATGATCTCTTCTATCAGTAGCATTGTAGCTAATTTTCTCTTAAGTGTCTGATTTGAAGACTAGGTTTTGAGCGGAATGACAGAGCCTGAATAATTACCTATTTTAGACTTGCAGCCTGAAGTTGAGACTTAAAGTGCGACATTATTTCTTGGTCCCTTATGTTCCTTCACAGTGAATATTTTGTCCTTGGTGCCAAAGATGTACGAATTGACCACTGCTTCTGCACATACAAATTGATTCATTCATAATTGGATGGATCCACTACAAGTCAAGACTAACTAATTAATCAATGCCTATCTATACTGACTTTTGACTATGTTGTAGAATATGCATTGACATTCTCCTATTGTAATGTAATGATGAGTTCACTGCGCAGTCCATCATATGCATGGCATTTAAAATGTTCTTCTTAGGGGAGGATAGTCTTTGAGATAATAACCTGAATAGTTCTTCATGTATGTGCCTAACCTATAGCACAAAAAGTATTATTCACCAATATATAGTGGCAGTGGGGTGATAATTAGAAATGAAGTTGACTTCCCTCCAAAAAGATTAAACAAAAAATAAGGGCAATATGCGACCTAAATAGCACACTAGTAGCAAAGTTGACTTCTCCTTATCAAAAGAAAAAAAGAAGCAGCAAAGTTGACTTCAAACTCTTTTAAGGGTATGGCTGTTTGTACTATTAAGGGGTCAATTGGTTATCATGGAAAGAAGTGAATAATAATGAGTAAGATAGTGCATGGTAATTTTAGAACCTACAGTCTTTCTTCCCATTTCCTACTTTCCTATCCTTCAAATCAATTCACCCCTAAGGCAACAAGTTTTGAACATCCTCTTCTTTCTACTCCAGCTTTTTAAGATTCCATTCAATGAGGCACACTACAAACAGCTGGAGCCCATTTTGGCATTATTAGCAAACTCCGTTCTTGTGCTGTCTGCTAGTTATTGATATTCCTGCCTCCGTTAAGGGGCTAATTCAGTTATTTGGCCTGCACGGCTTCGTTCATCTCAGTCATCACTTCAGTCATTCCACCCGCAAACTTTCCGGTTGGCGTTGATAGGTACCTAGTCATAGTGTTGCTTAAGAAGTTATTCCTGTACATGTGTTTCATGGATGGATATTTCCGTTCTATAGTTTTATTTTTCTGTGAGGAGGGTCCCACTAGACCCTGAAGTGTCCTTAGTTGCTTGCCTTTTAAGCTGTCAAGCCGGTGAATTCCTTCTGTGTTTCGGACATTTGATTCTTGCTGAAGCTGTTTAGACATCTAGAATATCGTTGATTGGATGTGTAGAGTAGGTTCAATAATGCAACTATGAACCTTCTAAACTAGTGGAGTTGAATGACTTGTAGCATAGGATGAATAAGTATACTACCTAACCCAATAGTTGAAGCCCTGAAACCCGAGGTGTCAGCTTTTTTCCTCCTAACAAATGCTCTTATCAAGGAAAGAACTAATGATTCTAATGTGCCAAGGATTCTCAGAGAATTTAGTCAACTCAATAATTGATACACAAGTGTTTGATTTGGTTCTGCTATTTGTTTTTTCAGGCTTTGTTTTTTATTACTTCTTGGAGCTGTCTCCTTTATTAACTTTTGATTCGTAAGTTCTAGAGAAATGTTTTGAACCTCTTTCCAATTAATAAAGCATTAGTTACTATTTGGGAAAGTTTTTGGAAGTCCTTTTGATCTACTAAAAACTTTTTGATCCCCAACAAAAATTCCTCGTGAAGCTGATTGCTTTATGAGGGCTTCTAAAAATACTTCTCTAGGAACTATTTTGCAAGAAGCCACATAAGACTATTTTTTTCCTCCAAAATGATGTCTATAGTGAAAGTTAACCAGACATGTTTATATGCTTCTTTAAAAATGAAAAAAGAGCTAATCAAAAAGGAAAAATTGCAAAGAGAAAGCTCTTCAAAAATGACTTTCTGAAAAAGAAAAAAAAAGGAAGTACTTTGATTAACAATATGTCTACTCAGAATAATTACACATATGAGCAAAATGAACATGATGGGTAGGACCAAACTGCCACCCTTGTTTTGCTCCACCCCTAGCTCAAATCCAGTACATGCACATGAAGGATAAAAGAACATTTTATTCAACAAAAGTTCATCTGCAGAAGATTGTATTGAGGTCTAGTTCCGCCTCGTGGTGGAATAACGTTCTGAAGTTTTTTTTCTTCCTCAATTTCCTGGGAGATTGGTTGCGCCTTCATACTCCGAAGTCCTATCCCCTCATAGATGCTAGATACATTGTTGCATTTTAGTGATATTGTCATTACGCTATGTTGTGGTCAATGTTTTTTAGTACAAACATATGAACTCAAAAATTCTTTCTCAAATATTAAAAAATGTGGAAAATTTTCTCTCTCTATCTTTTTCCTTTTTAGCTAATTTCTATATTTGTCCATTCAATCCAATAATGCATTAATTTATTTTCTCTCTCTCTCAGAAGCTGAAGTTCTCTCAGCTCCACCAAAGTTGGTGTACAGCAAACTTATTTTGCGGTAAGCTCATTAATCATATATGACTCCTTATGCAGCTTACAGTTTCTACTTTCTTCAGAGTATGGACAGGCATGGATAGACTGGTAACTTTCTTGAATCTTTGCAGTTTCTCACGGAAACTTTTGGTGGCAGTTGAAGAAAAGTGGGATAATAATGTGCTCGCAATAAATAAAGTGGCACCCGATAATTGGAAGGTTGGATATGTTACTTATGCTTTTATGTTCTTGCTTGCTGGACACAAAAGTGATAGGACCATAAAATTCGGGATTCTTTCTTCCATGAACCCACACAACCACGTTCTGCCACCAGTCCCAACTCCTTAGAATGATATTCAGATTGAATCGATTGAAGATGATCAAAAGAACATTCTCCCATTTCTGCTTCTACATGAATGTATAACTAAACATGCAGTTCACTCAAAATCTTGCGCTGCTTGTTCCTCTAAGGGAGCCTCAGTATCTACTTTCAGAAAACTCTTTTGATACTATAAGTGGAATAACGCAATATCAGTCCTTCAAATGAATGAAGAAATTACAATATGATTTCTTGATTAACAAAAAGTCACTTGTAGTGTGTCATCCTGGATGTACAAATGTGGACAAGCTTGAGTTATAAGAAAATGTTCAAGTTTGGGAGATTTTATATTTGAAAGACACCTTTGGACTAAAAGTGGCTAAAAAAGTAGATTGTCTCTTGCACTTCTATATATATATATTTTTTTGTTTTCTTTTTCTTTTTAGTTAATCTAGTTTCCAATATTTTTCTGCAATGGACCTGTCTAGTCCCTCTGCCAAGTTAGCCTACCAAATTAAGTGAAATAGCGCAATTCCACTTGCATTGTCCTGCTCCCTTTCTCACCATCTTGCCAAGCACTTTCAAACTATCTACACGCTGAGTCGGGGTTATGCAATATGAGGGAGCGGTTAGGATATAGTGAAGGAGGCAATGAAAGAAAAGTTGAGTGGCAATGAGAATCAATGAGGCTGTTAAACTTCTGTAAGTTGGTCAACTTGGTGGGTTTGTATTGCATGAATTCAAGATTAAATGAGCTGTAAATCAAATACAGTTCAATGGCCAAAATTGACATCTGCCTGCAGATTCTGTTGGGCGATGATAGGAATTTAATCCGCTTACTTCTGCTGTGGTGTGATTGTTGGGTGCGGGACAGGAAATAAGATATGAATTCTAGCAACAAACAAGCTTTCATTTGAATTCAAGTGAAAAGAAACGATTTACAATTTATGAATGCTTTTTATGAGTAGATGGGTCAAGAGATCTGCACTTGTGTAAAAGCTAGGGATGTTTAATCTTTCATTTTGACTTTATCGTCCTGGAGTTGTTTGTGTTTTTGTTTTGTGAATAGTCTGTCAGGTTCAGATAGAGGTTGGACTTTTTGTTGGTATCTTCAGATGACAGAATTTGTTAATATGCCAGTCACTAATGCTTGAATTCTTCTTCCAGAATGAGCCAGCAGGCAGGATCCTGGAGCTCTCAATTCTTCATTTATCAATGGCTGAAATATCAGTATTAGGAACACGGCATCAGATAGTCATCAATGAGGTAATTTTTCTCTCTCTTAACATTTTTTTGGACTAATCGAGTCTTGAATAACTAGACTACTTACCCTCCCCATTCCCCATGCCTGAAAATCTGAGGGGCAAAGTATTTCTTCTTGCTTCCTTGTCCATACTTTCTGTTAATTAAGATTGGAAGAGTATTTCAATTGAGGCTGATTAGGGTGGAAGAAATAGAAATAACGAAGTAGTTCAAAAGACAGGAAGGGAGGCTAAGCCGTGAAAGTAGAAATAATGAAGTAGTTCAAAAGACTGGACGGGGGGCTAAGCTGTGAAAGTAGAAATAATGAAGTAGTTCAAAAGACAGGACGGGAGGCTAAGCCAAATATGTGAATGGTTTCATTATGATTCCACTTATGGATTTGAGACGACTTAAAATTCTCTCTTTTTGTTGAGTTCCCTATATATTCCATGACACTTGCACACAACAATAGTCCATCATCAATAGAGGCGAAACTAGGATCTAGAGTGAGTTCAGAATGAGAGTATCCTTTTATATGTATACATTTAATTGTGCATCCATATATACATAGCTCAAGTAGAAGGTAATGGTTTTAGTTGAACCCGCCTTACCCTGTAATTTCTTTCCTCATCTTTCGATCCCACTCATCACTTAACTGTTTTTGTCTATTAAGCACTCAATTAGCAGTTAAACTAAACAATATCATTCTCCCATTCTTGAAGGCTGTTGACCTTGCTAAACGATTCTGTGATGGGGCGGCACCCCGTATTATCAATGGTTGCCTCAGGACATTCGTAAAGGATCTTGAACGAGCAAATGCCCGAGCTAACCAGTCACTGTTTACTTGATACGTCCAAGATCTCAAGAATTTGATGAATACTCAAAGATGAATATCTTCAACCTACAGGAGACACTCTTTCTGGGCATTCCTTGCAAAGCCATGAGAAAGAGATCAGCAATGCCTTGAGATGCAGCTCCCGGACACATTTGTGCGCTCATCCAATATAAGAAAGAATTGTATATCAAGATGTTAGGCATTGCCAACGTTCAACTGTATGGTTAATAGTCATGTCTATCCTGAAGCAATGTATATTGTATCACACTATTTAATTAAGGCTTAGAGCCTTTGACTTGGAATTTCAGTTTGTAATAGCTTTTTACAGAGTCAATATATGACTGGTTTAAGGTTCGAAAATAAAATTGAAAAAATAATAAGTTTGTCATACCAAGCACACTATTTAAAGATATGTAATATGAAATTCAGATATCAAAGTTTTACATTTCAAGTGAAATAAGGGCAGCCCAATGCACAAAGCATCCTGCAGTCACACAAGATTTAGGTAAAAGTCACACGTCAAGAGGTTATAATGTAAGCAGTATAAGCATCAAAGATTTACTTTACAACTAGTATTTTAAATTGTTGGAGTGTCAAATTACATTAGAATATAATAAATAAACATCAAACTAAATATTTTGTGATTATCTTAAGGTGTTATTTCTGCTCCTTAATTTGCTTATTCACTTTCCAAAAGTTTCATAGGACAAAAAAACTGCCTAACGACCCTAAGTTCCAAGGATGAAATCCGTGGGATTTGATGTTGTAATACCCACTCAGAGAACAAAAGAAACGTAGAGGCTACTAATGATTATTGTGGCCGATGACAATAATCACAAGAAACTGCACGACGTCTTGATGGAATATTTCCATTTTGTATGGTCTTAGCAAAATGTCTCCTTTTTTCGCTTTAACACCATAGTTATTTAATATTTAAAGCTTAAAATTCTTGTTTTGTGATGGATAGTAGAAGGCTAATAATCCATTATTGTTAAAATCAATTCAATATTGATAAATTTATGCTTAAATTTTTAGTTCAAATATCGATTTAGTGATTTATTATAAAAAAGCTTAAAACTTTATTGTTTGACCTTATTGAAGAAGACAAAGTGGGTCTTTTGGATTTTGTGTTATTTGACTAAATTGGTGATTGGGGATTATTTGCATTGGTATTTGGATGCTTTGTTTCAAATTTGAGATTATTTGGAGCAAATTTATGGTTTGATCGTAATTGATGTTGCAAATTCGAAGAAAACTTTGTTAAAACAACACAGAAAAATTATGTCAAGCGGATAGACTTCGACGAATAATTTAACAGATATGTAGAATAAATATAACATAAACTCTACCAATCCGGTAGAAAAATTTTGAAGAGAAAAATCATATCAACCTGGTAGACTTGATGAACAACTTAACAAATAGGTAGAATCATATTATATTATAAGTGTAAAGACTTTTAGGTGAAGTTATTTTACCAAAATATCCTTCAAAGCTAATTGACCAAATTACCCTTCACCTAAAGTCTTTCTCCTTAGCTATCATTATTTATTCTTTAAACCACTTAATTTGTAGATATACACACCAAAATATAATTAACAAATTAGTTATGTAATCTGAATGTGACTACGCGAGAAAAAATGAAGAGACTAATTAATTGCATTAATAGTTGTTCAATTAGTATTATTTTGATGGGATGTATGTAAAGCGTATATGTTATTTAACTTTTCATTTCGTAAAGCATGACTGTTTAATTTCTTAGATTACTTTAGATGTGATTCTTGGCCTATAAATACTTTTTTTTTTTAGAGATAGATGCCTTGGTAACTTGAAAGTTTCTTCTGTCAGTGGTTGGAGATGTGCACAGAGACTATAAGTGGCCATAGATTTCTCCTCAACTATAATTAAACTTTTATTAACATTGTAAATGGATTGGCATCTCCAGTAGAGTAGATTTGTAGGGTATAAAACTTTTTATTTATATCTTTCTTTCAGATTAACAACTTGCAGGCTTAAGTTTGGCAGCTTGCATACAAATTGCTCACTGTCGTTTTTCTCCTTTTTTGTAATTGTTGTCATTTCAATTTCGAATTGTTCTCATGGTCTATTTTATTGTTGAAGCCTTATGCTACTATGTCCCTGTGTAAGGTTTTAAAGGATCTTTTTCACATGTATTCATGATTTTGAATGTGTGTGAATTTTTAGAATGCACCAGCAATTGTTGTGCTTTTTTGTTGCAACTTGTTTATGTTACAAACTGAAATTCATTTGTTTTATCATCTCCATTCTGTTATCATTACAAGAATTTCTAAAATTCTGAAGAAATTCTAGCATTTATACACAAGGTTATATTTCAAGAATAACATGCTCTAGCAGTTGGAGTCTAAGTTGCAATTGCAATGTGGATTGATTATTAGCTGTGGGTTTTTGATGATCCATCACTCATCTCTACCATCTTCCTTTATATATTTAGTTAAATAGGGTCCATATTAATAGTGCTTATAATTTTTCCTTGAATTTTTATTTCATGACTCAAATATATATTTTAGTAATATTTTTAAAATTTTATACTAATTGATATGGATACACCTGAAGAGCAAAATTATGCTAACCTGGTAGACTTGATAAACAACTTAGCAGATAAGTAGAGTAAATATAACATAAACTCTATCAATCTGGTACAAAAACGATGAAGAGCAATAACTGTGTGTTGGGACTATTTTTTAAATACCGCTAATTTTAGGGCCATTCGACTAAGACCAACCCTTATGGGGCCTTTCCTGTCGATCACCCCAATAATCATGAATTAATTGACATTGTTTAAGCAAGTTGAGGCATATATATACGTGTATACGGTTAAAATCGGGCCCGCCCGATTTTACTGTTTGACCGAGATCGGGAGTTTGCATCGAAGGACAACTCCGAAATAGATCGGATCGAGGCACGAAGACAAGGTACCGAGATCGGGATTCGAGGCACCTGCCAAGATGGAGACCGACATCAATCGAGACTGAAGGAGACATGTATCGAGCAATACCGAAGATTGCGTAATAACAGAAAAACAAGATATCCGCGACTGGTCGAAGATCATGGCGAAAATCTCGGAACAGATCGAATCAAGAACGGTTGTTTAGTTAATCATGGGATTTCTTTCTGTAATTAGAATTGTACAATATATAGAATTTCTCTACTATATAAAGGAGAGTTCTAACCATTTGTAACGACGACGGATAAAAAAGTAATATAATTTTCTTCCTCGCTCACACTCTTGTTCTTCAGCTTATTGTGTTCTTATTGTCCTTACATCAATCAGTTCGAGGATACTTTAACTCAAGAGTTGGGGGCTACTCAAATACTGGTTTGATTTAATTTATTATATAATTCTATCTTTAATATTTATATTTATCAATCGGTATTAAGTGAAATCACGTGTCCTTAAATCCACTTTATAAGTTTAATTGTTATCCAATTTTGAGGGTAAACAGTTTGGCGCCTACCGTGGGGCTAAGGATAATAGTGATTGCTTAACACTGATTCCGATAACACACACTACTTTACGCTTGTTCTTGTAAGTATTTTTGTTTTCAGGAAAAAGCATGTCAAACTCACAAACAACACCCACACACAGTAACAACGGTTTCAGATTTCACTGGGAAAACGACAATATAGTCGCCCTAGAAATCGAGGTGCCTCGGGCTGATCTCGAGGGAGTACCAATTGCAAATCCCATCGACGTCAGTTCACATATCGCCCTAAATACAAATTTGGGCGCTGATCCCGAAGGTAGCGTACGTAGGGAAGGTCGATCTGATGGTCAAAGTACGCATGGCGGAGGAGATGGTGGAGTTAGCCTTCAATTGATATTTGAAATGTTACATGCTCAACAAGCTGCTATAGCACATCAACATCGAGCGCCGAGTGGGGTAGAACCTGAAGTCGTTCACAGGACTGAGCCAGTGCAGGAAAGGTCAAATGCTAATGAATCGAGGACTGACCCCGTCATTATGAAAATGTTCGAGGAGCTCACTAAACGAATTAAAACGGGATAAAAGAAAATTGAGGCAAATGACAAGAAAGTAGAGACATATAACTCCCGGGTTGATCAAATATCGAGGGCACCGCCAATTTTGAAAGGTATGGACTCGAAGAAGTTCGTGCAGAAGTCATTCCCCCCGAGTGCGGCTCCGAAGCCCATTCCGAAGAAATTTCGCATGCCGGGAATCCCCAAGTACAATAGGACCACCTATCCAAATGAGCATGTCACCTCCTATACATGTGCGATAAAAGGAAATGATTTAGAAGATAATGAGATCGAATCGGTTCTACTAAAGAAGTTTGGAAAAACTCTATCGAAATGGGCAATGATATGGTATCACAATATACCACCTAATTCCATCGATTCCTTCGCCATGCTTGCAGACTCTTTCATAAAGGCACACGCCGGAGCAATAAAGGTTGTGACTAGGAAGTCGGACCTCTTCAAGGTAAAACAGAAAGATAACGAAATGTTAAGGGAGTTTGTATATCGGTTTCAGATGGAACGTATGGAACTACCACCAGTCACAGATGATTGGATTGTTCAAGCTTTTACTCAAGGTTTGAATGATCGAAGTTCGGTGGCCTCACGACAGCTAAAGTAGAATTTAATTGAATACCCGACGGTAACCTGGGCCGATGTACATAATTGATACCAGTCGATGGTTAGGGTCGAGGATGATCAATTAGGGACTCCTTCTGGTTCCGCTTATCCGATCAGGCCCGTTGGAAGAACTCAGAGAGATATCGACAGAGAACCTCGGTCGAACAGAGACATATATCAGCCATACAATGTAGATCATAGAAACAGTAGCTCAGGACCCAATCCCATCCGAAATGATCGAAGGAACGATTGAGGACAGAGCTCTCGAGGGCTCATGAGCAAAAATGGTTTCGATAAGCGTGCTGATCCCAAAGAGGCACCACAATTATCAGAATACAACTTCAGCATCGACGCGTCAGGTATTGTGTCAGCTATTGGGAGAATCAAAGATACTAGATAGCCCAGGCCCTTACAAACTGATCCATCCCAAAGGAACCCCAATCAAATATGTAAATACCATGGTACGCATGGTCACAGAATCGAAGACTGCAGACAACTAAGGGGGTAGGTGGCCCGTCTATTCAACAAGGGTCACCTTCGAGAGTTCTTGAGCGACCGAGCTAAAAATCATTTTAGAGACAAGGATACAGACAGAAAAAACGAGCAGGAAGAAGCACAACACGTGATTCACATGATCGTTGGTGGGATCGATATTCCACAAGGGCCTGTTTTCAAACGCACTAAAGTATCGATCACCAGGGAAAAACAAACTCGAGACTATACACCAGAAGGCACTTTATCATTCAAAGATGAGGAAGCAGAAGGAATCTCACAACCCTACAATGATGCATTGGTAATCTCTATCCTTGTGAATAAAATTTAGGTTAAACATGTTTTAATTGATCCAGGAAGCTCGGCCAATATTATTCGATCGAGGGTTGTGGAGCAGCTCGACTTACAAGACCAGATCATGCCCGCATCTCGATTTCTCAATGGTTTCAACATGGCAAGCGAAACGACTAAAGGAGAAATCATTTTACCAGTAAGTATAGCTGGGACTATTCAAGAAACCAAGTTCCACGTGATCGAAGGCGACATGAGATACAACACCCTATTCGGAAGACCCCGGATTCACAATATGCGGGCAGTTCCTTCAATACTTCACCAATGCTGAAGTTCCCAACATCGGATGGAGTAAAAACGGTATACGGGGAACAACACGCTGCCAAAGATATATTCGCGGTTGACGAAGTGATACCGGTATCGGCACTTTCGTTAACAAAAAGATCGGCATCCAAAGGAAAACATGAAGCTAAATAGCAACCACAGCTACCAGTCTCGACTCAATCGGAGGAGCGGGGAACGGACGAGGACAATGACTATTGGATCCCTCGATCCTTCATAATCCCCAAGGATTCCGACACCACCAAATCAACAGTCGAGGAGTTGGAGAAGGTCATACTGATCGGGCATCTACCCGATCGAAAGGTATACCTAGGAACAGGGTTAACCCCCGAGCTTAGGGAAAAACTCGTTAAATTTCTTATCAATAATATGGATTGTTTTGCTTGGTCCCATTTAGATATGACAGGAATCCCGTCGGAAATCGCTACACATCGACTGAGCTTGGACCTGAGGTTCCACCCAGTAAAACAAAAGAGAAGACCCCAGTCCGAGGTAAAACATGCATTCATCAAGGACGAGGTAACCAAACTTCTCAAGATGGGATTCTTTCGGGAGGTAAAATATCACAAATGGTTAGCAAACGTAGTCGTAGTCCCTAAAAGGGAAAATAAACTTAGGATGTTCATAGATTATAAAGATTTGAACAAAGCATGTCCTAAAGACTTTTTTCCTCTGTCGAATATCGATCGCATGATAGATGCCATGACCGGCCACGAGATCCTTAGTTTTCTCGATGCCTACTCCGGGTACAATCAAATACAAATGAACCCTGAGGATCAGGAAAAGACTTCGTTCATCACTAAGTATGACACCTATTGTTATAATGTAATGCCGTTTGGACTAAAAAATGCTGGTGCCACTTATCAACGCCTAGTAAATCGAATGTTCGAAGAACGAATAGGTAAGTCAATGGAAGTTTATATTGATGATATATTAGTTAAGTCCCTGTGAGCAGAGGACCATTTGACACATTTGCATGAGACCTTCGATATACTAAGGAAATACAACATGAAACTCAACCCGGAGAAGTGTGCATTCGGGGTCAGCTCAGGCAAGTTCCTCAGTTTTATGGTATCAAATTGGCGTATCGAAATCAACCCCGATAAGATCAAGGCGATCGAAGACATCACAGTCGTGGATAATGTTAAGGTTGTACAAAGATTAACAGGGCGCATAGCCGCCCTAGGCCGATTCATCTCAAAGTCTTCATATAGACGTCATAAGTTCTTCTCGTTGCTAAAAAAGAAGAATAATTTTGCATGGACCCCGGAATGGCAATAAGCATTGGAAGATTAAAGCGGTACCTCTCGAGCACGCCTCTGCTTCATACTCCAAAAGCAGACGAGCAACTCTACTTGTACTTAGCAGTCTCAGAAATCGCGATAAGTGGAGCCCTAGTTCGAGAAGAGCAAGGTACGTAATTTCGTGTTTACTATGTTAGTCGAACTCTAGGCGAGGCCGAGACCTGGTATCTACACTTAGAAAAGTTGGCGCTTGCCTTAATAAGCGCCTCTAGGAATATAAAACCATATTTTCAATGTCACCCAATTTGTGTAGTGACCACTTATCCTCTTCGCAATATTTTGCATAAGCCCGAACTCTCGGGCCGATTGGCCAAATGGGCCGTCGAAATCAGCGGGTATGATATCGAGTATCAACTCCGAACGACCATCAAGTCTCAAATCTTAGCAGACTTCGTGGCTGATTTTATGCCAGCCCTCATACCTGAGGTCGAAAAAGAACAATTATTAAAATCGGGTACAATATCGGGGGTGTGGACCCTATTCACAAATGGCACTTTGAACGTGAAGGGTTCCGGGCTAGGCATCGTTTTGAAGCCGCCCACCGGTAATACAATTAGGCAGTCTATCAAAACTTCCAAGTTAACTAACAATGAGGCCGAGTATGAGGCCATGATTGCAGGTCTCGAGCTAGCTAAGAGTTTGGGAGCAGAGGTCATCGAAGTCAAATATGACTCCTTCGAGGTTCGGGATGATCGAATGTAGAGATACCTGGATAAATTACATGTGACATTACATCGGTTTCAAGAATGGACCCTACGACATGTACCTAGAAAGCAAAATAGCGAAGCCGATGCCCTCGCAAATTTGGGATCATCGGTTGAAGACGACAAAATTAGGGCGGAGACTATCATGCAACTTTCGAGGTCAGTGATCGAAGAAGGCCACACCGAAATAAACTCCATGAGTCTGGCATGGGATTGGAGGAATAAATATATCGAGTACCTACAGAATGGAAAGCTTCCGTCGGATCCAAAGGAATCAAGGACTCTACGTACGAAAGCCGCATGATTCACATTGACCTAAGATGGAATACTATATAGAAGGATGTTCGATGGACCATTAGCGATATGTTTGGGTCCCGTAGACACCGACTACGTCTTATGGGAAATTCACGAGGGAACTTGCGGAAATCATTCTGGTGCCGAATCATTGGTTCACAAAGTCATCAGAGCAGGATACTACTGGGCCAATATGGAAAAGTATACGAAGGAATTCGTTAGAAAGTGCGACAAGTGTCAAAGATATGAGCCGATGATCCACCAACTCGGGGAGCAACTCCATTCGGTCTTATCCCTATGGCCGTTCATGAAATGGGGATTGGATATCGTCGGCCCTCTACCATCATCCCCATGTAAAGATAAATTCATTTTATTTATGACTGACTATTTCTCTAAATGGGTTGAAGCACAGGCCTTCGAAAAAGTCATGGAAAAAGAAGTTATCGACTTCATCTAGGACCACATTATATGTCGATTCGGAATGCCTGCCGAGATCGTATGCGACAATGGAAAGCAATTCATCGGCAGCAAAGTAACAAAGTTTCTTGAAGACCACAAAATCAAAAGGATCTTGCCAACGCCATATCACCTCAGCGAGAACGGATAGGCAGAATCAACGAACAAAACCATAATTCAAAATCTAAAGAAAAGGTTGAACGACATAAAGGGAAAATGGATAGAAATGTTGCCCAAGGTCCTATGGGCGTATCGAACAACGTCAAAATTCAGTACGGGGTCAACACTATTCTCTTTAGTATATGGCACTGAAGCTCTAATCTCGGTCGAAGTCGGGGAACCTAGCGTTAGGTTTTGATATGCAACGAAAGAGTCGAATCACGAGGCTATGAATAAGTCTTGATTTGATAGATGAAAAACGGGAAAGCGCCCTAGTTCGAATGGCCGGACAGAAGAAATAGATCGAAAAGTACTACAACAGAAGGGCCAATTTTTGACATTTTAGAACATGGGACTTAGTATTGAGAAAAGTCACCCTTAATACTAGAGACCCAAATGAAGGAAAACTCGACCCAAATTGGGAGGGACCGTATCAGATCATCGATATCTTCGGAAAAGGATCTTACAAACTTGGCACGATGAACGGCGAACAGTTATCAAATAATTGGAACGTGTCACTCCTCAAACGATATTACTGCTAAGGTATAACCTTCTCCATTTTCATTTATATTTTATACTAACCGTTTGCAGGTGTTTAATCGAAGACATCAAAGGATCCTTCAAACGCAGTCCTTAGGTCTGAAAGCACGCGTTGCACTCTTTTTCCCTTAGACCGATTTTTATCCCAAATGGGTTTTTCCGACGAGGTTTTTAATGAGGCAACCATTGTTCGTGCTAACTTAGAGCAATTCAACAGTATCTGAGGCTCCTTTACAATCAATCTTGAATACTGGGAGGCATCACCCTCGGATAGTTATAAGAAAAATACTTCGTGTCAATAGGGTCTCGATAGGTAAATTTTGTAGAGGATCAAACGGTCAAATGAACCGTGTCCGTGTAGATTACTCGAGCCCTAATGTAAAAACATGTACACATGTATAATTTATTGGAAGAAGTATTTTTCCTTATCAGATACCCCATGTTTTAAAATTTATACTTTGCAATCTCATACTTATGATCTATGGTGAAAACTGGCTTAAGGGCCGATCACAACTGAAGTTCAAACAAATTATCTGATACTCGGGGACTGTCGTCCAAAAAACCGACACGATTGAATTACTAAACCTCGAGATCGTAAGATCTTAAAAAGGCAATCCTCGATTTTATAGGCCACGACCACCCCACTCGGGGTCTGATACTTCGATCAAGTTCAAAGTATAACAGGGGAACATGCCCAAAAGGCTAATCCCAAGTTAAAGGCTACATCCAAATCAACACGGTTCAGAGACGTCTAATTTCCGTTATTAAATAGGCCTTCGAATATTTTCATAAACCGGTTAAAAAGGCTACCCTTAGCTAAATTTCTAGGGGTCTCGATAATATCGACCCACGAAAACCCTAATGGATACAAAGACGTTCGAGCTCTCGAACAAATTCTTTATTTTATTCTAAGGCAATGCGAAACAAAAGGCCTCAAAAATATCGACCCTTGAAAATCCTAATGGGTACGGAACCGTTTGAACTCTCAAGCAAATCCTTTATTTTATGTTAAGGCACAACAGAATTTATATGGCCATATCGGCCTAATTTAAGAGCCTAAAAGGCCAGTTTATTTTTGAGTTCGAAGAAATCATCCTCACTCAATTAACACCTAAGGGTCACCCTATTTCGAGTCCGAGCAAGTACTCACTCTATTACAAAAACTACACTAGTCCGGTTTCGATCAAGATGCCTAAGCCTCGAACTTATAAACAAAACTTCCACAAGGCATAAAAGAAATAAAGACAAGTCGGAAAGGAAAGAGATCATTATATATATGAATATTTACAAGGTCCGATCGGGATCCTATACAAAAATATCGAAAGTGAAAAATTCTAAGGTTCCTGATCTCCTCCAAGGGAAGCTTCTTCTACATCGAGGTCCTCCCCATTCTCGGACGCGCTCTTGCTATCATCATTATCATCATCATCGGAAGTGGCCAACGCTCCGGCTTCGGCTTCATGCTCTCTAGCCTTTGCTATCTCATTGGTTAGATCAAAACCCCGAGCGTGAATTTCCTCAAGGGTTTCCCTTCGAGATTGGCATTTGGAGAGTAGCAATCCAATATGCTTGAGTGTGAGCGGACTCGGATGCTTCTCTCGCCTGGACATGAGCAACTTCAGCATCGGCATGATAGACGTCCACGATCGCATCCACCTCGGCCTTTGCTTTTTTGGCTTCAAATTTGGCCTTGGCAAGTTCAGAAGCCAACCGAGCCTCAAGCTCCTCTATTTTCCTTGCTTGGGTCAAGCTCCTCTCTTTCATGCCTTGAAGTTGACTTTAGACCGATGATAATTAGGCTCGAGCAGTCTCTTTTTCTGCAGCAAAGCGGTCCATACCTTCCTTCCACCCCAAGGACTCCGCTTTTATTCGGTCGACCTCCTCACGGAACTGCTCGATCCTCTCAATTTTCTGCTGCAACTGTGAGATTGAAATATTAGCCATCGTTCCCGAATCAAGCCCAGGAGATTTTAAAATTTTCATTACCTTCTCGATCAGATCTGTCTGATCTTGGTGAGCCTTGGTCAACTCGGCTCGAGGATCTATGATCTCTTGCTCTTTCTGCCCACTAATAAGTTTGAGGGCATTTCTCTCCTCCGAAAGCCCTCGGAAGTCAGCCTCACATCAGCTCAGCTCCGCCCGAGACTTGGAAAATACCTTCTGATGAAGAGCTAAAGCCTACATGAAAAGATAAAAAGTTAGGCAACAATGGAGGAATATGAAATCAACAAAGGGAATCGAGACTTACCCGATTCAGGGCTCGTTGATCCTCGAAGAAAAGACATGATGCGCCACTCGGGCCTGCAACATCCTCGATACTTGTAAACAAATCACAAAGGGGTTCTATCCCTCATGAGCTTTGTCTACCTCGAGGGTCCCCAATGCTCGGGGTTCCCGAATCACCCTTTCGGAAAAAGTAGGGAGAGTGGGCGAGTCTCCGATTACTATTGCCCCAAGGGAGTCACTTGGGGCGTTCTCCTCAGTTCGAAGAGCTTTAGGGTCAGTCCCTTCAGATATACCCACCATTTGTTCATTTCGGTGTGAGACATCCTCGATCTCCAATGACTCGGGGACTTTGCCCGAGTCTTTCTCTGATATCCCCTCAGTTCAAGGCGGAGCCTCATCAACCACCATCGATCTAGTTTCCTTTGGGGCATCTATGGTTTATTTTTAATCGGGCCACCAGTATGGAGCCGTGGTCATTTTCTTCTTCGTCGTCTTCATCCCTCAGACGCCGAACATATTCTTTGGTCAGAGGGATGGTGTTCTTCCTCGGCTTACGAGTCATCCTTGTCTTAAGATCTAGATCCTCAGAAGCCGAGTCCCTTTTTCTCTTGTTGTCTTTCGCAGGTTTTGGAACCGAGGCCGAGGTCCCTTCCTTGCCAGACGAGGGCCTCATGACCGCATCTTTACCCATGCCTACACACAGGAAAATTGGTTAAGTATAAGAAAGACATTTTGATCAAATTATCAAGGACATAGGAAAGGGGCTTACCTTGAGTTTTGTCCTCCCATCGGCCCTTTGATAAATCGCGCCATGAGCGCTCAACATTCGAAGAGGTAGAGGCCAGGTCTCAAACCCAGCTCTTGAGGTTAGTAATTGCATCGGGCATCCAAGAAACCGCTACATCACGGAAAAGGATATCGATGAGAATAATCAAAGGGACAAAATAATAAATAAGAATTAACAGTGGAACTATACTTACGCTTTATATTCTATTTCTCAGGAAATGGCATCTTCTCGGACGGGATTAGGTCGGAAGTCCTCACTCGAACAAATCGGCCCATCCAGCCTCGGTCATTGTCCTCGTCTATGCTCGAGAAAAATACTTTGGTGGCCCGACATTGGAGTTTTATCAACCCGCCTAGATAGAGGCGGGAGCTGTATAACCTGATGAGGTGGTTGAGGGTGAAAGGCATCCCCTCGACTTTGCTCACGAAGAATCGGAGCATAATAACAATTGGCCAAAAAGAATGGGTGGATTTGGCCTAGGGTTATCTAGTACCGATGACAAAAATCGATGACGACGGGGTCGAGGGGGCCCAACGTGAAAAGGTAGGTGTAAACACTTAAAACCCTTCCACATGAGTGGTAATGTCTTCTTCTCGGGTCAGTATCACCACTTCTTTGCCTTTCCAGTTGCAGTCTTTCCTTACCTGCTTAAGGTGCCCTTCAGTTATCGAGCATATGTACCTCGACACTGGCTCGCATCGACCAAGAATCTACGAGGCTTTATCAGTTTTGCAGTCAGAAGTAAACACACACCCCAGGAACACACTCTTCAAGTCGTGGCTCAACCGGCGTTTTGTCTTCGATCGGTCGCGATGAAGAAGCGTTTTCCTTTTGAGGAACCATCTTTGACGTTTTTGCCGTTTTTGTATGGATTTGAAGTTGAAAATAGATGCAGATGATAATTTGGTGTTTTGAGGGGATGGTAGCAGTGAAAATCGTAGATGTGCATATGAAGAGGTTAGAAGATATAAAAACTTTTGAATATTAAGAATCTGAAAGTAAAAGTTCTAAATAGTGGAGAGTGGCTACTTATAAATTTCACAACAACGGTTCAATATTAGCGGTGGCCGACCATCGCCTGACGCGCATTTAATGCTTAGGAAACTGTGTAGACGGGACGCTTCAGTCACTTTCGTCACTTACATCACAAGGATGACGTCATGACAGGTCGAGGTAGAAAATCGAAGGCTCAATTCGTTTCTTGTCATTACATACCAAAAATAAGGGAATTATCTATATACGATTAAAACCGGGCCCGCCCGATTTTATTGTTTAACCAAGACCGGGAATTTGCATCGAAGGACGACTTCAAAATAGATCGGATCAAGCACGAAGACAAGGTACCGAGAACAGGATTCGAGGCACCTGCCAAGATCGAGACCGACAGCAATCGAGACCGAACGAGACATGTATCGAGCAATACCGAAGATTGTGTAATAACGAAAAAGCGAGATATCGACTGGTCGAAGATCATGGCGGAAATCTCGGAACTGATCGAATCAAGAACGGTTGTTTAGTTAATCATGGGATTTCCTTTTGTAATTAGAATTGTACCATATATAGAATTCTTCTACTAAGGGGAGTTCTAACCATTTGTAATGACAACGGATAAAAAGCAATATAATTTTTTTCCTCGCTCACACTCTTGTTCTTCAACTTATTGTGTTCTTATTGTCCTTGCATAAATCAGTTCGAGGTTACTTTAACTCAAGGGTTAAGAGCTACTCAAATACTGGTTTGATTTACTTTATTGTATAATTCTATCTTTAATCTCCATATTTATCAATCGGTATTAAGTGAAATCACGTGTCCTTGAATCCATTTTATAAGTTTAATTGTTGTCCAATTTTGACAATAAGACCTTTAAATCAAATGGTGCAGACCCACTATTAATTTGTGGCAATGAGTATGAACATGGTTGGATATGAGTACATATTAATTTGTGCCATATGCAGTTATGCACAAATCATTCAATTCTCTGTTTCTTACCCTTATTACTAGTATTACCAGCATTCTTGTTCTCCAAGAAATGAATTCTCTTGTTCGCGCAAACAAGCTTTGATTCCACTAGCGTCAGAATATCTTTCTCTCCTCCTTTTTCGTCCTCGGATGATTCCTTATTCGCAGGGCGGATTTACTAAGCCCGTGGGGGAGGTACGCCACCCGCAAGCTTTGGTCGAAACAACAACAATAATAACAAACCCAATATAATCTCACATAGTGGGGTCTGGGGAGGGTAGTATGTACGCAGCCTTACTCCTATCTTGTGGAGATAGAAAGGCTGTTTCCAATAACCATCGGCTCAGAGAAGCATAAGCACCACATTAAATAAGACAAAAACAAGAATCACAGCAGAGAGAAGCTATGTAAAAGTAGCATAAATCATAACAAATAATTAGGAAACCAAAATGGAAGAAATGACATGTAGTCCTAGAAATCTAATGCCAACATAATACTAAAGTACGGCTAATACTACCAGTATGACAGGGAGAACACTACACTAACTACCCTACTACCCTAATCTTCGACCTCTATACCTTACTATCAAGGGTCATGTGGTCATGTCGAAACCTTAACTATATATGTGTACATATCTGGAAAATGTAAATACTCTGAGTGCCACCCAAAGTAACAAAAGATGTTAAGGTGCCACTGGCAAATGGCTGATAAATCCTCCTTGGCAATGAGGGATCGAACCACTGAGACTACACTTTTTAATACCTTTTTAGCTTGTTACATCACTGTACTGATATTCTATCAGTAAAGTTTGACTTTACTGTTCACTTATTTTTCTTTCTTTAATTATATTTTATTCTCCTTATTTTTCTTTCTTTAATTATTGTTAACTATATCTTTCTTTATTAGTAAATTTGACTTTTTTTTCCTCTTAGTTTGTAGTATTTTGTTTTTTTCACTCTACCTTAAAACAACATTTCATTTTCGAAATCCTCACTCGCATTAGATTCCCAAACAAAAATCCTTGTCCATTGTCCGAACTTCCACCCCTTCGCTAGCGCCACTATCGGTCTTCACTTCCCTTCAGCCGGCATCGTTGCTTCGTCCGTCCATATCGACATCTTCCGTCATCCTCCAGCATCCAATTGTAAGGCTCTCTCACTCTTAGTCTATCTTGGTTGATTTCTCTTGGTTATTTCCTACAAAGTCTTTGCTGAAATTTCTACATAAAACGTGATGTATTTACATATGTAAATAATGATGTCATTATTGACCGTTTTAAAATATGAAAACTCGTCGAGTATAACTGTAAATAGATGATGTATATTTTTATTCGATGCTTTATGCTTTGCGTCAATTAGTTATAGCTATTTTTTTTCGTTTGATGGATTTATCTATATAAATAAAAAAAAGATGAATAACCCGAACCAAAGCCAAAGTTGATCAAATCGATTAGTTTGGCACCCGGAACCTCCAAATTCTGGATCCACCTCTGGTTATTCGCCTTTTTGTTGGGGCTTATAATTTGAGTACATATTAAGAACAACTTTAACGGCTTCCAAATTCTCAGGCCAAGTCTGAATCTCTCCTTGAGGGTTAATAACAATAGTACAGGCCTTGATATCGCAAAAAGTTGAAAGCTCCATAGTTTTCCTTTTATGCATTCTTTTCTCACTTGATAAGTTTTCGAGTTGCTTGTTTTCTTCTTGTTTTGGTTTTCTTCTCCCGTGGCTTAAAATAAATTGAGAAAGTGAAGAGTCTTGAGAAGAATATATATTTATTATTTTTCTTTGGGAATTTTGTACTTTTGATAATATAAGTTGCCTAATTAGTTTCAATTACTACTTCCTAATTTGTATAGGAATATATATATATAATTTATAGTTATTTACCTTAAAAATTGGATAACAATTGAATTTGTACGTGGTTTTAAGGATACGTGATGTAATTTGATATATAGTGATAAATCAGATCGATTATGGAAATAAAAGATAAAAAGGTAAATGCAAACCACACAAGTTTGAGCAATCCTAGCCTTGTGAGATTAATCTCCCCCGAGCTAGAAATAATATTATTGATGTTGCAGTGCAATGAATTATGACGAAGATAGAAATAACAGTATATAGCCTTTTGATATGAGTTATAATGTGTCCTATGAATTATCAAGCCCCCCCTTATATATTAGGGGAGATCTACCCTTTGAGATATTATTTTATTATTTTATAAAAGGCAAAAGTCCTTGATTTACTAACCGTTGGTTCCCTTATTGAGTCGTTCTGTGATTTTTGGCACAATTATTGGTTAATGGCAACAATTACGGAACTGTGTCGGATGAGTTAGCAAAACTTTCTTTGAGACCGTTAAAAACAGGACAGGTCACGCCTTCGGCAAACTCAAGGGCAAATCTGATAGTTTCGATGGCTAATTTTGATAGTGCTTTGGGTTCGATCATAATTATCACGTGTCTATCTTGGTTAGTGGTGTTAGTCATCAGATCGATCTTTGAGCTCGACTTCACCCGATCACAGATATTTCGTCCTTGGCCTAATCAAGGAGTTCGGAAGCTCGATCGAATATCGAGCTCGATTTTACTTGTATACTGATAGTCCCCTTATTTTTCGGAGAGTAGATGACGAGAAATAATATGAGCCTCAGATTCTCACTTCGATATATCATGACGCAAGTGACAAAAATATGGCATCAAAATCTCTTTATTTTTTGAAGAGCAAATAATGGGAAATGATTCGAGCTTTCGATTCTTAATTAGATAAAACATGACGATGAATTCATGACATAAGTGATAAAAATAGTGGAAACATCCCGTCGGTCCAGTCTTCGAGGCATTAAATGTGTATCAGCTAACGGTCGGCCATTTTGGGATGTGAACCGTCGTTTGGGAATATTATAAATACCCTTCAATCCATTCATTAGAACCTTTTTCCATTCCAACTCTTTCTCTTGTGTTTTAATAGAACTTCATCATCTTCATCTTCTGTTTTTCTGGTTTTAAGCTTAAGAACTTCCTTCCTTGTGAGTTCTTTGAAATTTCTTCATAAGTTACCTGCTAGTTACAACTCCTCTTTTACCAACATCTTCTTCTTTCCTCTATTTAGAAAAAATGGCAAAGACTTCAAAATCTGTTCCTAAAAAAGAAACTCCTTCTTCCTCGAAACCATTAGAAATTTTTTGACATGCTACTACTGAGAAACCAACACCGGAACCCCCTCTAAAGTCGTTTGTCCCTTCGGGATGCCCAATCGGGGCCGACTTTAAGATCGAGAATTCCCCCTTAGTACCGGCTCGGTGCGAGCCGGTCTCGAGGTATATATGCATTATTACTACCAGCATCCTCGATAAGGTCAAAGAGGACTGCCACTGGGAAGATAAACTTGTTGTGATCCCTACCCCCAAGGAATCGATCACCGCCTACGTGGAGGGTTTTCTAAGTGTTTATACTTATCCTTTCACGTTGGGTCCTTTAAACCCAGTCATCATAGCCTTTTGCAAAAGGTACGAGGTAACTCTCGGGCAAATTCACCCCTCGTTTTGGAGGATTGTAATTATTCTGCGTTTCTTCGTGAGCAAAATTGAGGGATGTCTATTTACTACTGACCACCTCATGCGCATGTATAGCCCTCGACTTTACCGAGGGGGATTAATCAAGCTCGCACATCGAGCCACTAAGGCCATATTCTCGAGCATCGACGAGGATAGGGACTGGGGCTTGTAACAGCCCAATCCACTAGTGATATTGTCCACTCTGGGCCTAGGACCTCATAATTTTAAAACGCGTCACTACGGTCTAAGGCTTGTTAACTTATATACCCAACACCCCTCTTGTATTTTGCCGATGTGGGACTCTGTCTAAAGTATGGGGTGTTACATACACCCCATCTTATGGACTCAGCGTCTTCGCTAAGGTTTGACCCACTACATGGGATTCGCCTAGACTCAGCACTGAGGTTTGCCCCGCCTAACTGGGATTTGCCTAAACTCAGTTGAACTCTGACCCACCATCGGCAAGGCTGACATATGAGTGGCACTGATACCATCTGTAACAACTCAGCCCGCTAGTGATATTGTCTGCTCTGCGCTTAGGCCCTCATGATTTTAAAACGTGTCACTAGGGTCTAAGTCTTGTTAACTTATATACCCAACATCCCTCTTGTGTTTTGCCGAACCAGGGAGAGGCAAGGACAAATTTTATCACGTCGGGGAGACCAAGGCGGAGGCAAGAGTTAAGGCTCCCCGAGATTCTGGCAAAGCCCCACAGGAAGCACTCGACCTGATAGAGATTATCGACTCGCCCTCGTTCACAAAGTCGATGTTTAACGAGGCCCAGGTTGCAAAAGAATGCCCCCTCAAAGGGGTCCATAGATCGAACGATCTTTTCCATGGTTTTTTCGACGGTGTGGATTCGAAGGCTACGGAGGACACCATTATATTTGGCTATCTATAGATATCGAGGAAGAGCTATCCCTCAGAAGCAAACGGGCCTTCCTCCAGCCCGAAATTGGTTGAGCGATTCCCTGCCCTGAGTGCATATCCTGATCGGAAGCGCACCATTGTTTTTTTACTTCCGAAGGATACCCGGGTTCTCTCCATCCCCGTAGGGGTGGCTGGCTATCTTCGGTGCTTAGTGACCGAGGATGATTAAGCTAATATGAACGAGGTGGATGCACCATGTCTTTTCAATGAAGCGCAACAGGCGCTGAATCGGGTAACTTCCCATTTTTCTAAGTGAATTTTTGATTTATATTAGATTATTTTGCAGATGTTTTAGTGTTTCCCTTCTTGCTCATAGGCTTCGGTGCTTCATCACGAGGTTTGTTTGAGGTACCGGGATAACCTGAAGCAACTCAAAGCCGAAGTTCGAGAGCTTACTGAGAAAAGGGACGCCTTTAAACTTTTAAGTGAGCAACTCGAAGGGGAGACTAAGAACCTCCGTGCCAAGATGGAAGTGGCCCGAAAAAATCACGCTGACTTGGTCGAGCTGGTAAAAGTTTTTGTAGTAAGTGATGATGAAATTGATTCGGTGACTGATGGTCAAAATTTGCAGGTCCAAATACTCGATAGGATTGCTCAGCTCCGAGCTGAAATGAACATAATCAAAGCTGAGACCAATGAATGGAGAGGCAAAATGGATCGCTTGGCCTCGGAAAAATAGGCTTTTTAGGCATAACTAACTACGGCTGAAATTCAGCTGAGAGCGGCAAAGGAAAGGGCCGAGGTTCAGACATAAAAGTTTGAGGATCTTCAATCTCGGCTCGGTTTGGCCGTCTTAGATCGAGATAATCTAGTCAAGGAGCTCAAAACGTCCAAATCGGAGATCGTCGTGGCCAAGTCCGAAGCTGCTGAAATGGTGTCCCAGTACAAGGTTGATGCCGAAGCTACTCAAGACCAATCGAAAAATATAGTCGAGCATACGAAGTGGCAATCTCGAAGGTAGGCCCTCAAGGAAATTCACGCTCGGGGTTTTGACTTATCGACTGAGATCAAGGATGCCAAAGTGCTCGAAGCCGAGGCCGGAAAGCTGGCTTATCTCGAGGAGGAGGATTCTTAGGAATCAAGCGGATCAGAGGATGAAAAAGACCCAGGGAATCCAGATGACGAGGCGGGCTCCGGCCAAGATCAGGCGGCCTCGGTTTGATTTTGTTTCTTTTTGTACTTAGTATTTTGTGTCGAGGTTGCTCGGCCTTTGTAAAGACAACACTTCGTAAATATAAATTCTCTATTTTTGATAATTTCTCGAGTTCTTCCTTTGCTTTTCACTTTACATTTTTGCAAATATTGAAATGTCTTAGCATTAAATAATCATGTTCGAACAAGCTTTGCCTTCGATTTTATTATCTCTAGAGCATCGTATGATCTGGTATGTCCGGGAACTCTTCCCGAATACTCATATGTTTTAGGATATGACTCGCCGAGAGTGAGTTTAGTTCAGGTTTTCATAAGCTTTTGCAACCTCGGGTTTTGTTAACTCGGAACGGCCTCAACTTTTAAATTCAGGCATTGCCAAATAAGCTTCATGCCCTCGAGTAATGTTAACTCGGAACGGCCTTAGCCTTTAGATTCGGGAATGACAAATAAGCTTCATGTCCTCGAGTATTTTTAACTCGGAATGGCCCTAGCCTTTTAATTTGGGCAATGCCAAATAAGTTTCATGCCCTCGAGTGTTTTTAACTCGGAACGGCCTTAACCTTTAAATTTGGGCATTGCCAAATAAGCTTTATGCTCTCGATTGTTATTAACTCGGAATGGCCTTAGCCTTTAAATTCGGGCGTTGCCAAATAAGCTTCATGCCCTCGAGTGTTATTAACTCGGAACGGCCTTAGCCTTCAAATTCGGGCAATGCCAAATACGCTTCATGTCCTCGAGTATTTTTAACTCGGAATGGCCTTAGCCTTTTAATTTGGGCAATGCCAAATAAGTTTCATGCCCTCGAGTGTTTTTAACTCGGAACGGCCTTAGCCTTTAACTTTGGGCATTGCCAAATAAGCTTTATACCCTCGAGTGTTATTAACTCGGAATGGCCTTAGCCTTTAAATTCGAGCATTGCCAAATAAGCTTTATGCCCTCGAGTATTTTTAACTCAGAACGGCCTTAGCCTTTAAATTCAGGCATTTCCAAATAAGCTTTATGCCCTCGGGTATTTTTAACTCGGAGCGGCTTTAACCTTTAAATTCGGGCATTGCCAAATAAGCTTTATACCCTCAAGTATTTTTAACTCGGAATGGCCTTAGCCTTTAAATTCGGGCATTGCCAAATAAGCTTTATGCCCTTAAGTATTTTTAACTCGGAACAGCCTTAGCGTTTAAATTCGGGCATTACCTTTTCACAATCAAACACTTATTTATTTTCTTTCTTATTCAATTCAAGTGGCTCTTACTTTTTCAAAATAGTGCACATTTCTCCTTTGTTCAATAGTTCCACTCAAAAGCCAAACCAACCACTCCACACTTCAACCTTTGCAAAGTTCATAACAAATTCCAATGCTCACGAGAGGTACAAGGTTCAAATAGATGGTCAATTCAAACAAATAGATGAAGCTTGTAATGTGGTTGCTAAAGAAACAGGATTACAGGCTCAACGGGGTTGATTAAGATACATAATAATTAGGTGGGTAAAAGCATATAACTGACTCAAGAAAGAAATGTCTATATCACTTCCAAGGCTAAATAAAACTATTATTTCGCTTTGCACACACATAGGGCAAGTTCTAGGCATCAAATGCAATACACAGAATACACAAAACCTCACATACATATGGCACATAACTGATTCAGGATTGGACTATCAAGATACTCTAATCACAGCAGTTAATCAAAGTTAAGATCATACAATTTAAGGTGCTTATACAAGAGTCAAAAACTGAGCCTAAGCGCCACAACTACAACACTTACTATTCTCAAGGCATAATAAAGTAAAGAGATATTGCCTTCTATTCAAATCACATCACAAGGTTTCCTACTCCTAAAAAAATAAAACTAACTACACCCGGTTAAAAAAAATATATGGAAAAGAACCGCAACACAAAGAAAAACTAAGGGGAAAATTATTATACTACCTATAAACAAAAATATTTTTGTCATTTTTCTTTCAACTTTAATCCCTCAAGAAACCTTTAGTGGTTTAGAATACAAGAAAGAAAGAATACAAGAAAGAAACGCCACTATTTATTGGTGTAGAATTTCTTTTTTTGAAATAAATAACAAGTTAGTAGAATAATAAAATTGTAGAATATGGGTTGGTGGTTAAAAGATTTAAGCTTTAGTGGGTAATTAGCGGTATATCATGACATTAATGGTTATACGAGTTACACCAAAAAATGATGATCAATTTCTTGCCAATTTATAGCTACAAAGATGATAAGAAATAATACACTTTAGTATTATTATTTTTATATTAAAATACCAATACACCAACATAATATATAGTGGCACATGAAAGAAATTGATACCATTACTATGGGAAAAAAGTTATTTTCCACCAAGGATCGTAATTCGTAAGTGACATAAGAAAAGAGAAGGACTAAGGGCCCGTTTGGCCATAATTGTTTTTTTACCTTTTCCCGATTTTGTTTTTACTTTTTTTTCAAAATCAGTGTTTGGTCATAAAATTTACAATTTTCACTTGAAAATGAATTTTGAATTTTTTTGAAAATTTGAAAAACTCCAAAAAGTTATTTTTTAAAATTTTCACTTCATATCACTCACGAATACTCAAAAATAGTCCAAAATTGTATTGATATCCGGACACAACTCTAATTTTTAAATTTTATTTTCACTCAAAATAAATTTTCATTTTTTTTGAGAATTTTACAATTCTTATGTCCAAACGCCCACTAAATTGTAACATAAATATACTTTGCATGCCAAATGTGTAACTTAGAAGGAAACCTCGACATAAGTTGGCTGTCGTCGGCCCATGCTCTTTAACGGGCCTGAGTAATCGAGTCCATTAATACATAACAGAGGACTTGTCTATCTCTAGGGTTTTTCTTGCTACCTATAAATACAGATCAAATCCCCTCTCTTCAACCATAACTCTATTTATCTCTGCTTCAACATTCTCAATCTGAATTGGTGTTTCTTTCTCGTTATTTTTCTTCTGTCTCGTTTTATTGTTCGACGCCTAATATTGCAATTCTTTGATCGTATGCTATTAAAGAATTGATCAAGGGATCAATCATTAGGCTATAGGAAAACACTCATATATATATTTATTCCTACATATTTGTGTTTACCTTTAGCTCCGAATTATCCCTTCTGCTAAAGGGTTTTTCGGTGATGATCTCTTGTTTTAATTTCACATATTTGAATTTTTATATTCAAAATATCGAGGATTTGGGGTATTTTTCGATTATGATGTGTAAGGATGATGAAGAAATCATTCGGATTCCCACTGATGTGTATTCTGTGATTACTACAACCAGCTACTTCTGACTTGCTCATCATAATCGAATCCATATTTTTCTTTTTAATCAATTAGTTTTGTTTTTAATGGATTTTAATTTTTGAGTTTTTGATATGAAATGGCCGGTGATGTTAAAAAGATATTTGCTACTCTTGATGGGAATTCACTAAGTTCCTATCTGATGATTTCTTATCCACCAAGATCTCTGAGGCCTAAGTTCCTATCTGCAAATTGTTTTGAAAACTTTGTTAATTTCTTGGCTATTAAACGTTTTTCTGAATTATCTTTTAAATAAAAACACCAATAAAAAGCTAATTGCAAAAAAAGGAGTTATGTTTAGGGTAAAGTGCACTGTTCTCTAAAATTGGCACTAATTATTACTTTTTTATTTCAATAGAACTATGCAAGACTTGCATTCTACAGCAAAATTATGTAGAATTTGAAAAATAAAATAAGTAACTAAGTACAAGCCTCAGAATATGTCCTAACAATCTGTCATAACAAAATCCACACCACAAAAACATCGAGTAGCGTTTGAAGAACGGTTCGAAAGAGTATTTGAAAAAATGATACTTGTTTTTTGTCCTTCATATGTTTTATTTGAATATAATTTCCATTTTTGTTATGAAAATACAGTAGATGTGGGTTTTTGGGTTATGATGCGTAAGGTTGATGAAAGAAATCATTCGGATTCCCAATGATACGTTTATACGTATGATTACTACAACCAGCTACTTCTGACTTACGCATCGTAATTGGATCCCTTTCTCTTAATTTAGTTGTGATTTTTCATCGAGTTCATATATTTATGGATGCCTTCGTCACACTACCTACTTTCACTTGCTATATTGTTGATAGTAAATAAAGACATGTTATAGATTAAGACATCTATTAAGTAAATCATGTATTATATTCAATTTATGTGAATCCCTCTAACTGAGCACAAAGTTGTGGTGTAAAATGAGGCACATATATTTTGTGTGGTTATAAATCATTGAATAAAGATAAATTATTTTTAAATAGGTAAAAAGGTCATTCATACGTAAAAGTGTAGGAGCATTTTTAACAGATAAGGTAGAGACATAGATATAACAGTAATAGACGGATGTAATTACATAACGAACACAAAAATGAAAGTGGCGTACAAAACAACAAACATCAATAGAAAAGGTAGGGGACATGCAAGTGTTTAATCAACCAGTAATCATAACAAAGTTCGGCTCCCATTCCTCTCACACGGTAAAGCCATTCTTATTTCGCACTTCAATACTCATAGTGCCACATCATATCAATCGCACGGAAAAATGTGTCAACATAGCCCTAAGGTCCCAATCATCATCTATTATTACTCATAAAGAAGTTGAATTAGCATGACAATAACATGTATAGAATGGCGTGCATATAATTTCCACTCCTGATCGTGAAAACCTTGGATATGCTTGTAACCTTGTATATGATCACCCTGCATGTGGCAAACCATATCATTTAGTAGGAAAAATTATTTCAACAAAGCTATGAAACACTTACCTCTTTTCCAAACACAATCAACAAGTTTTAGAAATTACACACAAATGAAAAAGGATCCACTTTAATCATAATTGAAAAAGTCAATAAAAAGTCAACCCGGTTTAAATCTCAATTTTTTCAAAATCCCTAAATTCTATCGAAACTCCCACAATTTCTACTTGAAAATCATAATTTGATGATAAATCTCATGAAAAAGTAATTAAAATAAGTTAAAGTTGCTTACCAATAAATTTTTGAAGAAAATACTCTTCAAAAATTGCCTCAATGGAGTTTAGAGTTGAAAAATGGTGTAAAATGAGCTAAGTCCAAAAATCTCCATATTACCCAACTTCAAATACCACAATTGCGAAATCTTGCCATAATTGGGATGCTTGCAAATGCGAGCCACTAATCATTGTATACGACCAGTGTCTCATTGCCTCAATGTTGCAAATGCGAGGGCGACCAGTGTCTTATTGCCTCAATGTTGCAAATGCGACTGTTCCCTCGCATTTGCAACGACCCTTTCATCCCAAATGCTGACCAAGCTTTGTATTTGCGAAGCTGTCTTGCCCCCGGTCAATGTCGCAAATGCGGCACTGTCATCGCAAATGCAATCCTCTGGCTCGCAAATGCAACACTGACTTCGCAATTGCGAAGTCTCCCAGCCATGCCCAATATCTCAAATACGATCCTGACATCGCAAATGAGAGGATCGCTCGCTAAGCTCCTCGGGATCTAATCTGAACATCAACGCGTAATAATATCATACAAACTCGCTCGCTATCTCAAATCATCAAAATAACATCAAATATCAAGAATCGATCATCAAAAATCAAGATTTCAACTTTGAAACTCACTTTTTAATTTTTCACATAATGCGTCGAAATGCCCTCGGGTCACCTAGGAACTCAACTTAATATGCTTACAAGTCCAAAAATATTATACGAATCTACAGGAATCGTCCAAACACCGATCCGAGGTCATTTACCAAAATATTGATCGTGGTCAACTCTAGTCATTTTTAAAGTCAAAAATTATATTTTTTTTAAAAACTCACATTTGTTTTTTGAAAATCAACACGGACCACGCACACAAGTCTTAAATTATCAAATAGAGTTATCAAAAGTCCCGGAACACAGAAATGAAAGCTAGTACTCAAAATGACATGTCGGTTTGTTATATTCTCCCCTACTTAAACATGCTTTCGTCCTCGAATGTGCCAAGAGTCGTTCCAAAGCCGTCAATTAGGCAAATGAACTCATCATACCCATACTGAGGAGTAATCTCATGCCGCCTCGGTCCATATAAGTCCATGAACACAACCTCGATTGAAGATTCTTCCTTCGACCTTAGCCCCATAGTACGTGGAACCAGATTCCAACATCCGAAATCCCTTATAAGATCTGATCCATATATATATATATATATACATTATATCAATCTCAACAAGCTGCATCAAGCCGTCAATACACTGCCAAGGTGAAATCACACTATGTGCCACATAACTCATATACTCACAGCAATAACTTTTGACTACAACAACTGCTCTTTGCCAAACCCGTTAACGGTAATATACTTCATATCAAATGAAAGCTCGTTCTGGACCTTCCCAACGCTGCTAATGGTAAAAGAAACATGCAAAAACTCATAATCACCCATGAAAGCAACATGTCGAGGAGCTCTCTCGTCTGACAAGGACCATTACCAAATTTTGAGCGGAAATATGTTGTTATTCTTCCAAACATTCCTTATCCCATTATGACAATGCAAATTCCAGGTCCCAAAAACCTCGTCTAACCCAATACAAGCAGCCTAACAGACAAGTTAATATTAACTCTACAAGCCGTAATGCTTATACTTACGAAATGCCCGAATATCGGCCACAAGCATGCTAAGTGCATAATTTAAATCTTGGGAAGACGGATAGCGCCATACGCTACGAAACCCAAGCACAACTAAGTTGCGATAAATGACCTGCATCTCGAGAGCCATCCTGCTCATATAACACCACAAGTTACACGGGACCTCTACACATGCACGAATAATCAAGCTGTCTCACAACACACATAGCACAATAGAGATTACACGGAATAGCTGACGACAGGAATATTATCCAATGCCCGACTCCTCCTCCATAAGCAACACTATGCTAAATGAATATATCTGGCCTGATATAGAGAACACATTCACATTAGACCCATCAACGGACCTCAAACCGATTCTGATCATATCATACTGGGCCAATAACCTTCCAAGGATCCATAATGGCCCGCATTTATTACATACACGAGCAGTCATCCACTCCGGACCAAACTCCCACAGTTCACAACCAAAGGGATAGAGCGCCTTCCAAGCATAAACTCTCACATTGACGATATTACCAAATATCTCCATACTTGGTTTCAACCTTTAACAATCAAGTGACTAACATGTCACACTTATACAAATCTCCCCGTAGGGTACGCTCCCACGACCTTCCGCCCAGCTAGCAAAGTCCGCACATCCATACCACCAATCGTACTAATTCTGTAAAGTAATCAAGAATCTGCAAATCAATACACAAAGCCTCTTACACAGAATGTCGTTCTTAAGTGACACTAAAGAAAATGCCAGCTTACTCTGAACATCTTAATTCTCCCCTGCTCATCCGAGCTCATGACATTCTTGTCAACCCCGAACTGCAACCTTGATCCTCAACTTTCAAATTCCCATGCCGCTTACTACACCTATCATGCCGCTACGCGAGAATACAAGAATTCATCATACCCCTGAACTACCAGTAGAATAAACACTTCATTGGCTAGAAACCTTTCACTTATCTCATTTCATAAGAACAAATGCAACACGCAACTGAATTCCCAAACCGCAAAAAATACCAACCTCAAATCATGATCTAAACCGCCATGACCCTTCCGGAATCCATTTACACCACAAGGCTATTTGAATCAAATATCTCCCAAATCAATCAAGTTATGGTGGTTGTCGAGCCCGCACATACAACCACAAACCACATGTATAACTTCACACGCCGAAAGAACTGATCATTGCCACAATCATGTTGATTTAACCATCACTAACCAAACCAACTTCTTCCAATTCACTCTTGACTTGCCTTAGAAATAATAGTAGCTCCACTCAAGAATCATAACGAAACTCAACAACACTCCTCCCGAGTGACCCACTTCACGAGACCACATCGTCTCAATACCCATGAACCATCTCATACCTTCCTCATGCGCACAATAATATCTCCAACTGGTACACCCATTCTGAAAGACCTTCCAATACTGCCCCGCAGACCCGATGATAACGTAGAAACTTTTCCAAGTATTCTTCACACTTTACTGAAAAATCCTGATCTCCAGACGCGTAATGAACCCATTAGAACCACTGTTGAGAATCACCCACTTTGACTTGCTCCCGAATATATGCCAAACTCTAGTGCGCTGTCAGCACATAAACAATCCCAAAGAAGCAACCAGTTGAATTATTTTTCTTGTACATCACATCTACAAGAAGCATAAACTCTGAATCTCCCTAAAATTTGCACGTGAATCGATAAGGCAAAATATAGAACACATTCATCAAAACCTTTCGCCCGAATTACCTAGATGTTTTTTTTTCTTAGTCGTAAATAATCTACCAATGCATCGATAACCAAAAACCGCACAAGCAGACAACCGCGCTATCCAATCGTAGACAATGGGCTCTCCCACTTAAATTTAAGCTACAATCACATAAATCTAGAACCTACAAAGATTCCTCTTTCTCAATCACCATGATCTCGCACCTTTAACCCGTCAAATTTCTCGAAATCTCTTGTTAGACTCTTTTTAAAGCATCCCGAATTATCAGCCACAATCGCGTACTCGACCTCCTGCTAGGTAGTAAGTAGAATTCTTCGTAGAAAGTTCATCAACATCACACAATCGCCAACCTATTCACAAGAGATAACCCACATGTGGAAATTCCATACCGATATCTTCCACTGACGCTGCATTGGGTACAACTACCACAAATCCAGTAAACCCTCCTGAGCTATGCTCATCCACTAGCTGTAGAAATCTGTTCACCCCCCATCGACATCAACTGAAAATCTGACAATACATTCCAAACTCGGAGTCACGTTGCATCCAAAAACGGTAATTAAGTCTTCACACCCCTCTTCATTTCAAGCAAACTCATCTTTGCCATATTCCATCTCCCCTGGTATAGTAGCCACTATTCCAAATAAAATCCATAGACCAAATCACATTTTATTACGATTCTCCAAATTGCCCTAAACTTTCTCAGGGCAAGTGACTTTCATGCCACAGAATCCTTATGCTACTCTGTCTTTCCCACTTCGGTTAAACCACCTCCTTTAAGCATCTCCTTGACTTTTTCTCTTCATACTTTGACCTGCTAGTATTGCAACCACCGCAAGATACCTCCCACATGTCCTTCCCCATCCTTCGCTGCCCAATTGCTACCTCAAGTTAAAATCCATACATGTAGCACCTGAACCAATAAATTCCTACCAACTCTAAGCCTCCTCGAAGAATCATCTTTCCCGAGCTATCAACATTAGAAACACCAATTCGATTTCCTAAACTGCTACACATCGCCATCTCTGACAACCGCATCTCATGCACTATTTTACAACACCCTGCCCCGAATGCAAATTGAAGAAGACCATAACACTAGCGAACCTTAATGCGCTCAACAAGGACGACAACACATCACAAATGAAAATTCCACCATGCTCAAAAATATCAAGTCTCATTACTCCATCAACCAAAACTTGAACATCCACAGTCCGATTGTCTTTCCCCCGCCGGAATCAAATGTCGAAGCCCTAAATTATGCACTGAGAAATCCTCCTTTCGAGTCATTCACTGCCTCGACACGTAGATAAGCACCCTACCATTACACCAACACTGCACGATAACAATGTATGAACATCATAGCAATCTGTGTGTAGCCTCAAAACCATAGAAAATACCGATATAGGGCATGAAACAACATAACTCCCTCCCATAAGATGACGATAATAACTCGCTCGAGTACGCAGGGAAAACATCCTTCACCACATCTGCAGTACCACCACAACTCCTCAATGCCTAATTGATAACAAGCGCTCCACGTCGCATAAAGTTGAGTAGGAAGGAAATAAAGGCATAAGCCTCAAAGGAATCAAATCACACGATGAGGAATCAAGAAGGGAAGTGCTCCTAATAGCCTTGTAGCCTCTCGAAGATAAGTACAGACGTCTCTGTACCTATCCGTAAGACTCTACTAGACTTGCCCATGACTCGTGAGACCCAAATGAACCTAGAGCTCTGATACCAAGCTGTCACGACCCAAAGAAATCCACTATAGGTCGTGATAGCACCTAACACTGCCGTCAGGCAAGCCAACAGTGATTTATCAATTTAATTACTCATTTTATTAATTTTGAAATAATAGATTTTAATAAGGGGATTTTCACTTCTAAATCCATGGGAACATACAACATTTGTAGTTTATAAAAGAAATGAAGGGCGATAATAATATACGAAATTGTAAGCATAAACTAGTATAACCCCAAAACCCGGTGTCACAAGTGCATGAGCATTTTCTAAGGAGTACAATAATAATACAACATCTGTGCATAATATAAATAAGTCAGGATAAAATAAGTAGTACGATGAGACTCGATGGACTGCGATGCGTAGCATGGAATGCAGCTCACATAAAGTCCCCTCAACAGGTACGCCTACGCACCAAGAGGATCACCAAATGAACCTGTCGGATCCTGCACATTTAGTGCAGAAGTGCAGCATGAGTACATAAATCAATGCGTACCCAGTAAGTATCTAGCCTAACCCCGGTGAAGTAGTGACGAGGGGTCGACATCGACACTTACTAGAGGTCTAACAAGCAATATAATAAATTATAAGTAGATATGAAGCACACAACTAAAATGGGGTAAATCTGTAGGTTACATAATCTTCCAAATATTTCTTTTTAAGTATGAATTTCTCAATCTTGAATTCTACCTTAATAGCTCAGAAAATGTCAAGTGCCAATATCAAATAAATAAGGAATACCATATAAATATCGAGCATCAGTGGAAATATAATCTCGTGAATGTTCGAACTACCAGCGATGTAATGCACGATTATGCTGAGGTCGTTTGGCCCGATCCAAAATAATATGTACATTACCGAGGGTCGAGCGACAAGAACCATAGATACATCTATTATACTGCCGAGGCCTTCGGCCTGCTACACAAGAAAGGAAGGAAGTTATCGAATCACGAGACACGTGCTTACAATACAGTACATGAGCCCAAAGTGAATATAATCTTTACCGTTTCTCAAATAACTAGCCAATAACTAAAGGTGATAATGCTCGGTCTATTATACATATATTTACTTCTAAATCAATTTCAATTATAAGTTCAAGTAATTGAGCCAACATAATGAGTTCAAATAATTCAAATATTACATGATAAGGTCATAAGTCTACCCAGACATAAACATGCTTTAGCTATATACAGACTCCTGTCACCTCGTAAGTACATAGCACCCACAACTAATATCACATAGCAATTACATCACTTATGAGTAGTTTTCCCCTCACAAAGTTAGACATGAGACTTACCTCGCTCCGAAGTTCCATTACCGGCTCCAACGCTACTCAAACACCTAAAACCGATGCTCGTCTCTCCAAAATTAGTCAAACAATATGCAAATCCATAAATATATATTCTATTACCCATAATTAATCAATTTATAACAATTCTCAACTCCGCTCAAAAAGACAACAAAGTCAACCCTCGGCCCCACATGCCTAGATGCCAAAAAGGTTTGAAGATAAACTCTACCCATAGCATTACGAACTCAATTATATAATCTATTCCTAATTCCATTTTCAAAATCGTGGTCAAAATCCAAAATTATCAATTCCAGGTCTTCCTCTTAAAATCCCAAACTTTTCCATAAATTTTCATGTAAAAATCCGTATGTAATCCAAGTATTTCACTAAAATTGTGTGGGGATTACTTGCCTTGCAATGTTTGATGAAAATCTTCATTTGAAACTCTCCAAAAATCGCCCAAACCAAGAGAGAATGAAAGAAAATGGGCCAAATCCCGTATAAAAATCCAATTCCGCCCAGTGCTTCCTCGCACCTGCGGAATAGCAGTCGCTTCTGCGGCTTCGCACCTGCGGAAAATCAATCACAGGTACGGCTCCAGCACAAACCAACAGCCCTCACTTCTGCGCCCCCAGTAGCGTATCTATGCTTCCGCTTCTGCGCTCGCGCACCAGCGTTTCCATATCCGCTTCTGCACTCCAATGGTCGCATTTGTGATCACGCAGGTGTGAGAATTCCTTCGCACCTGTGGCCTCTACCCAGTTCACTTCCATCCGCTTCTACGGTTCACTGCCTCACTTCTGCGAGGCCATTTCTGCAATGAATTCTGTAGAAGCGGTTGCACAAGCAACTAGAATTCTCCAGCTTTTCTTTAAGTCCAAAATCCAATACTGTAACCATCCGGAATCCATCCGAGGCCTCTGGGACCTTGACCAAACATACCAACGTGTCCCAAAACACATTACGAACTTAGTTGAGGCCTCAAATCACGCCAAAAAACATCGAAACTACGAATCGGCGATCGAAATCCTTCTTTAAACTCTCAAACTTTCAAACTTCGACGAACACGCCCGAACCATACCAAAACATTTCAGAATGGCGCCAAACTTTGTGTACACGTCACAAATCATGATACAAACCTATTCCAAGGCTTGAAACCTCAAAGGTACATGGATAACACCAAAGTCCACTTCAAATCAAACTTAAGAAATTCTTAAACTTTTAAAATGCTAAATTTCCATAATAAGCGTTGAAATGCTCACGGACCACCTGATACTCAACCCGAACATACGCCCAAGTCTAAAATAATCATACAAACCTATTGGAACCTTCAAATTCCGATTCCGTGGCCATTTACTCAAAAGTCAAACCTTAGTCAATTCTTTAACTTAAAGCTTCTGAATTTAGAATTTTCTTTTCAAATCAGCTCTGAACTTCCTGAATTCCAATCCCGACCACACGTACAAGTCATAGAACATGAAGTGAAGCTACTCAAGGATTCAAACCGCAGAAAAATGCGCTAGAGCTCAAAACGATCAGTAATGTCGTTACATGGTCAATATTGTTAGACGACTAGAGCAGGTCCATAGTCAGGAGAGTGAGGAGAGGGAGGCCAGGAGGCTTCATGATTTGGGAATTTTCAGCGGTGGTTCTTCCGGAGGGCAGTCCCACTACAACTGGGGTCGTTCTGATAGGCCCGCTCAGATGGCTCATCTGGTTCCTCATGGTGCATCATCTAGCCATGGTTCATATAGTGTGTGTCCGGGTCAATCATCTCTCAGTGCCCTCCCAGCTCAGAGTTCATCTCGTGCTCCATCAGTTCAGGGTTCATCTGCACCAGGTTCTTCTAGTAGTTATTCTAGTTCTCTAGGTCCGCTTCAGTACCTGCCGCCATTGTCGGAGCGGGGTTGCTTTGAGTATGGGGATATTGGTCACGTGAAGAGGTATTGTCCCTGTCTTTTGGGAGGTCCAGTTCAGCAGAGGAGTCAAGCTGCGACTTCCGCACCAGTTACTTCATCACCCGCTCATCCAGATCGAGGTAGGGCTCAGGAAGTTAGAGGTCACCCAAGAGGGGGAGGCGGATCAGGTGGAGGTCATACACGATTCTATGCTATTCCTGCCAGGACAGAGGTCGTTGCTTTAGATACAATGATCACATATATTGTTTCAGTGTTCCACAGGGATGCTTCCACATTATTTGACCATGGCTCGACATATTCATATGTATCATCCTATTTTATTCGTTATTTGGATATGCCCTGTGAGTCCTTAATTTTTCCTGTTCATGTATCTACGTCGGTGAGCGATACTATCATTGTGGACCATGCGTATCGGTCATGTGTGGTGACTATTGGGGGATTAAAGACTATAGTTGATCTCTTATTGCTTAGTATGGTGGATTTTGACGTGATTTTGGGCATGGATTGGTTGTCCCCATATCATGCTATTCTGGATTGTCACATTAAGATCGTGACATTCGCGATGCCGGGGTTACCTAGGATCGAGTGGAGAGGTTCTCTGGATTATGTTCCCAGTAGGGTGATTTTATTTATGAAGGCCCAACGGATGGTTGGAAAAGGTTGTTTGTCATATTTGGCTTTTGTGAGGGTTGTTGGTGCTGGTACTCCTATCATTGATTCTATTCTGGTAGTGCGAGACTTTTTGGATGTGTTTCTTGCTGACCTATCGGGCATGCCACCCGACAGGGATATTGATTTGGTATTGACTTGGTGCCGGACACTCAACCTATTTCTATTCCTTCGTACCGTATGACACCAGCAGAGTTGAAATAATTGAAAGAGCTGCTTCAAGAGCTTCTTGATAAGGGGTTCATTAGCCTAGTGTATCTACTTGGGGCGTACCGGTTCTGTTTGTGATGAAGATGATGGTACTATGCGGATGTGCATCGATTATAGGCAGTTGAACAAAGTTACAATAAAGTACAAGTATCCTTTATCGTGTATTGATGACTTATTTGATTAGCATCAGGGAGCTAGGGTGTTCTCTAAGATTTATTTGAGGTCTGGTATCACCAGTTGAAGATTCAGGACTCGGATATTCTGAAGACGGCATTCAGTACCCACTATGGTCACTATAAGTTCGTTGTGATGTCTTTTGGGCTGACTAATGCCCCAGCAACATTCATGAATCTGATGAACAGTGTATTCTAGCCATATCGTGATTCGTTTGTCATAGTATTTATTGATGATATCCTAGTGTACTCACGTAGCCGGGAGGAGCATACACAACATGTGAGGATTGTACTACAGAGGTTAAGGGAAGAGAATCTTTATGCCAAGTTCTCCAAGTATGAGTTTTGGCTCAGTTCGGTGGAATTCTTGGAGCACATGGTGTCTAGTGAGGGGATTAAAGTGGATCCAAAGAAGATAGAGGCGGTTTAGAGTTGGCCTAGACCATCTTCAGCTACTGAGATTCGGAGTTTTCTCAGCCTTGCCAGATATTATCATCGCTTCGTGTAGGGCTTCTCATCCATGGCAGCGCCCTTGACCAGGTTGACCTAGAAGGGTGCTCCATTCAAGTGATCGGATGAGTGTGAGGAGAGTTTTTAGAAGCTCAAGACTTCCTTGACCACAACTCCAGTTCTAGGTTTGCCTTCTGCACCGGGTTCTTATACAGTGTATTGTGATACTTCTCGGATTGGTATTAGGTGTGTCTTGATGTAGGAGGGTAGAGTGATTGCATATGTTTCACGCTAGTTGAAGCCTCATGAGAAGAACTACCATGTTCATGATTTGGAGTTGGCAGCCATCGTTCATGCATTGAAGATTTGGAGGCATTATCTCTATGGTGTGTCTTGTGAGGTATTTACGGATCATCAGAGTCTTCAACACTTGTTCAAACAAAAGGATCTTCATTTGAGGCAGTGGAGATGGTTGGAGATACTAAAGGACTATGATATTACCATTTTGTATCATCCCGGAAAGGCCAATGTGGTGGCCAATGCCTTGAGTAGGAAGGTGGTGAGTATGCGTAGCCTTGCATTTATTCCTGTTGGTGAGAGACCGCTTGCATCAGATATTCAGGCCTTGGCCAATTAGTTCATGAAGTTAGATATTTTGGAGCCTAATTGGGTTCTAGATTGTGTGGTCTCTTAGTCTTCCTTATATGATCGCATCAGAGAGCGTCAGTATGACGATCTCCATATTCATATCCTTAGGGACACGGTTCCGCACGGTAATGCCAAGGAGGTTACTATTGGGGATTAAGGTGGGTTACGGATGCAGGGCCTGCTATGTGTACCCAATGTAGATGGTTTGCGTGAGTTGATTCTTGAGGAGGCCCGTAGTTCGTTGTATTCCATTCATCTGTGTGCCGCAAAGATATAGCAGGACTTGAGGTGATGTAACGACCCGGATGGTTGTTTTTAGAGTATTATCCTCGAACCCCTATTTATTGCTCCCTCTATTTTATTTTATGGTTACGTGACATGCCGGGAGGATTTGTTTTTGGTTTCAGAGTGAAATGGGCCACGTAGTCCCTAAATTTAAAGTTTAAGTTCTAGGAAGGGACTGTAGTTTGAATTATGTGAAGACGATTCTAGAATGGAGTTTCGACGGTTCCAATAGCTCTGTAGGGTGATTTTGGTCTTAGAGCGTGTTGGGATGTTGAATTTGAGGTCCGTAGGTAATTTTAGCGTCAATTGGCAAAAGTTGGAAAATTGGATGATTTTTGGAAAGTTTGACCGGGAGTGGACATTTTGATATCGGGGTCGGATTCTGATTACGAAAGTTGGAGTAGGTCCGTAATGTCAATTATGACTTGTGTGCAAAATTTGAGGTCAATCGGACTTGATTTGATAGGTTTCAGTGTCGAATGTAGAAGTTTGAAGTTTTAAAGTTCATTAGGCTTGAATCGATGCGCAATTTGTATTTTTAGCGTTGTTTGATGTGATTTAAAGGCCCAACTAAGTCCGTATGAAATTTTGGGACATGTTGGTATATTCGGGTGGGGTCCCGGAGGCCCCGAGTGTGATTATTCGGAACAAATTTGGACTTGTGAGAATGGTTGAAGTGAACCAGTTCTGATGCAATCGCACCTGCACAAGATTGACCGCAGGTGCAAGCTCGCAGAAGCGAGCAATTGGGCACAGATACGGGGATGAAGGAAGTGGCATGTGGTCGCAGGTGAGACGTGAAGGCCGCAGAAGCGGAGTCGCTTCTGCGGAAGAATGAGCGCATAAGCGAAAAGGCCAAGGAGGCCTGTTGATCGCAGATGCGGACGAGGTCCATAGGAGCGCATGCACAGAAGCGCTGCTTGGCCGTAGGAGTGGAAGCGCAGAGGCGCATTTGGGTCCGCAGAAGCGGACATGCCTGGACTAAGTTAGAACCACACATGCGATGGAAATTCAGCAGGTGCAGAGCCGCAGATGCGGCTGTGGGTTTGCAGGTGCGACTTCGCTAGGCAGAAAAGGGAAAATTCTGAGGGTTTAATTTCATTCTCCATTTCTGAACCTAGAGAGCTCGGATTGAGGCAAAATTTCGAGCGTTTTTTAGAGAAAATATTTGGATAAGGATTCTTGACTTGTTTTTGATTTATTTCCACTAAGATATCATTTATTCTTCATTTAATTAAGGATTTGGGTTGAGAAATTTGTGAAAAAGGTGGAAAAGTCCGTAGGCCAAATTTTGAGGTTTTGATCGAGAATTTTGTATCGGATTTGAGTAATTTTGGTATGGGTGAACTCGATATCAAATTAGCGTATTTTATAACTTTTACCCGATTCTGAGACGTGGGTCCGGGTCAATGTTTTTGGGGCGATTTTTTAATTCTTTGCTAAAGTCGTAGATTTATTATTTAAATTAGTTTCTTGTAGTTGTATTTATAGTATGTAATTGTTTTTTGCTAGATTTGGGACGTTCAGAGTCGGAAAGTTGAGGGAAAGTCATTCTTATTGACTGATTGAGTAGGATTTGAGGTAAATGACTTGTTTAACCATGTGTGGGGGAAATTTCCTTAGGATTTGGTACTGTTGTAACAATTTGTGATATGTGAGTGCCGTGTATTCGAGGTGACGAGTGCGTACACGGGCTAAATGCGGAAAATCTGATTCCTGTTGAGTAGTCTTCTTTTAATTCCTTAACTTAGTTGCCTAGCATGTCTAGTTATCATGTTTAGCCTAATATCGCATGTCTACGTGTCTTAACTCTTACATGAAATTTGTGCAACATGCTTAATTGAATTACATGCTTCCTTGATTTTGTATTCAATCTTTAATTATAGGATTTCCTAGCTGTAAATTCGTTGTTCCATAAGTTATGAGTTGTGTATTTATTTTTGGGACTACGAGGCGGTACCTCGGGAGCTCTCCATTGCATATTTAATTTTGGGACTACGAGGCGGTACCTTGGGAGTTCCTCTGTTGTGTATTTACTTTTGGAACTACAAGGCGGTACCCCGGGAGCTCCCCTATCGCGTATTTATATTTGGGACTATGAGGCAGTACCTCGGGAGTGCCCCCTATTGTTTACCTCTATTTGCTGTGTTGTTACCTTTATGTAATTCCTCATTGTTAAATTCTCACTCGTTTCAGTATATTATTATATCCTCTGCCTTATTTCCTTTTTATTCCAGTAGGTCCGCGACCTGACCTCGTCACTACTCTACCGAGGTTAGGCTTGGCACTTACTGGGTACCGTTGTGGTGCACTCATGCTACTCTTTTGCACATCCTTTTTTGCAGATCCAAGTTCTTCCTATCAGGCAGATACCAGTGAGATAGCCTATACATGGAGATTTCAAGGTACATCTGCTAGCGTCCGTAGACCTCGGAGTCCCCTTCTATCCTTATTATGTTATTTTTCCTTATTCTCTTTAGACTCTGGTGTATAGAGACACATATATTTTCTCATAGAAGCTTGTGACTTATTTCTATCGGGTTTTGGGAGTTGTAATTATTTGAATCGCAGTTCTCATTTATATTTCATGTGTTGAGGTATGAGTTCAGTTTATATTCAGTTATTCAGCAAATGTTAGGCATACCTAGTCATAGAGACTAGGTGCCATCACGATATCCTACGGAGGAAAATTTGGGTCATGACAAGTTGGTATCAGAGCTCTAGGTTCATAGGTATTATGAGTCACAAACAGGTTTAGTAGAGTCTCGCGGATCGGTACATAGACGTCTGTACTTATCTTCGGGAGGCTATAAAACTGTTAGGAAAAGATTCACTTCTTTGATTTCTTATCATGCGAGATTTTGACTTCGGACTCTAAATTTCTGTCTTTCTTTTCTCTCACAGATAGTAAGGACATGTACAGTTGGATCGGATGACCATACACCCACGCCCCCTACTAGAGCCGTGAGAGGTCGAGGCCAGGGCCGGGGTAGAGGCTGCGGACATCCACGTGGTGCAACCAGAGCACCCGCACGAGCTTCTACAGAGGAGCCACTAGTAGCTCCAGTTGGAGGGCAGACACCTGAGATGCCTGTTACTGCACCAACCCTCCTGGAGACTCTCGCCCAGTTTCTGAGCATGTTCAGCACCTTGGCTCAGGCAAGATTGATACCACTTGCTGCTGCCACATCTCAGGCCGGGGGAAGAGCATAGACTCCCGCCGTCGGTACCCCAGAGCAGCAGGTCCAGGTCGACCAGGTTCCAGAGATCATACCGATGTAGCCGGTAGCTTTTGTTCAGCCTGAGGTCAGGGCAGCAATTTCAGAGGGGGAGCAACTCAGGCTCGAGAGGTACAAGAAGTACCACCCTCCTGCTTTCAGTGGCTTGGCATCAGACGATGCCCATGGTTTTCTTGAGGAGTGCCACTGTATCACCCGTACTATGGGTGTTGCGGAGACTAGTGGGGTTTCTTTTACTATGTTCCAGCTTAGAGGAGCGGTTTATCAGTGGTGGGGAGCATATGAGTTGGGCAGTCTGGCCGAGCCAGCTTCGCTCACTTTGACTTAGTTCTCGGATATATTCTTGAGGGAGTATGTTCCCTAGAGTCTTAGAGATGCATGGCACGCAGAGTTTGAGCAGTTGTGCCGGGGTTCTATGACTATGTGAGAGTATGTGGTTCGATTCAATGAATTGTCTATGGCTGTTCGAGAGCGGGTTCGTCGATGTTTTGAGGGGATCAACCCCAGTATCAGATTTAGCATGGCCCGAGAGTTGAAGATAGATATTGCGTACCAGCAGGTAGTGGGGATTGCTAGGATATTGGAGGGTATAATGACTCGGGAGAGAGAAGAGAGAGAGACCAAGAGGTCTCAAGGGTCTAGCACTTATAGTGGTACTCGTTCCCCAGCTGCATCTCGTTAGGGCAAGGGTTATATGGGTCGCCCTATTCATTCAACACTTCCAGCAGCCAGCGGTACTTCGGCCATTCCTAGGCCCCAGGATCCCTATTATACACTGCCAATGCCTAGTGTACCTCCTGTACGAGGTGATTTCAGTGGTTAGTCCAGCCGATCAGGCCCGAGCTAGCTACAACAACCATGTCCTCCGAGAGCTTGTTTTAAGTGGGGGTGACACTCACCATATGGTGAGGGATTGCCCCAAACTTAGGAGGGGTACACATCCATAGATTTATTAGGCACCGCGGCTCCGCCGGGTCCTCAGGCTATGATTACAGCACCAGCTACCACCCCACCTGCACAACCAGCTAAAGGTGGAGGTCGGACAGGTAGAGGTCGCCCTAGAGGGGGAGGCCAGGCCAGATACTATTCCCTTCCTGCTAGGATCGAGGTAGTTGCATCTCATTATGTCATCACATGTATTGTTCTGATCTATCATAGAGATGCATCAGTCTTATTTGATCCATGCTCCACTTATTCCTACGTGTCATCTTATTTTTCTCCGTATTTGGGTGTATCCCGTGATTCTATGAGTTCACCTGTCTATGTGTCTACACCCGTGGGTGATTCTATTGTTGTTGACCATGTATATCAGTCGTGTTTGATTGTTCTTAGTGGTTTTGAGACCAAAGCCGATTTATTATTGCTCAATATGGTAGATTTCGATGTTATTTTGGGCATGGACTGGTTGTCGCCCTATCACGCTATCCTTGATTATCGCGCCAAGATGGTGACGTTGGTTATGCCAGGTCTACCGTGGCTAGAGTGGAGAGGTACCTTAGATCATATTCCTAGCATGGTTGTCTTATTTCTTAAGGCTCAGCGAATGGTTAAGAAGGGGTATGGTGCATATCTGGCATATGTGAGGGATGTTAGTGTTGATACTCCTACCGTCGAGTCAGTTCCGGTAGTGAGGGACTATTCAGATGTATTCCCAGCGGATCTCCCAGGCATGCCGCCCGATAGGGATATTGACTTTGGCATTGATTTGTTACCGGTCACTCAACCCATTTCTATTCCACCTTATCGTATGGCCCCAACAGAGTTGAAATAATTAAAAGAACAGTTGCAAGAGTTGCTCGATAAGGGCTTCATTCGGCCCAGTGTGTTGCCTTGGGTTTCTCATGTCTTGTTTGTAAAGAAGAAGGATGGTTCTATGAGAATGTGTATTGATTATCGTCAATTGAACAAGGTTACAGTAAAGAACATGTATCCATTCCCACATAGTAATGACCTATTTGATCAACTTCAGGGTGCAAGAGTGTTCTCCTAGATCGACTTGCGTCCAGGCTATTATCAGATGAAGATTCGGGAGCCAGATATCCTGAAGACTTCTTTCAGGACTCGGAATGGTAATTACGAGTTCCTTGTGATGTCTTTTGGGTTGACCAACGCCCCAGCAGCATTCATGCATTTGATGAACAGTGTATTCCAGCCCTATCTTGACTCTTTCGTCATTGTGTTTATTGACGACATTCTAGTGTACTCCCGGAGTTGGGAGGATCATGAGCAGCACCTGAGGACTGTGCTTTAGACCTTGAGAGAAAAGAAGTTATATGAAAAATTTTCAAAGTGTGAATTCTGGCTAGATTCAGTGGCATTCTTGGGGTCATATAGTATCGAGTAAGGGGACCAAGGTAGATTCGAAGAAGATTGAAGCAGTGCAGAGTTGGCCCAGATCATCCTCAGCTACAGATATCCATAGCTTTCTTGGCTTGGCGGTGTACTACCGTCGATTTGTAGAAGGTTTCTCGTCTGTTGCAGCACCTATGACCAGATTGACCTAGAAGGGTGCTCCGTTCAGATGGACCGAGGAGTGTGAGGAGAGATTTCAAAAGCTCAAGACTGCTTTGACTACGGCCCAGTGTTGGTGTTGCCTACTGGTTCGGGGTCCTATACGGTGTATTGTGATGCATCGTGCATTGGCCTCGGCACAGTGTTGATGGAGGATGGTATGGTGATTTCCTACGCGTCTAGACAACTGAAGGTGCATGAGAAGAAATATCCCGTCCACGACCTCGAGTTAGCAGCTATTGTTCATGCCTTGAAGATCTGGTGGCACTATTTGTATGGTGTCCCTTAAGAGATAATCACCGATCATCGGAGTCTACAACATCTGTTTAAACAGAAGGATCTTAACTTGCGGCAGCGGAGATGATTGGAGTTGCTTAAGGTTATTACATCACCATTCTCTATCATCCCGAGAAGGACAATGTGGTGGCCTATGCCTTGAGTCGCAAGGTGGAGAGTTTGGACAGTTTAGAATATCTACCAGTAGCAGAGAGGCCTTTAGCCTTGGATGTTCAGGCCTTGGCCAACCCGTTTGTCAGATTGGATATTTTCGAGTTGAGCAGAGCTTTGGCTTGTGTGGTTTCTCATCCTTCTTTTTATGCTCGAATCGGAGAGTGTCAGTATGATGACCCCCATCTGCTTGTCCTTAAGGACACGGTTCAACACGGTGATGCCAATGCGGTCACTATTGGAGATGATGGTGTATTACAGATGCAGGGCAGGCTATGTGTACCCAATGTAGATGGTTTGCGTGAGTTGATTTTCTAGGAGGCCACAGTTCGAGGTACTCCATTCATCCAGGTGCCGCGAAGATGTATCAGGACTTGAGGCAGCACTATTGGTGAAGGTGGATAAAGAAGGACATACTGAAATATTAACTCGTTGCCTAAATTGTCAGCAGGTGAAGTATGAGCATCATCGACCGGGTGGATTGCTTTAGAATTTAGAGATTCTAGAGTGGAAATGGGAGCAGATCACTGTGGATTTCGTTTTTGGGATCCCACGGACTCAAAGAAAGTTCGATGCAGTTTGGGTGATAGTGGATAGATTGACCAAGTTAGCTCATTTCATTCATGTGGCTACTACGTACTCTTCGGAGCAGCTGGCTCAGGTTTACATTCACGAGATTGTCAGGCTTCATGGCGTGCCGGTATCTATCATCTCTGACTAGGGTACGCAATTTACGTTGCAGTTCTGGAAAGCCGTACAACATGAGTTGGGTACTCGGGTGGAGTTGAGTATAACATTTCACCCTCAGACAGACGGACAGTCCAAGTGCACTATTCAGATATTGGAGGATATGCTTCGTGCGTGTGATGGATTTTAGGGGTGTGGGAGGATATTCAAATTTTGCAAAATTTTCCTACAACAACAGTTATCAGTCGAGCATTCAGATGACACCGTATGAGACTTTGTATGGTAGACGGTGCCGGTCTCCAGTGGGTTGGTTCGAGCCGGGCGAGGCTAGGTTATTGGGTATAGACCTGGTTCAGGATGCTTTGAAAAAGGTTAAATTGATTCGGGATCGACTTCGTACAGCCCAGTCCAGGCAGAAGAGTTATACAGACCAGAAGGTTCGCGACGTTGCATTCATTATTGGGGCGCGAGTCTTGGTCCAGGTTTCGCCGATGAAGGGTGTTATGAGGTTCGGGAGGAAGGGCAAGTTGAGCCCTAGATATATCAGGCCTTTTGAGATTCTTAAGAGGGTTGGAGAGCTGGCTTAAAGACTTACACTACCACCTAGTCTCTCCGCAGTTCATCCACTATTCCATGTTTCCATGCTCCGGAAGTAACACGGCGATCCGTCCCATGTGTTAGACTTCAGCTCAGTCCAGTTGGACAAGGATCTATCTTATGTTGAGGAGTCGTGGCCATTTTGGACAGGCAAGTTCGAAAGTTGAGCTCGAAGAACATCGCTTCAATGAAGGTTCAGTGAAGGGGTCATTCGGTCGAGGAGGCGACTTGGGAGACGAGCATGATATGCACAACAGTTATCCTCATCTTTTCACCACTTCATGTATCTCTCTATACACATTCGAGGACGAATGTTTATTTTAAGATGGGGAGGATGTAACGACCCGGCCAGTCATTTTGAGAGTATTAGCCCCGAACCCCTATTTATTGCTCCCTCTAATTTATTTTGTGGCTACGTGACTTGTCGGGAGGATTTGTTTTTGGTTTCAGAGTGAAATATGGCACATAGTCCTAAATTGAAAGTTTAAGTTCTAGGATGGGACCGTACTTTAAATTGTATGAAGACGACTCCAGAATAGATTTTTGACGGTTCCAATAGCTCCGTAGGGTGATTTTGGTCTTAGGAGCGTGTTCAGATGTTGAATTTGAGGTCCTTAAGTCATTTTAGTGTCAATTGGGAAAAGTTGGAAAATTGGATAATTTTTGGAAAGTTTGACTGGGAGTGGACTTTTTTATATCGGGGTCGGATTTTAATTTCGGAAGTTGGAATATGTCTGTAATGTCAATTATGACTTGTGGGCAAAATTTGAAGTCAATCGGACTTGATTTGATAGGTTTCGGCGTCAAATGTAGAAGTTTGAAGTTTTAAGTTCATTAGGCTTGAATCGATGCGCAATTTATATTTTTAGCATTGTTTGATGTTATTTAAAGGCTTGACTAAGTCCATATGATATTTTGGGACTTATTTGTATATTCGGACAGGGTCCCGGAGGCCTCGGGTGTGATTCGGATTGAATGCGGAACAAATTTCGACTTGTGAGAATGTCTAAAGTGCACCAGTTCTGGTGCAATCGCACTTGCGCAAGATTGACCGCAGGTGCGAGCTCACATAAACGAGAAATTAGGCGCATATGCGGGGTTGGAGAAAGTGGCCCCTGGTCGCAGGTGCGACGTGAAGGCCGCAGAAGTGGAGTCATTTCTGCGGAAGAATGAGTGCAGAAGCGGAAAGGCCAGGAAGGCCTGTTGATCGCAGATGCGGACGAGGTCCGCAAGAGCGCGTGCGCAGAAGCGCTCTTTGGCCGCAGGAGTGGAAGTGCAGAGGCGCATTTGGGCCTGCAAAAGTAGACATGCCTGCACTAGGTTAGAAATACATTTGCGATGGAAATTTTGTAGGTACGGAGCCGCAGATGCGACTGTGGGTTCCCAGGTGCAACTTCGCTAGAGAGCTCGGGGGTTTAATTTCATTCTCCATTTTTGAACCTAGAGAGCTCGGATTGAGGCAAAATTTTGAGAGTTTTTCAGAGAAAATATTTGGGTAAGGACTCTTGACTTGTTTTTGATTTATTTCCACTAAGATATCATTTATTCTTCATTTAATTATGGATTTGGGTTGAGAAATTTGTGAAAAACGTGGGAAAATTCTTTAAGCCGAATTTTGAGGTTTTGATCGGGCATTTTATATCGGATTTGAGTAATTTTGGTATGGGTAAACTCGATATCGAATGAGTGTTCGTATTTTGTGACCTTTACCCGATTCCGAGACGTGGGTCCGGGTCGACTTTTTTGGGATGATTTTTCAATTCTTTGCTAAAGTCGTAGATTTATTAATTAAATTAGTTTCTTGTTGATTTTGGCTAGATTTGGGCCGTTCGGAGTCGAAAATTCGAGGAAAAGGCATTCTTATCGACTAATTGAGCGGGATTTGAGGTAAGTGACTTGCCTAACCTTGTGTGGGAGAAATCCCCTTAGGATTTGGTACTGTTGTAACAATTTGTGATATGTGAGTATCGTGTATGTGAGGTGACAAGTGCGTATACGGGCTAAATGTGGAAAATCTAATTCCTGTTGAGTAGTCTTCTTTTAGTTCTTTAACTGAGTTGCCTAGCATGTGTAGTTATCATGTTTAGCTTAATATCGCATGTCTACGTGTCTTAACTCTCACTTGAAATTTGTGCAACATTCTTAATTGAATTACCTGCTTCCTTAATTTTGTATTCAGTATTTTAATTGTAGGGTTTCCTTGCTGTAAATTCGTTGTTCCATAAGTTATGAGTAATGTATTTACTTTTGGGACTATGAGGCGGTACCTCGGGAGCTCCCCGTTGCATATTTACTTTTGAGACTGCGAAGCGGTACCTCGGGAACTCCTCTGTTATGTATTTACTTTTAGGACTACGAGGCGGTACCTCGGGAGCTCCCCTGTCGCGTATTTACATTTGGGACTACGAGGCGGTACCTCAGGAGTGCCCCATGTTGTTTATCTCTATTTGCTGTGTTGTTACGTTTCTGTAATTCCTCATTGTTAAATTCTCACTCGTTTCAGTATATTATTATATCCTCTGCCTTATTTCTTTTTTATTCCAGTAGGGCCGCGACCTGACCTCGTCACTACTTTACCGAGGTTAGGCTTGGCACTTACTGGGTACTGTTGTGGTGTCCTCATGCTACTCTTCTACACATCCTTTTTTGTAGATCCAAGTTCTTCCTATCAGGCCAGATACCAGTGAGATAGCCTGTACATGGAGATTTCAAGGTACATCTGCCAGCGTCCGCAAACCTCGGAGTCCCCTTCTATCCTTATTATATTGTTTTTCCTTATTCTCTTTAGACTCTGATGTATAGAGACACTTAGTATTTTCTCATAGAAGCTTGTGACTTATTTCTATCGGGTTTTGGGAGTTGTAATTATTTGAATCGCAGTTCTTATTTATATTTCACGTGTTGAGGTTTGAGTTCAATTTATATTCAGTTATTCAGCAAATGTTAGGCATACCTAGTCATAGAGACTAGGTGCCATCATAATATCCTACGGAGGGAAATTTGGGTCATGACAAGCAGCACTATTGGTGGAGAAGGATAAAGAAAGACATAGTGGAGTTTGTAGCTCGGTGCTTGAATTGTCAGCAAGTGAAGTACGAGCATCGGAGGCCGAGCGATTTGCTTTAGAGGCTTGAGATTCCATAGTGTAAATAGGAGCATATCACCATGGACTTCGTAGTTGGGCTCCCACGGACTTCGATGAAGTTTGATGCTATTGGGGTGATTATGGACTGGTTGACTAAGTCCGCACATTTCATTCTAGTTGGGACTACCTACTCTTCGGAGCGGTTGGCTCAGATCTATATTTGCGAGATTGTTCGCCTTCACGGTGTGTCGGTGTCCATTATTTCAGATTGGGGCACGCAGTTCACATCGGAGTTTTGGAGAGCAGTGCAGCGAGAGTTAGGCACACTGGTTGATTTGAGTACAACATTCCACCCTCAGTCGGACAGACAGTCCGAGCGCACAAGTCAGATATTGGAGAATATGCTACGCGCTTGCGTCATGGATTTCGGGGGTTCTTGGGCTCCGTTTCTGCCGCTTGCATAGTTTGCCTACAATAACATCTACCAATCGAGTATTTAGATGGCTCCATATGAGGCTTTGTATGGGAGGCGATGTCGGTCTCCGATTGCTTGGTTTGAGCCGGGTAAGGCTAGGCTATTGGGTACTGACTTGGTTCAGGATGCTTTGGACAAGGTTAAGTTGATTCAGGATCGATTTCGCATGGATCAGTCTAGACAGAAGAGTTACGCCGATTGGAAGGTTCTTGATGTTGCTTACATGGTGGGAGAGAAGGTATTGCTCAGAGTTTCACCCATGAAGGGTGTTATGAGGTTTGGGAAGAAGGGAAAGTTGAGCCCTCGGTATATTGGGCCTTTTGAGGTGCCTGAGAGGATTGGAGATGTGGCTTACAAGCTTGCATTGCTACCTAGTCTATCGAGTGTTCATCCAGTGTTTCATATTTCCATGCTCCGAAAGTATTTCGGCAATCCGTCTCATGTTTTGGACTTCAGCATGGTTCAGTTAGATGGTGATTTGACTTATGATGTGGTGCAGGTGGCCATTTTGGATCGGCAGGTTTGGAAGTTGAGGTCAAAGAATATAGCTTCGGTGAAGGTGTAGCGTAGAGGTCAGCTAGTTTAGGAGGCTACTTGGGAGACCGAGCGGAAGATGCGGAGCAGATATCCACACATATTTGAGACTCCAGATATGAATCTAGACCCGTTCAAGGGTGAATGGTTATTTAAGATGGGAGAATGTAACGACCCGGCCGATCGTTTTGAGTATTATAACCCCATTCCACCATTTATTGCTTATCCCATGCTCATTTATTGTTATGTGACTTGTCAGGGTGGTTGGTTCAGTTTCGGGGATGTTTCGAAGTGAGTTGGGATACTTAGTCCCAAGATTGGAAGCCTAAGTTGAAAGAGCTAATTAGATGTTGACATATGTGTAAATGACTCCGGAATGGAGTTTTGATGGTTCTCATAGCTCCGTATGGTAATTTTGGACTTATGAATGTGTCGAGATATTGATTTAGAGGTCTGTAGGTTATTTTGGATTGAATTGACGAAGCTTGGAAAAGTTGAAGTTTGGAGAGTTGAGAAGTTTGATCGAGAGTTGACTTTGTAGATACCGAGCTTGGATTTTTGTTCCGGAAGCTAAAATAGGTTCGTTGTGTCATTTATGACTTGTGTGCAAAATTTGAGGTCAATCGGAGTTGATTTGGTGTGTTTCGGCATTGGTTTTAGAAGTTAGAAGTTCAATAGTTCATTAGGTTTGAATCGGGGTGCGATACGTGTTTTCGATGTTGTTTGAAGTGATTTGAGGGTTCGTCTGTATGAAGTTTTAGGATGTGTTGGTCTGTTTGGATGGGGTCCCGGGGGCCTCGGGTGAGATTCGAATTGATTATGGATTGAAATTTGCCTTGTTGAACTGTAGAAATTCTTATGTCTGGTTTCCTTGTTCGCATTCACGAGAGAGGTCTCGCGTTCGGGAAGGGTATCTGGGAGACATGTGAAGTTTGTTCTTTGCGTTCGCGAAGAAGGCCACACGTTCGTGAAGGTTTAAGGAGTTTGTTCATCGCAATCGTGATTGGGTGATCGCGTTCGTCTAGAATGATGAGGCAGGTAGGGCACCAAGCTTGTAAGCCTTCGCGTTCGTGGGAGAGGGGTCGCGTTCGTGTAGGCCTTGGTTCAGTGTTCAATGCGTTCGTGAAGGGTCTCTCACGTTCGCGTAAGAGGAATTTTGGCACACTGGGTGTTTTTGTGCTTCGCGAACGCGAGGCACTTTCCGCGTTCGCGAAGAAGGGCGTCTAGGCAGCAAATATTTATTTCAAAATCGAGGGTTTGAACCCATTTTTCATATTTCGAGCTAGAGACCTCGGATTTGGGCGATTCTTGGAGGGATTTTCAAGGAATTGATTAGGGTAAGTGATTCTAACTGGGATTTGGTTGTTATACATGAATCTATCGTTGTTTTTACCATTTAATTAGTATTTTGGGTTTTAAAAATTGGGGAAGATTGTAGAAACTTCATAGAGTATAATTTGAGGATTTGAAGGTCGAATTGAGATGGGAATTGAGTGATTTTGGTATGGTTGGACTCGTTGTTGAATGGGTATTCGGATATAGTTAGTTTTTTCTGATTTCGAGAAATGAGCCCTGGGTTGACTTTTTGACTTTTTCTAAAGAACCTAGCTTTATCATATGGAATTGATTCCTATAGCTTGTGTTGATTGTATTAAGTTGTTTGTGGCTAGATTCGAGTCGTTCGGAGGCAGATTCGTGAGGCAAGGGCTTGTTGGAGTAGAGATTTGCATGGTTTGAGGTAAGTAACACTTCTAAACTTAGTTCTGAGGGTTTGAATCCACGAAATACATGTTATGTGGTTTGTGTTGAGATGATGCACATGCTAAGTGACGGGCGTGTGGGCGTGCACCGTAGTAATAGTGACTCATTTGATTCCGTGGAGTTGTGTAGTCATCTAATCTTGCTATTATTCATGTTTATTCCATGTGTAGAGAATTTGAGTTGTGATTCATATTAGAAATCATTTTTAGGCTATATGTTGGTACTGTTGGGACCCACAAAGGTCATTCTTTTGATGTTGAGTTATTTGTTTACATTGCAATTATATAATCAGTCACATTCATCATTTGCATATCATATCTCGGTCTCTGATATCATTTATGGTTACATCATGTATCACTGTTTTGGGCTGATTGGCATGAGTGTTGTGAGCCCGAGAGACTGGAGAGAGTGATGACCGAGTGAGGCCGAGGGCCTTTTGGTGAGTGATATTGATGGGATCGGGCTACGTGCCGCAGCGGGAATTATTGATTCATGATGGGATCGGGTTGCACGTCGCATTGGGTATTATTGATTCATGATGGGATCAGGCTGCATGTCGTAGCAGATTTTATTAGCGCTAGGGTAGGATCTGCCCCTCCAGAGTCTGGCATACCAGCAGTGAGCGCAGGTACCGTACAGTGTTGAGTGACTGAGTGTGATGAGTGAGAGTGGAGATAGTCAGATTGAGTACTCTGAGAGTGTGAGTATTGAGGTTATCATTGTGATGCATTACATGTGGAATGCACTTTTGACATGTAGATATAGAGATGTAACATTCCTCATATCAGTTATCATTGGCATATTTTATCCGTGTTGAGCTTAAACTGTTAATTACTTGAAAGCATGTCTACATTTCTGAATTGTCTACAAACTAATTATTGGATTTATTTTTGAGTTATTACTGTTATTATCTGGATTTGGACTATACCTTTCTGAGCTCGTCACTGCTTTTAGCCCAAGGTTAGTTTTGTTACTTATCGAGCACATTGGGTCGATTGTACTCATACTACACTCTGCACTTCATTTGCAGATTTAGGTACTTCTAGACACAACGGCTTCTAGATTTGGAGCTGCATCTGTTTGGAGACTATTGAGGTAGCTTTCTTGGCGTCCGCAGGACATCGACTCTCCTTCTTTTCTTTTATTTTAGCATTGTTCTATCTTTCTAGACAGTTGTTTTTAGCAGTTAGACTGTATTGTCATTTAGATGCTCATGTACTTAGCGACACCCGAATTTTGGGGGATTTTGTATTGAGTTGCGGTATTTTCATTATCAGTTAACTATGAGGGTTATTACTGTTAAACCTGTTTCACCTTTTTTTTCAATTTAAAAATGCATAGTTATTTGTGGATGTTGGCTTGCCTAGTACCATGATAGGCGTCATCAGGACATGTTGAGTTTTGGGTTGTGACATTTAGTGCATTATGTTTCCTTGTTCAATGTAATTGATACTTAAGTATTTTCAAACTTTTAAATAATAAAATAAGTATTTTAAGGCATAGAATTAAACTTTAAAGTGTTAACTTTGAATTTTAAAATTTTAAAATTGAAATTAAGTGGTTACATAAAACTATTTAATAAGACCAATCTGTAAGGATCAAACTTCAAAGGCTTCCATTTTATATTTTCATTGCATAGTTATACTTCAAATTAACTTGTCTAATAAACTAACACATTAAGCTTAAATAAGTCTAACAAATTCAAAATAATATAAATTGTCTCAAATCAACTTAAATACAAATTTCTGGAGGATGCTCAAGACAACCCTTGATATGCCTCCTTAAACCAGTTGTGCCCCCCCACTTTCGACAAACATTAAAGACTCGACTACAGTTCTTGCACTCTACTTTGCGTACTTTTTTATTTTCTTCTACCACCTCAAAGTGTTCCCAAACATGTGAGCGTACTCTAGAAGCACGTGGCATGATTTAACTTGAATCTAACAAAAATTGTAACCACACTTCACTAGATAATTACAATTTTCTAGTGGCTATCGTAAATAATTAATAAAACTTGAAATGCTAATTAATTGAGAACTTGAGAGCAATAAACAATTCAATAATCAAGAGGGAATTGAGAGAAAATTAGAATAGAAGAAGAGAGCAAGTTGTGAGAAAAAATAAAGAAGAGGAGCGCTATTTATAGTTTTTAAAAAGCTAAAAATGTAATTTATTAATTATTATGGGTGGACGGATTATTTTAGTAAGGGGATAGGCCGAAATGGCTAAAAATGCAAAAAATAGTCGTTGCCCAACAGTCATTTTTATTTTGACCGTTGGCAACAGTCAGAATTAAAAATAAATTACAACTTAAACCGGGCTGGACGGGCCGGAACACGGTTAAAACCCTTGAACGGGTTACCGAGCTAGCCGGGTTCCGGTGCACCGGTAGCCAAAAAAGGCCCGACCCTGTCCGGCACAACCCCTACCCTAGCCAACCCGTCCCACCCCTTACCGAACCGGACCGGGCTGACCCGGGTCGAACGGGTTGTTAATTGGCCGACCTGGCCCGATTAACACCTTTACCCTACAACACCTAAAAAGAAAATATTTATTAGTTGAACCATATTCCAATATAAGAAGTCCAATGAAAGCAATATTTGAAATGATAATTTATGGAAAAACTTACCAATACTAAAATCGACTAGAATGAGGTGATCACAAAAGGAATTACTGAATAACTAAAAAAGATAGATAGTACTAGTACAAATGATCCACTATTGAAAAATTAAGTATCTGTCATACATGTAATAAGATTCTCTTTCAAATAATAATTTTGTCCCGTCTAGGAGCTTAAAGAGTTCATAAAAGGCCAGTGCATACTGCATACGAGTCCTACAATATTTCTAGCAACTTCTTCTCATGCTTCTTTCCTCCATTTTTTGGTTATCCCTAAATTCATACTTGACTAGGAATATTTAATTCATAATCCATAGCTACGATTAGTAGCACACACACAAGACTTTCACCAAAGGTATCCAAAAAGTATTTTGGAGGTCCGAATTGGTACCTTAGCTCCTCCCACGACTACAACACCGTAATCATAGGATAAGAATGGGTTACGGTGTCTAAACATTGGTTAGCTAGTGTTCGATTTTTTAACTATCTAGCTATCATCATAAAAGAATAATAGATTATATGAATATGTCACGACCAAAATACATTATAGGTTGTGATGGCGTCCAATACTGCCGTTAGGCAAGCCAAAACTAATTCAACATGCCGATCGATAGTTCATAACACTTTTTGAAACAAGTGACAGACTAAATAAACGGAATCGTTCCACTTTCATAGTAAAACACAGATATCATCTACAAGGTTTGAATATGAGCAACACATAAAATGAATGTCATAATAGAAAGGCAGCCATGAACAATGACCTAAATCTCTAAAATCAGGTGTTACAAGTGCATGAGGAAATATACATTACTATTACAACAATTGTCTAGAATAAGAAATACACAGAATACAATAAATAAATGGTAAGGGGACTCTATCTGATGTGGATGTAACATAGAAAGCAGCTCACCGCAAAGTCTCCTCAGCAACTGCGCCTGTAAGACCACCAAATATACATGTCTCAGTAACTGCACAATTAGTGCAGAAGTGTAGTATGAGTATGTAGATCAATGCGCACCTAGTAAGTATCTAGTCTAACCTCGAAGAATTAGTAGCAAAGGGTCGACATCGACACTTACTAGTGATCCAATAATCAAAGTACATTAAAAATATATAGGTATGAAGCATAGAAAGTAGCAACGAAACAAATAAATGTGTATGACATGATCCTCAACAGAAGAATAAATACAAAATCATCAAATACCAAGTACTTCCTCAAATAAAATGCATGTGACCAATATCTGATGTAAATGTCAAATTCGAGTTAGGATACTCATATACGCATTGACTCCCTATCGAAATATTACGTACGATTCTACCGAGGAGAACGACCCGATCCCATAAGAATATTTTATAGTACTGCTGAGGCGAACGACCAGATCCTATAAGAGTATTTCATAGTACTGTCGAGGCGAATGACCTGATTCATAAGAGTATTTCATAGTACTGCCAAGGCAAATGGCTTGATCCCATAGGAGTGGTGTTTCATGATACTGTCAAAGTCGTACGGCCCGATCCATAAGTGTATTTCATAATATTGTCGAGGCGAATGGCTTGCTCCCATAAAATTAGTGCTAAGGCGATCAGCCTGATCCTAAAAGAATGGTAAAACTTTCGACGGGTCATTAGTCCAACTCGCGATATACGTATGAGTTAAGAAATCATGAAACTTCCAGAAAAATGAGTATAACACGGTAGTAAATCCGTAAGAGAAGGTATAATTTCTGCGCCAATCAAGTAGCACACTAACTCTCTAGAATAGCAAAGCTCAGTACTATATACAAGTCTAGTCTCAGGCTAAAACATGAATTAAAGCATTTAAACAAGCAAGATTTAATTAAGTAGCACAACTAAAGCATGAAGAAAATCTAAGTCTACCCGGACATGTCAAAATCTGGCATACGCACTCGTACATACATAGCTCCCATAAGACATAGCATGTAGCAAATATAGTACCTAGGGGGATAGGTTCCCTCTTACAAGGTTAGGCAAGAGACTGACCTTGCTCTAAAATCCAATGGTCGGCTTCAACATATCTCTAATACCTCAAACCAATGCGAAACGATCCAAAACTAGCAAAAGAACGTGTAGACCAATCAAAACCATACTCAAAATTTGCAATTTAACAATTAGAAATAATTTTCAACCCCACACGAAAAGTCAATAAAGTCAACCTCCACGCCTATGTGTCTGAATTTCGAAATTCTAGAAAATAAATATTAACTATAGCACCATGAACTCAAATATACAATTCTTTTCAAATTCCATGTCCAATTTCTTGGTCAAAACTCAAAAAAATCATTCTAGGTCAACTTCCAAATTTTCACATTTTTTACATCAAATCATGAATTTACAAGTCTAAATTCATATATATTCATGAAATATAATCAAAAGTGGGTTAGAAACACTTATCCTCCATAGTTGGGTGAAATGGCCCTTCAAAGTCATCTCAGAATCGACTCCAATTGACCCCAAATGAAAAATGAGAAGGAATCTCGGACATTACTCTTCGCGAACACAGCACGTACCTCGCGTTCGCGAAGCACAACTCTTCTTCGGCCAAAAATCCTCTTCGCAATCACATAACACGGTTCGCGAACGTGATGACTTACCAGGCTAGCACTACGCGAATGCGACCATGCCTTCGCGAACGCGAAGGCCAAAACTCCAGTCCAAGCTTCTTCTTCGTGAACATGACCTCCTTGTCATGAAAGCATAGCACCATTTCCCTAATCCTTAGTAAGTGCGTCTCACCCAGCGTGATCGCGAAGCACAAGCTACCTCCAGCCCAAATCCTTCACTGTGAACATATGCTTCCCACCGCGTTCGCGAATATCAAAACTTGAACCAGCAACTAGCAGCAACAAAATATTCCGACATGGTCTGAAACTACCCCAAAATATATCTGAGTCCCAATACCTTACCCAAACTTATCTAAGGGCTCGAAATGCCACGAATAACATCAAAACCAAGAGCCGGCGACCAAAAGCATTCTCTTTCAAACTTTGACGAACGCATACTGCATCACACTTAGTCATTCTGGATTATGACTAAACTTCACACAAAAGCTCCAATAAACTAAATGGACAAATACAAGGTCCTGAAATGCCATCCGAATTTCGATAACACCAAAGTTAACTTCAATCAAACTTAGCAATTTCAAAAATCTTCGAAATACAAACTTTCAACATTAAGCGTCGAATCACTCTCGGGGTCACCCGATAATCAACTTGAGCATACGCTCAAGTCCAAAATTACCTTACGAACCTATAGGAATCTTCGAATCCCGATTCCGAGGTAGTTTACTCAAAAATCAAACCTTGGCCAACTTCTACAACTTAAAGTTTCCAAATTGAGAATCACTATTCCAACTCAATCCCGAACTTCTCGAACATTGAAACCATCGATACACGTAAGTCCAGATGCATCATATGAAGCTACTCAAAGTATCAAACTACCGAACAAAAATACAAGGGTTCAAAATAACCAGTCAAGTCGTTACCGAATATGGCCAAATTGAATCTCTATATTATGTCATGACTAAATCATATAATCAGTTGCATATGTTATAGTCATCAAACATGATTACGTTAGTATTGAGTTGAGCATGTGTTATATTTTGATGATTAATAAACCATGTCTGATTATGATAAAAGAACCACATTTAATAAGATGGTTGGTATGCTACTGGACTGATGTGCAGATATGATGAAGGTGATGCAAGAACTAGGTTCGTAGTAGATGAGTGCAGAATGCTAATCAGACGCAAATATCAGAATACCTAATGCAAGTTGAATTCCTCAAGAAGTTTTGTCCGTACTCTATAAAGAAATCGTTAATTAGATGAGTTCATGGGCAAAAAGGATTTTGCACATAAGGGAAAAAACTTGCATGAAAAGAAAATGTTGAAGAGTTCGAAACAAATAAGGAAACCAAATCAAAATAGAGAGGTTTTCCTTAACCAGAAATATTCTAGGTTTTGGAGCTTTAATTCAAGAGATTTTCGGCCAACTATGCAACTATATAAAGAGACTTTTTACTGAAATTCAAGGCAAATTCTATTGAGAGTAATACATTGAAAAAAATCGCTCCTAACAATAGCGATCACGGCAAGAAGGTACTCTTGGAGACTCAAGTTTCTCAACTAAAGAACTTGTTCCTGAAGACGAATAGTTGTTTAAGTTGAGTCAAGTGTTCGAAATTATAATATATTTGCTTTTGAGAAGTATAATCATAAGTTAGTATAGAAACTTTGAATTTTTGGCAGCTTCCTAGATTAGAGTTAGCTTGGGAAGGGGTAGCTTCAATTGAGTTGATTGTATGGATAGGGTACTAGAGTTAGTCCCCTTGGTTATAGAGCTGTAACCTAAAACAGCTCATTGAAGTTAAATAAAATTTGAGATAAATCCTAGTGGGGTAGGTCGTAGTTTTTACTCTCTTGAACAAGGAGATTTTTCACGTAACAATTACTATGTTATTTAATTTTTGTAATTTATTTTTGTTTGTGTCTATTTGCTTAAGTTCAAAGAACCAGGTTCTTTGAAATCGCGAAAATCGGGTAAGACACAATTCAATTCCCCCTTTTATATTTGGTTCAACTCTTAAATAACAATTGGTATTAGAGCATGTTCTTTCATAAGCGGCTAACTCCTTAAAAAATCTACAATGGTTGCTCCACCGGATTCTCAAGAAGGACAATTAACTGTTAGACCATCATTGTTTAATAGAAAATACTATGGCTGGTGGAAGGAAATGATGCGCGATTTTCTGGAAGGAAAAGAACTGGAGTTTTGAGATATTGTTAAAAAGGACCAAATATACCAATGTCGGTCGATGATAAAGATATCACCATTGAACCAAAGCTAAGATAAAAATATTCCAAAGAAAATGTTAAAAGAGTCCAAAAGAAAGCTAAAGCCAAGAAGGTTTTGATTAACGGTATTGGTTCAGATGAATACAATAAAATATCAGTATGCAGAGATGCAAAACCAATATAGGATGCTTGCGGTATGCACATGAAGGTACGTCTCAAGTTAAACAGTTAAACAACATGTTAACTAGAAAATATGAATTGTTTAAGATAAAAGAGGGAGAAACAATTTTGGAGATGCATACAAGCCTTACATCAATCGTCAATGAGTTGATATATTTTGGAAATATTATCACACGAAGAAAATAGTGAGAAAGATATTGATCATATTGCCACCCTCATGGGATAGCAAGCTCATTGCAATTACTGAAGCAAGAAACTTTAATACAATGACCCTTGATGATCTTACTGGAAACCTGGAGATATTTGAGTTAAAGCTTTATCAAGATCGTCTAGATCGATAGTCTGCTAAACCTCACAAGGCCAAGAACCTAATTCTCAATATCACTCAGAAGCAGGCGTTGCAGAAGATGATATGGCACTGCTTACCAGACATTTTCGACGAGCAATAAGGAAAGGTGAATTCCTAAAAAATGGTAGTTCATCCAAACCTAAGGCTATAGAGAAAAATAATAATCATGGATGCTACAAGTGTGGAATAAATATCACTTCATCAAGGACTGATTGTTATGGGAAATAGAGTAGAAAAAGAATAATCCTGAGAAGGTAAAACAATAGAAACGAGATCGGGAAATGGACGGAGGAAGACAAATAAGGCTATGGACAAAAATTTTAAAAAAGCTATGGTTCTTATGCAATCATCTTCAACTGATGAGTCTGATGATGATGATGATAAAAGTGATAAATATGACAGTCAGTGATGGACAAGGAAGACAGTGATTCAAAACATGAAGATATCCTGGCATTAATAGCAAACTCAGATTTTGATGTTGATGAGGAAGAAGAACCTGGGGTAAGTTTTCAGGACATTAAAATTCATACTTACTCTAAAACAAAATTATTTTCCTTGTTTGGTGTCTTGATTGATGCATATCAAAATATTTCTGCTGAAAGGAACAACTAATGAATGATTATGCATCATTTGGTTTGAGAACAAAGATCCTTGAAGCTTTGTTATTGATCTCAAGGACCAGGTTCTTGCTTTAGAAGATGAAAAGTCTGTCTTAGAAATTGATAACAAGAAATTGCTTAGTGCATCAACCAAAGGTAAAGACTTAGCCAATATATTCAGGAGAAACTAGAGAGTGAATCGAAGAAAGTTAATACAAACCTTCTAGTTGAATCTGAAAATACTAGGGTGCTTCAAGAAAATTTGGATAAGGCTAAATATGAGTCTGAAAGAAATTTAAAATGGACCAGGTCTTCACAAATGATGTTTACGCTGCATGAAAATCACAGTAGTAATAAAAAAGGTCCAAGACTCGCTAAGGTTAAAACCACATATAATCCATATAAGAAGTATGTTGACATCCCTAATAATCGCCTATGCACTCACTATGGTAATAATGGAACTTTAAGGAAACACGCACATCGAGGATCAAAGCAAATATGAAGAATGTTATATATGTTTAGAAAATAAAAATTAGTAAACCTGGTTCTTCGTGAAAAATGAAAGACTACCAGGATGGACTAAAAAGAGTATGATTCATCCTTTCACTCAAAGAAAGAGATCCAAGATTGTCTGGATTCCTAAAGCTAACCCTTGAATACTTTTGCAGGCTAAAGTGAGAGGAAGCAAGAACTGGTGGTATGTGGATAGTGCTTGCTCCCGCCATATAACTGGAAATAAAGACAGTTTCCTCCCACTGAGAGGATATCAAGGAGGGAGTATCGGCTTTGAAAATGGCAAAAAGATAATACAATCGGCATAAGGTTAGTAAGTCTCACTCTCATGCAATTAAAAATGTATACTATGTTAAAAGTTTGAAGAATAGTTTGTTGAGTGTTTATCTCAAATGTGTGATAAAGGGAACCAAGGTTTGTTCACCTTTGGAAACTCCATGATTATGAATGAAAATCTGGAAACCTGGTTCTCAAAGAAAAAAGGTAAAAAAATATTTACAAAGCTGATATTAGGTATTCACTGAAAATAAACTATCATGTCTTAGTATACTTGACATTGAGTCCTTTCAATGATATAAGAGGCTAGGGCATGTAAGTTTTTCTATGTTGAACAAATTAATTACTAAGGGCCTAGTTTTGATTTGCCAAAATCAAAATTCAAAAAAGATAAAATTTGTGATGTTTGTGCTTAAGGTAAACATATCAGATTATCCTTCAAATAAGAGAAAGTGGTAGGTACCTCTCGACATCTGGCACTGCTCCGCATGAACCTATGTGGACCTGTGAAGGTTCAGAGTAGAGGTGAAAAAAGGTATAAATTTGTAACTGTTGATGACAACTATATATTTACTTGGATCATATTTCTTGCGACTAAAAATTAAACATATAATATATGTGTGACCTTTGTAAAGAAATTACAAAAAAAGGTGGATAGTCATGTAGCTAGCATTAGATCTGACCATGGAACTAAATTTAAAAGTGTAAACTTTCTTGAGTTCTGTGTAAGTAATAGCATAGATCATAATTTCTTTGCACCTAGGACTCCACAACAAAATGGTGTTGTAGAAAAGAAAATTAGGATTTTAGAAGATATGTCAAGAACTATGTTCATTGCTAGTGGACTTCCTAAATATTTTTGGGTTGAAGCTGTGAATACTACATGTAATATTATCAATAGGTGCATGATTAGGCCAATAATTGAAAAGACTCCCTATGAATTACTTAAGGGCAAAAAATCCAACATAACTCACCTAAGAGCCTTTGGTAGAGAGTGTTTTGTCCATAATAATGGTAAAGAGGCTCTAGGGAAGTTTGATGCTAAAAGTGGTGAGGGTTTTATTAGGTTACTCTCCACATAGAAAAGCTTACAAAGTGTATAATAAAAGAACCGTGTGTGTTGAAGAAAGTATACATATAATTTTTTATGAAACTAACTATGTGACTGAGAAAGGTATACAGGCTGACGATGATGGAGAATTTGGACCCACACAGACCAATGAAGAACAATCAAACCAAGGACATCCGGAGGATACTGGAGAATAGGTATAAGAACCGGGTCCTCTAGAAGTCGATCATGATATACAATATGCAGGGGGAACCTGTTACAACCCAAATTCGCATATCATAGATCACGCCGTAAGGTAGTCGACGTAAATCCAAGAAGAGATTATCTTTGAGATGATAATAAGTTAATCCTATTGGTCTTAAACGATACAAGGGTGTATAAGAGTGGTTAACAAGTATTTGAAGTTAAGCTAATCAAGGATGTTGTAACCCGTATTTTCGGATAACACTAGAGGTGATTAACTGTCCCAAGAGGTCTTGTTTTAATGTATTTGAATCATATAATATCCGCATCATAAGTCTTGAAGTCAAGCGAGTTATGAAATAAAAGTCGATAAAAGTTGTCGCAACTTAGGTTTATAATTTTACTTAAACTTTAGGTCAAATGTTACTGCATTTTACTCCCAATATGCTTGGAATTATGGGGTCATCTACCTATCAAATTGAAGATCTATGAGTCTAGTTTCCAACGCATTAAACCGTTCGTCGATACGATCTCGGAATAGAGAGATATTCGCGTTTTCGCGAGAGCGCGCCAAGCTGCTCTCTATGGGGCCCACAAAGGCGGAATAAGACATTTGGACATATATAAGATAACTCAACCCCGTTTTAAGTCATTATTTTTCAGTATATTCAGACCTTATAACCCTAAAAACATTCTCTCAAGGTTCTCTCATGATCCAAGACCCAAACAAAGGGCAAACAACACAAATCAAATGTCGGGAATCCCGTGGTGCTAGTAAGTTTCTTGTTTTTCTTGTTGTTGCTGATTTTTGTGTTGTTCCAGCTCGTGTGGGAGGTTGTTTTAAGTGCTTTATGTTCTGTAAATACACCTTCAAGTTTTTAATATCAACCCTAGGTGATTTCAAGTCTTCTAAAGTAATTCTAGTGCCGAAAAACCCGAATTAATTGCTAGTTTCGCTTCCTTGTTCTTGTGGCAGAATTGAAGGGATATTTCGAGGAAAATTAAGGTCAAATTGGAGTTGTTCTTTCTGTTTAAAGGTAATGAACCTCTTACTCTATATATATTTAAGATTATCCAAGTTGTGGCTAAGTCGTTGATGCTAGAACTTGTGAAATATATATCGAAAGGCTTGGTAGTAATGTTGTTAGTTGGTGGACTGTTTTGGAGACTCAATATGATTATTAATGATGTTGTTTGGGCTGTTTGGTGATTGTATTGACTTGTGGGAAGTCATATAAATAGGGGAGGTGCTGTCCGTTTCATTGTAAAATAGGTTGCGGTCGATACATAATAGTTACGACGCTTAAACGATAATGATAGTGTCATTTCTCTTATTGTAGACTAATGAGTCGTGACATTTGCATAGCTTGAGGTTGGGCAGTATATACAAGGTATGTGAGGCTATCCCCTTCATTCTTTTGCACGACTCCGATTGTACATAATGTAATGAACGAGCTCCCAAAGATACTCTACTCTTAGAAGCTAGCAGTACTTACATTGCTGCCCTTCTTATGAAACGATTGGTATTGATGTTACTTCTCTTATTCTTATATTATCAATGTTGTTGGTAGTTCCTGATTCTTATAAGTTTCTTGATGAAGAGTTAATCCTAATAACGTGTACGAAGGATACCGACCTTACGTCACTCCGAAAGGTTCAAAATGTGATTCCAATGAGTCCAGCATGCATCATATATATGTATCTATTTTACTCTACCGAGCCGCGCTATAGTCGGCCGGGTATGGCACCTATTGTGCAACCACTGATCAGTTGGGTTTTACCGAGCTCCACGTGGCCGGGTACGATTCTACCGAGCCCTATGATGGCCGGGTACATTTTACCGAGCCTATTATGGCCGGGTACGATATGATGATGATGATGCCCACAAAGGCATATGTTTTAAACGTTTACGTATATATATATGTATGTATCATGTATTTCATGTCAGTAGCCCTCAGAGGTACCCAGATGTCACAGGTTGTATATTCCCTATCACTGTTTACATTATTGTTCTTACTTATGCTATTCTGCCTTACATACTCAGTACTTTATTCGTACTGACGTCCTTTTTATTTGTGGACGCTGCATGTCGTGCTGCAGGTCCTGATAGACGGGTAGACGCAGCTCCCCCATCACAGTAGGCTATCCGGTTCAGCGTTATTGGCAAGATCCTTTCTCCGGACTTGCCGTGGTCTTGGTATGCATTTTTGTTATAGACATTATGGGTATGTCGGGCCCCTGTTCCGGCAATGTTGTAGCACTTATGTTCTTTTAGAGGCTCATAGACAGGTGTCGACTCATGTATGGTTTGGAATGCCTTGTCGGCTGATTTTTGTTGTATAGTCTTTCATGGCACCATGGTAGCTCGTACCTTATATATAGTTTCTTGACAGTCTTGTCGTCCCATGTTACGTATGTTCATGACATTATCTTTCATTGTTGGATGTTCATGATCCATGTCTTTCATTTATATTGGTCTTGTCGGCCCTTAAAGATAATAAGGAAGGTTAGAAAATGTACGTTGGTGCTCGGCAAGTATGGCCCGGGTGCTAGTCATGACCCTCCAGTTGGGTCGTGACAAACTTGGTATCAGAGCAAGTCTGTCCTAGGGGTTGTCTATGAGCCGTGTCTAGTAGAGTTTTGATTATGGATGTGTAGCGCGCCACATTTATAATCAGGAGGCTACGTGACATCTAGGGTTGTTACTTTCTTCCTGAATCTAGATCGTGCGTAGAGTTGAGTCATAAGTGTTCATATCTAATATTCACCTTGTTTTCTTTTAGCGATGCCTTCGACTAGGAAGAAAGAGATTAGTAAACGGCTTGATACAACTGTGGGAGAGGGTAACATTCAGGTGCCTCCAGCCAGAGCAGGCCAAAGTGAGCCTCAGAGTGAGATGCCGTCTCATACCTCTCTGTCTCCTCCAGAGGATATTAGGAGGCACCCAGTACATCCAGTTCCTCCGTCTGGCACTACAGACCACGATATGCGCAGTGCGGTGCAGTTGTTGAGTAGATTAGTAGCTGCTCAGGCTCAGAGGTAGAATACTGGTGCTGCTGATAAACCGGTTAGTGCGAGAGTTCATGATTTTATTAATCTAGACCCTCCAGTGTTTACCGGATCAAACCCCAAGGAGGACCCGCAAACATTTATTGATCAGGTTCATTGTACATTGCGGGTTATGCATGCTAGTGATACAGAGGCAGTAGAGTTGGCTTCTTATCGGTTACGGGATTTAGCGATTTTATGGTATGATAGTTGGGAGAGATCTAGGGGTCCGAACGCTCCTCCAGCCGTGTGGAAGGAATTTTCTGAGGCCTTTCTTCGTCACTACTTGCCAGCTGAGATACGACGAGCTAGAGCTGATAAGTTCTTGAACCTTCGACAGGGTAATATGAATATACGAGAGTATAGTATACAGTTTGATTCTTTAGCAAGGTATACTCCCCATATCGTGGCCGAGATGAGTGATAGGGTGCACCTGTTCGTGAACGGGTTGGGACCACATCTGATAAATGAGTGCACAACAGCCTCCTTGGTAGAGGGCATGGATATTTCCCGTATTCAGGCTTATGCCCAGACCCTTCAGGATCATAAGTTATATGCTAAGTTCTCTAAATGTGAATTCTTGCTGAACTAAGTAGCATTCCTTGGCCATGTGATATCTGATGAGGGTATTAGTGTCGACACTCAGAAGATCGATGCAGTGAAGAATTGGCCGAGACCTACAACACCGTCAGAAGTCCGCAGCTTCCTGGGGCTAGCAGGATATTATAGGCGGTTTGTAGAAGGGTTTTCCTCTATATCAGCACCATTGACTAAGTTAACACAGAAAGCTACCAAGTTCCAGTGGTCTGATTCTTGTGAACATAGTTTTCAGGAGCTAAAGAATCGATTGACATCTGCGCCAGTGCTCACTCTCCCAGAAGGAACAGAAGGTTATGTGGTATATTGTGATGCCTCAGGTATAGGTTTGGGGTGCGTATTGATGCAACGTGGGAAGGTGATTGCTTATGCATCACGACAATTGAAGAAGCATGAAAAGAATTACCCGACTCATGATTTGGAATTGGCTGCAGTAATATATGCTTTGAAGATATGGCGGCACTACTTATACGGCGTCCATATTGACATCTACACAGATCACAAAAGTTTACAATACATCTTCAAGCAGAAGGAGTTGAATTTGAGGCAGCGTAGGTGGCTTGAATTACTGAAAGACTATGACGTCGAGATATTGTACCATCCTGGTAAAGCCAATGTTGTGGCAGACGCTCTCAGCCGTAAGTCAATGGGAAGCTTAATACATATTGAGGCAGGTAGACAAGGGTTGACCAAAGAGCTTCACCAGCTGGCCAATATGAGAATCAGATTGTTGGACTCTGATGACGGAGGTGTTACTGTACAGAATACAGCAGAATCATCTTTGGTAGCCGAGGTAAAAGCACGGCAATATGAAGATCCTACCTTAGTAAGATTGAGAGAGGGAATTCAGCAGTGTAAGATTACAGCTTTCAAGATCGGAGGAGATGGGACACTGAGATACCAGGGCCGATTATGTGTGCCTAGTGTGGCAGGGTTGCGAGAGAAGATTATGATTGAGATTCATCAGTCCCGATATTCTATCCATCCTGGCTCGACAAAGATGTATCATGACGTTAAGGAGCAGTATTGGTGGGACAACATGAAGAAGTCTATTGCAGAATTTGTAGCCCAGTGTCCTAATTGTCAACAAGTAAAGATCGAGCATCAGAAACCCAGTGGATTGATTCAGAATATAGAGATTCCGACCTGGAAATGGGAGGTGATTAATATGGACTTCATTATTGGATTACCTCGCTCTTATCATAAGTTTGACTCCATTTGGGTGATAGTTGATCGACTTACAAAATCTGCCCATTTTCTACCAGTTAAGACAACTTACACGGCTGAAGATTATGCGAAGTTGTATATCAAGGAGATTGTTAGGCTTCATGGTGTGCCGGTATCTATTATATCAGACCGAGGAGCTCAATTTACGGCTAACTTTTGGAGGTCTTTTCAGAAGGGTTTAGGCACACAAGTAAATCTCAGCACTGCATTCCATCCGCAGACTGACGGACAGGCTGAACGTACCATCCAGACGCTGGAAGATATGCTACGAGCATGTGTTCTAGATTTTAAGGGGAATTGGGATGACCATCTGGCACTTATAGAATTTGCCTACAATAATAGCTACCATTCCAGTATTAAAATGGCCCCGTATGAGGCACTGTACGGGAGGAGATGTAGATCACCAGTTGGATGGTTCGAAGTCGGTGAGACAGAATTATATGGGCCAGATTTGATTTACCAAGCCATTGAGAAGGTGAAACTGATACAAGAGCGGCTGAGGACGGCACAAAGCAGGCAAAAATCTTATTCCGATGTCCGACGTCGTGATCTGGAATTTGAGGTTGGTGATTGGGTTTTCCTGAAGATCTCGCCGATGAAGGGTGTTATGCGTTTTGGGAAGAAGGGTAAGTTGAGTCCACGGTATATTGGGCCGTACAAAATTCTTCGACGAATTGGACAGGTTGCTTACGAGTTAGAATTGCCATCTGAATTGGAATTTGTCCACCCGGTATTCCATGTATCTATGTTGAGGAAATGTATTGGAGACCCTTCTCGGGTCGTCCCTATCAAAGATGTACAAGTTACAAAGGATCTATCATATGATGAACTGCCAGTGGCTATATTAGATCGACAAGTCCGCAAGCTGAGAACAAAGGATGTAGCTTCCATGAAAGTATTATGGAGGAACAAGAATATAGAAGAAATGACATGGGAAGCAGAAGAGGAGATGAAGTCTAAATACCCTTACCTATTCCAGAGTGAAAATAACGAGGATACCGGGGGAAAGAAGGACGCATTATAAGGTGAAACGGCTCTATGAGGTAAGCAATAGCTTGTGAATACTCTTTTTTTAATACAAAATGGTGATATGCAGATAATGTACATATCCATAATGCTTTGTATAGTCTTGTATGGCCATAGGTTGGGTTTAACTGCTTGCAAGTTTGGCTAGTGTCCATTTTATAAGGGAAACTCAGCCGGAAATCTCCGTCGGAATCCACGATGAGTTAGACACCCCATAAACCCTTACATTCGAGGACGAATGTTCCTAAGGGGGAGAGGATGTTACAACCCAAATTCGCATATCATAGATCACGCCGTAAGGTAGTCGACGTAAATCCAAGAAGAGATTATCTTTGAGATGATAATAAGTTAATCCTATTGGTCTTAAACGATACAAGGGTGTATAAGAGTGGTTAACAAGTATTTGAAGTTAAGCTAATCAAGGATGTTGTAACCCGTATTTTCGGATAACACTAGAGGTGATTAACTGTCCCAAGAGGTCTTGTTTTAATGTATTTGAATCATATAATATCCGCATCATAAGTCTTGAAGTCAAGCGAGTTATGAAATAAAAGTCGATAAAAGTTGTCGCAACTTAGGTTTATAATTTTACTTAAACTTTAGGTCAAATGTTACTGCATTTTACTCCCAATATGCTTGGAATTATGGGGTCATCTACCTATCAAATTGAAGATCTATGAGTCTAGTTTCCAACGCATTAAACCGTTCGTCGATACGATCTCGGAATAGAGAGATATTCGCGTTTTCGCGAGAGCGCGCCAAGCTGCTCTCTATGGGGCCCACAAAGGCGGAATAAGACATTTGGACATATATAAGATAACTCAACCCCGTTTTAAGTCATTATTTTTCAGTATATTCAGACCTTATAACCCTAAAAACATTCTCTCAAGGTTCTCTCATGATCCAAGACCCAAACAAAGGGCAAACAACACAAATCAAATGTCGGGAATCCCGTGGTGCTAGTAAGTTTCTTGTTTTTCTTGTTGTTGCTGATTTTTGTGTTGTTCCAACTCGTGTGGGAGGTTGTTTTAAGTGCTTTATGTTCTGTAAATACACATTCAAGTTTTTAATATCAACCCTAGGTGATTTCAAGTCTTCTAAAGTAATTCTAGTGCCGAAAAACCCGAATTAATTGCTAGTTTCGCTTCCTTGTTCTTGTGGCAGAATTGAAGGGATATTTCGAGGAAAATTAAGGTCAAATTGGAGTTGTTCTTTCTGTTTAAAGGTAATGAACCTCTTACTCTATATATATTTAAGATTATCCAAGTTGTGGCTAAGTCGTTGATGCTAGAACTTGTGAAATATATATCGAAAGGCTTGGTAGTAATGTTGTTAGTTGGTGGACTGTTTTGGAGACTCAATATGATTATTAATGATGTTGTTTGGGCTGTTTGGTGATTGTATTGACTTGTGGGAAGTCATATAAATAGGGGAGGTGCTGTCCGTTTCATTGTAAAATAGGTTGCGGTCGATACATAATAGTTACGACGCTTAAACGATAATGATAGTGTCATTTCTCTTATTGTAGACTAAGGAGTCGTGACATTTGCATAGCTTGAGGTTGGGCAGTATATACAAGGTATGTGAGGCTATCCCCTTCATTCTTTTGCACGACTCCGATTGTACATAATGTAATGAACGAGCTCCCAAAGATACTCTACTCTTAGAAGCTAGCAGTACTTACATTGCTGCCCTTCTTATGAAACGATTGGTATTGATGTTACTTCTCTTATTCTTATATTATCAATGTTGTTGGTAGTTCCTGATTCTTATAAGTTTCTTGATGAAGAGTTAATCCTAATAACGTGTACGAAGGATACCGACCTTACGTCACTCCGAAAGGTTCAAAATGTGATTCCAATGAGTCCAGCATGCATCATATATATGTATCTATTTTACTCTACCGAGCCGCGCTATAGTCGGCCGGGTATGGCACCTATTGTGCAACCACTGATCAGTTGGGTTTTACCGAGCTCCACGTGGCCGGGTACGATTCTACCGAGCCCTATGATGGCCGGGTACGTTTTACCGAGCCTATTATGGCCGGGTACGATATGATGATGATGATGCCCACAAAGGCATATGTTTTAAACGTTTATGTATATATATATGTATGTATCATGTATTTCATGTCAGTAGCCCTCAGAGGTACCCAGATGTCACAGGTTGTATATTCCCTATCACTGTTTACATTATTGTTCTTACTTATGCTATTCTGCCTTACATACTCAGTACTTTATTCGTACTGACGTCCTTTTTATTTGTGGACGCTGCATGTCGTGCTGCAGGTCCTGATAGACGGGTAGACGCAGCTCCCCCATCACAGTAGGCTATCCGGTTCAGCGTTATTGGCAAGATCCTTTCTCCGGACTTGCCGTGGTCTTGGTATGCATTTTTGTTATAGACATTATGGGTATGTCGGGCCCCTGTTCCGGCAATGTTGTAGCACTTATGTTCTTTTAGAGGCTCATAGACAGGTGTCGACTCATGTATGGTTTGGAATGCCTTGTCGGCTGATTTTTGTTGTATAGTCTTTCATGGCACCATGGTAGCTCGTACCTTATATATAGTTTCTTGACAGTCTTGTCGTCCCATGTTACGTATGTTCATGACATTATCTTTCATTGTTGGATGTTCATGATCTATGTCTTTCATTTATATTGGTCTTGTCGGCCCTTAAAGATAATAAGGAAGGTTAGAAAATGTACGTTGGTGCTCGGCAAGTATGGCCCGGGTGCTAGTCATGACCCTCCAGTTGGGTCGTGACAGAACCGACCAAGGAAATAATACAGATATAAATGAACCTGGTGGAAGCAATGAGCTAGGGTCTTCAAGTGAGAGCTTGGAAGCATCATAGTACCCATCCACTTACCAATGCTCTAACACTGGTGGACTCTGGGATAGTAACAAGATCAAAATTCAAAAATATGATTGCGTTTACAACCTATATATGTATGGTTGAGCCAAAGAATATCAAAGAAGAACTTGAAGATGTAGACTATATAGTGGCTATACAGGAGGAACTCAATAAGTTTGAAAGAAATAAGGTATGACACCTAGTTCCTATCTAGAAGACAGAATAGTCACTGAAACCAGATGGGTGTTTAGGAAGATGATCAAGGAAACATCACCAGAAACAAAGCAAGGTTGGTTGTGCTACAATCAAGAAGAAGGCATCAATTATGATGAGATATTTGCTTCAGTTTCAAGGATAGTGGTAATTTGCTCATTGCCTTTTCATTCTACATGAGTTTCAAGCTGTATCAAATGGATGTGAAGAGTACTTTTTCTAAATGGGTATTTGAAAGAGAGTTGTTTGTGTGGCAGCCTATAGGATTTGAGAGTCATGAGTTCCCAGATCATGTGTTCAAATTGGACAAAGCATTGTATGGTTTAAAGCAGACTCTAAGGGCATGGTATGAGAGGTTGTAAAAATTTATCTTAGAGAACGGGTTCTCACGCGGTAAAATTGACAACACTCTGTTTTTGTTGAAAAGTGGCAAGAACCTACTGATTGTTCAAATATAGATTGATGATATCATTTTTGGAGTCATAAACGAAGCCTTATGCAATGAATTTGTTAAACTAATGGGGAATGAATTCGAAATGAGTATGATGAGAGAATTGAATTTCTTTCTTGGACTTCAAGTTAAGCAGACTGAAAAAGAACTATGATACATCAACATAAGTACATCAAAGAGTTGCTTAAGAGGTTTGGTATGGACAATGCAAAGAATTAATACTCCAATCGCTATGGCAACTAAGTTGGATATGGATGAACCCAGTACCTCCGTTGATGAAAAGAAGTATAGATATATGATTGGGTCTTTTCTCTACCTAACTGCAAGCAGGCCGGATATGGGGTTGTGTGACAGATTTCAGTCCAATCCCAAGGAGTTACACTTGAAGGCTGTTAAAAGAATCTTGAGGTATCTTAATGGTAGTCAAGACCTAATTTTTTGGTACCCGGTTGGAGATTCATTTGATTCGATTAGGTATGCGGATGCTAATTATCATGGATATTTGGTAGATAGGAATAACACATTAGGTATGAATCACTTCTTTGGGTCATGTTTGATCTCATGGGCCTCAAAAAACAGAACTTTATGGCTCTATAAACTACAAAACTTGATTATGTAGTTGCTGCCACATGTTGTGCTCAACTATTGTGGATTAAATAACAACTAGAAGACCATGGAGTAATGATTGAACGAGTTCCTATATTTTGTAATAATACAAGTGCAATGAATATGAAAAAGAACCTGGTTCATCACAAGAGAGAAAAACATATTGATGTGTGGCATCACTTTTTAAGAGATAATATAGAGAAAGGTAACTTCTCTATCAAATTTTGCTAGACAGAGAAGCAAATTACATATATATTTTCCAAGGCTTTAAGTAGGGATCATTTTGAAAGAAATCTCTTAGAGCTTGATTTTATCAAAATAAATTAGGACATTCATGGCTAGCTTCAATGATTGGTTGTCTTAATAAATTGTCTAGTGAGTATATATGTAGAAGAATGTTTAACTCAGTCTTATATTGTAACAGGTATGCATGCATGGACATTGATTCAAGGGCATGGATTCTTAATTTGATGATAAAATCCTAGATTAGAAAAGGTTACCGATAGACACATTGAGGAAATCAGTCAAAGAGCCTAGTTGTGTGACACTCAGGTATGTACCCCCTTTCCATATGATAGTTGTGCTTAACTGTTAAACTGTCACGTCATTAAAACCAGGTTCCTACTCAAATTGATCACATCCTATAGTAATGACTCTCTTCAACTCATGAAATCAAAAGGGATCGGGTTCCAAAGTTAAAAACTGTCATTCCGAGAGTAATCATGACTAGGATCAATCTCGTGAAATCAGGACCAATTAAACTGGTTGTACCCTCTTTCCATATCAGAATCGAATTAGGAGCAAGTAGTGTGATTGATTAAAAAATGAGTAACTATCAAATAGTATTCCTACAAAACTCTCTCACACACTTCTTCTCTCTCATTCAATGAAAATTGCACATCATTCTCAAAGAACATAAGTCAAAAATTGAAATCCTAGTTCTTTAGTTCTTCCAAAAATATTAAACCTTCAACAATGTCGAACTCACCAAGCCAATCCACTTCTAGTATCCTTGAACGAAACATCACACCTACTTCCAATATACCTCTTTCTGCATCTACTCATGTCGAGTCTATCTAAGATCAATTTTTCTCCAAAAGCGCCCTAAAAGCCTTCACTGGTTTGGTCGGCTACTCTAATAAAGAGGACAGTGAGAATTCTTACGGTGAAAATTTAGCAGTGGAGGAGCCTCAAATTGAGGGGAAAGGAAACACTAAATAGGAAAAGGAGGATGGTAATGAACAATCAAAAGTGGATGATATTGTGGAACTGGTGATTCATGGGGAAGAAGAGGGGGAATGTGAGATAGTGCAAGAAAAGGGAAGTGATGTGGTGGAATCTAAAACTCAGGTGAAAGTGGAGGTAGTAGTGAGCAGATAGAAGAAAGGGAGAGTAAGCGAGGCATTAATGATGTGGGTGTGGATGTTGTGGAAAACATGATGAACCCTAGGGAAGAATTGATGCAGGAAAATGTTGGTATTGAAATAGAATTATCAAAAGCCTCTCAACAATAAGGTTCTTCTATTGCTGGAGAGGGAGAAGTGGTTAGAGAAGGAGTTGCTGAAGAACCTGCTGAGAAAGTCATTTATCAAGCTCAAGAACCTGGTTATCTGAACGTTGATCCAGAGAAATCTGAATTCTTTGACTGGGGTGATACTGATGAAGAAAGAGAAAAAACGGAGAAGAATAAGTGAGAAAAGAAAGCAGTGCCAGTAGTGATGATGAGGTGCTAGCAGATCTGATTGCTAAAATGAGGGAAAAGAAACTAAATGAGGCAAGAAACATCTCTGGAAGAGTGAAAGCAATAGAAAAGAAAACAGTATTTCCTCAAAGGTCTGTTAATCTTGGGGGTGGAGCTCTAAATACAGGAGGGATGAGTAAGGCTGCATTTCAAAAGGCCTTGAAAGAAAGTAGGAAAAAGAAGAAGGAAAAACAAGAGTTCAGTCTAGTAGATGAGCCTGATATGGAGGAAGTTGACCTTGTCAGTAAGGGAGATGATAAAGAGGAGGAGGAGTTCCTCTTCTAAGGAAAGGAAAGAAAACGTTTGAATCATCTTTACCCACACCTAAGGAAAAAAAGGGTTCTAGAAAAAGGAAGACTGTCGTTTCGGAGTCTGAAGGGAAATGAACCAGTTCCAAACGAAGATAGAAGACACGCAAAAATTACCGTTGTAGTCATAAAAGAGTGGTTTGCAGGGGTGATGTTGTTAAAGGGCCGAGTAATCAACCTAGATACTGTGAACATATTTGGAATAAATGAGATAGGGGAGAAAAATGAGAATCATGGGTGGACACATTTATTTTTATGCTCACTCCCAGTGATATATGGTAAAGCAATGCTTTATTTTTACAAGAACTTTAAGTTGATATAAGATGGCATAGTGAGTTCTAAGGTTAGGGGAGTGGACCTGGTTCTTGATGTCAAGTTGTTGGGGAAGATACTGAATGTGCCCGTAGAAGGTTTTGATACCTATGTGCGTCGTGAGTGGCCAAGTTTGGGAGAGAAAGAAGATGCTCTATACTTGAACTCTAAGTACACACAAAAAAGGTAGCAGTTGATTGCGAGGAAGGTATGAAAAGGAGAGATAGAGCCGATTCACAAGCTTCTATTCGAATTTGTGAAAATTATTGTCTCGATTAGAAAGGAGGCATGAGGCTACTTACTTGAACCTGGCGGTAATGGAAGTTCTGGACCAAAATAGGCTAATTAACCTGCCCTCAATAATGATCAAGAATATGGAAAGGGTGGTTGATTAGGAAAATACACTCATGCTCTACCATATGGGTGTTTGTTGACTAGGGTGTTTGAGCACTTTGAGGTCCCTCTAAGAGGACTTAAGAAAGGGACTAAAAAGGATACGTTTGATGAGGAAACTTTAAGGGAATGCGATTATGTTACGCGACTACCAGTAACTAAAATAAAAAGCATGGTCATAAATATTTGGAGGAAGATGTTCCAAATCTTTGAACTCGTGAGTGGCCAAGTTTGGGAGAGAAAGAAGATGCTCTATACTTGAACTCTAAGTACACACAAAAAAGGTAGCAGTTGACTGCGAGGAAGGTATGAAAAGGAGAGATAGAGCCGATTCACAAGCTTCTATTCGAATTTGTGAAAATTGTTGTCTCGATTAGAAAGGAGGCATGAGGCTACTTAATTGAACCTGGCGGTAATGGAAGTTCTGGACCAAAATAGGCTAATTAACCTGCCCTCAATAATGATCAAGCATATGGAAAGGGCGGTTGATCAGGAAAATACACTCATGCTCTACCATATGGGTGTTTGTTGACTAGGGTGTTTGAGCACTTTGAGGTCCCTCTAAGAGGACTTAAGAAAGGGACTAAAAAGGATATGTTTGATGAGGAAACTTTAAGGGAATGCGATTATGTTACGCGACCACCAGTAACTAAAATAAAAAGCATGGTCATAAATATTTGGAGGAATTGACTGGTGTCAATGAGGAAAAGAGAAGATGATAGAGGAAATTTCCTTCTTGAAAGAGGAAAATAGGAAGCTGAAGGATAAGATGAAAAAAAGAGCAGGAGGCTTCTGCTGCTCGATTTGACAAGCTTATGGGTTTTATTCCTGGAGAACCCTCTTCCAACAAAGAACTTGGTCTTCAGTTTTCTTAGATTTCCTAGTCTAGCCCTAGTTGATCCTTAGTCATGTCCCTTCTATGACCAGTTTCTGGATTTGTATTTTTTGTTCTTTTGATTTTGTTGGCAGTTTGACGGGTTTGTTCAATCGTCTTTTGATTTGGGCCTTTTGGGCATAATGTGGTGCAATGACTAGTCAATAAAATTTTCTTGTTTCGGGCTAAATTTTTTTGCTGATTTTATTGGATTAAATGTTTGTGCTCTTGATAATATGTACATGTTAGTGTAGTCCCAGCAGCCATGAGTTTTACATTGCTACATTCTCGCTGTTAACTCTACTGACTCTTTCTTTGTTTGATGATTCCAAAAGGGAAAAGTTAAGCATGTGCATATTCACTGATTAGTAAATATGGTTCTTAACCACTTGGGCTAATAAAGAGTGTTGTCATTTAGTTTGTCTTTTTGCAGGTTCTACATTGAATTATGCCTAACTATCTTTAAGGTTGTGATGAATGGAAGGCGAGTCCTTTATACTTGTGCAGACATGGACAAATTGAAGAAGAGTGATGTCAATGAAACTGGTACTTATGAGGAAGGCTGATGAAAAATTGGGCAAGCTGTTGACTGATTTGCACATGAGTTTGTTATCATCGAAAAGAGAAAATTTGTTGAGCACGTGTTATATTTTGATGATTAATAAATCAGGTCTGATTATGATGAATGAACCAGTTTTCATGAGCTGGTTGGTATGCTACTGGATTGGTGTGCAAATATGATAAAGGTGATGTAAGAACCAAGTTCGTAGCAGATGAGGGCAGAGTGTTGATCAGACGCGAAATATCAGAATACCAATGCAAGTTGGATTCGTCAAGAAGTTCTATCTATACTCTACAAGAAAAGTATTAATTAGAGGAGTTCATGGTCAAAAAGGATTTTGCAAATAAGGGAAAAAACTTGCATGAAAAGAAAATATTGAAGAGTTAGAAATAAATAAGGAAACCAAATCAAATCAAGAAAGGTTTTCCTCTACCGGAATATTCTAGGTTTTGGAGCTTTAATTGAAGAAGATTTTCGGTCAACTTTGCAACTCTATAAAGAGACTTTTCTGCAATTCAAGGCAAATGCTATTGAGAAAAATTACACTAAATCACTCATGTCAATAGCGATCACGACAAAAAGATAGTCTTTGATACTCAAACTGCTCAACTGAAGAACATGTGTCCTGAAGATGAAGTTGTTGAAGTTCTTTAGTTATTTAGGTTGAGTCAAGTGTTCTAAATTGTAACTTATTTGTTTTTGAGAAGTGTAATTATAGGTTAATATAGAAACTTTGAGTTTTTGATAGCTTCCTAGACTAGAGTTAATTTGGGAAGGGGTAGCTACAATTGAGTTGATTGTAAGGGTAGGGTGCTAGAGTTATTCCCATTGGTTATAGAGTTATAACCTAAAATTGCTCACTTAAGTTAAGTGAAGTTTGAGGCAAATCCTAAAGTAGGACGTGATTTTACTCCCTTGAGCAAAGAGGTTTTTCGCGTAAAAATTATTGTGTTAATTAATTTTTGTATTTTATTTCTGTTTGTGTCTGTCTGCTTAAGTTCAAAGAACGAGGTTCTTTAGAATCGCAAAATCGGGTAAAATACAATTCTATCCCCTTCTTGTGTCTGGTTCAACTCTAAAATAACAATTAGAAGCAACGTTGTCAGTTAGGACCTATTTCGCTATTGAATCTTTTCTCTTTCGAATTGTTTAGTCTCTTGCAGGTAGAGTTGCTCAGGAGCAATCGAAAAATCAAGATAAAATTAAAAAGTGAAGCAAAAAAGCCAAAATATTCTTTGACTTAGTTCGATTTTGTTTTCAAGTTAAAAAATATTGAAACTGCCGAAAAATGAAATTATTAATATTTGGATTTAATTCTATATAGATACTTCATATATTTAAACTACTAGCTTTAGGGTTTGCGCTTTGCGCGTGTATATATATCAGTGAGTGTTAAATTTTTAAAAATTTATATAAATATTATTTCCTCTATTTCAATTTACATAACACATTTTTCTTATTAAAAAAGATCTCTCTCTCTCTCTCTCTCTCTCTCTCTCTCTCTCTATATATATATATATATATATATATATATATATATATATATATATATATATAGAGAGAGAGAGAGAGAGAGAGAGAGAGATTCATATTATATTTTTTTAGTTGTTGACGAAAATAATATATACATAGTAATTAATATTAATCAAAGATCCAATGTTATTTGTTTTTAGTCCTCTTGTATTTAGAAAAATATAGATCGGCTTGCGACTTTGAATAATTTTAATATAGACTTTTAATTTTGTGAGTTAAAAATTTTCTTTTCTATTTTTTTTAGGACAAATACCAATAAAATTTGTTGCCTTCAACTTTTAGAAAATACAATTCCACCAACCAAAACTTAATTCATTTTTCTAGTAAACTTTGTGACTTTATTGATTACTGCAACTTTTCTACTAATAATCCGTAATTGTAACATTTACCAATTGATGAGATCTCTGACATTGACCAATTATTTGTTAGGTTGGAGTTATGTTTTTGTTGTTAAACTAAATATTTCATAACACTAATAATTCATCATCTTTCTACCTATTTAAAGGCTCTTGAGTCTTGATTACTAATAAATATTTTTTCCGTCTTAAATTATTTGTCGTATTTCTCTTTTACACGTCTTTAAAGAAAATATTAATTAGAATAAATTTTTGACTATTTACCCTTATTATGTCTTTAATATAATCTCTCTTCATTGAACATTTACTTTATTTACGTGTCATCTCCATCTTCAAGAATAATTACTACTAAGGATAAAATAAAAAAAATAATTAATTTTATCTTAAACTTCTAAAATGATAAATAATTAAAACATCTATTTTTAGACATTATGATAAATGATTTGAGATAGAGTGAGTAGAAATTAATTCTTCATATTAATTGTATATTGGTTTATTTTAACTCTAATTCCCTGTCTAACTTTACTTTTAGAATAATAAATAGTAGTGGATAAGAAAAAATGGAAGAACCAATATAGTATTTATTTTCTTCAAATTATAAAGTAATAGCAGTTCTTCATTTTTTAACTTTAATGTCTTGAATACAAATATAATGTTTAGTTGTTAGATATTAAACATTGAAAATTTGAATTCCTAAAACGTAGTTTAATGTCAAAATTAGTTGTTATATTTGGTCCTAAATATTAGGATTTTGAATTATAAAAGGAAATTTTTTGTTGATTTAAATGTCCTAAATATTGAGATTTCCTACTATAATAAATAAAGTGTAGTTGGTTTCAAAATACTAAATATTAAAAAATTAATAAAATGACTATTCTATCCAGTGCGAATTGTATTTTTTAAGGATAAAAAAGGCAAACGACATTTCGCTAAGGGTTTTCGTACTTTTAATATAGTATAGATAAAGCAAAATGTATTCATAGTGTTTCCTTGAATTTCATATTGTTGGAAATGTTTTATAATGATTTACATATTGTTTTAATCGTTGAGGTTAGATAAGTTTGAAAATATATAATCGCATTGAAACCAAGGTGTTGTGTTGGGTTGTTGCGGCTCATGCCTTATTTAAATTTTGTTGTTAGTTAAATTCATTGGACTTTGCCTTATAAAATGCTGACAGTCAGCTTTTGGTAACTTGGACAAAAGTGACTTTTGGTATGATATAAAAAAAAAGACTTCATTTTAAAAATTTAACTCCAAAATTTCTCACATATAAATGTTTCATTAGATATTTGGTCATTCAATTTATTCGATTCTTGCTAAACATGTACCAACATATGACACATTATGTCTTTAGTTATATGTAGTAAATTAAATGGAATGAACTTATATTTCATGAAAAATTCAAAAAACAAAGGAAACTGAAACAAAAAATATCGACCATATTTGTTTTTTTGGGTGAAATATGAGAGTAGTAAACATTGGCATGCTTAGATGCTTGCTTTGCTGGTTCAAGTTATGTTGGATTGGCGGATGGATTCCCCAACTTCTTCAGCCAAGACCAGCAAATAGAAAGTAGGTTATTAAGGGGACCATATGTGTTTGGCTAAAATTATAAATCGGTTAAATTGGCTTATAAGCACCGTTTGGCTTATCTACACGTTTGGTAAACACTTAAAATGCTTATAAGCTAAAATCAGTCATAAGTCATAAGCTAATCACCCCCAACTTATGCCTTTTCAGCTTATAAGCACTTTTAGCTTGACCAACACTTTTACTAGTTTATCCTTAATAATATTTTCTAATTCACAAAATACTTTTCCCAAAATAAATTTCTTGACTTTCTCTTCATTCCATATTCGTTATTAATTCTTTTCTTTACAAAGAAAATTTTTATTTATAATCTTTTGAAAATAATTCAAGGGTATTTTAGTTATTTTAACAAAAGAATAGCTTATCAGTACTTTTTAATCAAACACATCAACTGCTTATTATCAATTTCAGCACTTCTATCCAAACACGTAAATGCTTATTTTAAAAATCAGTTTCAGCACTTAAAAAAACTTTTCAGCACTACAAGCTTATCAGTTATTTACAATCAGCTAATCCAAACGGGCTCATTGTTTATGTGTTTCCCAAACTGAGATAGTTAATCTGGTTTCAATTTAAATAAAATTCGGACCAAAGGAACCATGAACATACTATAGCTGATTCAAGAATAAGATTTGATACAACACTTAATATTAAGCAAGCAAAATGGTCCCTATGAGAAGATCAAATAAGTATTGCCAACCTATTTTATGTTTTTGGATTTCTCATTCTTAGTCATATATAACTTCAACAAATACCTTTTTGATCTCTACTATTATAGGACCTTTGTTCTACGTAATACGGAATACCAGTGTTTATCTCCAATATTTATGCCATATTTTTTTCTTTTCTTTCTGCGACAAATTGGATACGAATAATCTTGTATCTTATCTTAAATATTTTTAACCAAGAAAGCTCTTGATCTTCTGACCATTATGTTATGCAAATTTCTATCATATACTTTGAACCTTCTTCGTTCACCATTTCTAAATTGAGATTTTTATATTTAAAATAGCTTCTTTATTATTATCATTATTGTTTTATTTATTTCCTAATGAAAAAGAGGGGAAAAAGTGAGTGAGGGAGAGGAAGAGTAATTAGTTTTCCAAAATTCATCACAAAATGAATATTCTTACCTAAATACCGTACTTCTAGGAGCAGATGCATCAGACAAAACGAGAGAGAAGAGTAGCATTAGAAATAAAAAAAATAATATGGAAATTTTGCCTAAGAAATTTTTTAAAAATATTTTCTTAAAAAATTGTATTCGTGTGACTTTTTTTCTTCTTCGAAATATTCATGAAAAGCAATTATTTCTTAATTTTACGATTACCAAAAGAAGAACAAAGCAAAAATTAGACATGGCCAAGATTTCATCTAAGGCACCCTAATAATTATTATTTCTGAAATTAATATATTTGCGCACTTGTGAAATTTTTCCTCACTTTGATAAACTCTCCATCTTTCCCTTAAAGTGACGGTGTAATAAGCTCTCGTTTGAACATAACTGTTTTTTCTTACTTTTTTTCAAAAAATAATATTAAAAATATTTCTTCATACAATTTGATTAGTTTTTAAAAAAAAATTTAAGAAAAATTTTCAAGTTCCAATTTTTGGGTTGAAAATATTTCTTTCACTCATAAAATATTAATATTTTTTTCAAGTAAAATATATATTCAAACATATTTTAACTTTCAAAAGTTATTTTTAAATGTAATTTTAATTTTTTTTTAAAGTTTCAATTAAATCTATATGGAAATGGGTAACTAAGAAGTCAATTTTATTGCCAAAAGATCATTGTTGTCGAGTAAAAAAGGAACTCCCAGTTTGGGCTTTTACTTCTTTCTTTGCTTTCCACAGTTTCGAAAGGCCAAATCCGACCCAAATTTGAGTTATATATTATTTCCGCCCTAATTTCAAAATTAGGCGAAGGTTTCTTCTTTCTCACCATTTCTACCCAGAACTTGCTATCTGCAGTGTAATCGAATCGAAGTGTAAGTTCCTCGCTTTCTCTAATTCTCTCGCTTGCTCCGTTATTTTTCTTATGATAAGTGTTCTCCTATCTCTCTTCCGACAAATGCTTAAAACCCTTTTTCCGATGATTCGTAATGGTGAAATACTAATTTAAAATTGGAGGGGTATGCTTCTTGTTTGCTCTCACGGCGTTAAAAGAAAAGGTTAACTTCGATTCCTAGTTGTTTGCATTTTTACAAACTAATAATATGCATCTTATTGGCTTCCCGTGTGATAATGGCTCCAAATTTTCTGAAACTTTCTATTAAGAAAAGGGAAAGGGGAAGAAGACAATTAAGATGAATTAGTTATCATTCTACTAGACATGAGGGGTTGCTCAGATGGTCAGCATTCGAGTCACCAAAGGAGCAATTGCTCCAACAAAAGGGGATCAAAGGAGAATCAAATGGGGAGGGGAATAAAAAAAAATAGTTATCATTCTACTTAGAGTCTATTAAGATAACTAATTATTGGTTTTCCATGTGATAACGGCTCCAAACCGGTGATGGTGTACTCAGGGGTGGAGTTAAAGGGAGGCTAGGGGGTTCAGTTGAATCCCCTTTGCTAAAGATTGTACCTTGCAAATAGGGCAAGAACAAAACTTTTTTAGTGGAGAATTCTCAGAGGTGATAATGTCATGATTATCAGAGGAAAAGATAAAGGTGAGACTGGTACCATTAAGCGTGTCATACGTTCCCAAAACTGTGTAATCGTTGAGGGCAAAAACCTGGTTAGCATTTTTCTTGGCACATACTTTATATCCTTTAAACGTGTCTTGTCATTCTTTTTCACTTCTTTTTTTCATTGTTTCCAAAAATCTTGTTTTAATCTGTTTACTTGTTATTACTTGTTTCCAAAGATTTAACATCAATTTGAGAATCTTAACTCCCAAAGTTCACCTAATTCCAACTTTGAAGTTGCAACTTGCAAACAGATTTCAAGTCTTACAACTGTTTTTGTTTCCCCACTTTTGTGTCTCGTCATCTATGAGTGTTATGCTTATATTTGGTTGTATTATTTTCAATGCAAGGTTATGCAAGATGTTTTTTTCAATGCTTATGCTTATCTTCGAGTTATTTTATTGCATGTAAATGAAAGAAATCGAGTATTTTTTGGATTCTTTATTTTATTTTATAATTTTATTACAAGGCTTTGTGCCTTTCATCTAATAGCTCCAGGCTCGTACTCATGGCCTCGTCGTTTGATTCCTTTGTCGCATATGTTCAACTAATTTCATTTCTGCATAACAACGTATATATCTAATACATAATTTAGAGGTGAAAAGTTATCCGTGAAAAATGTTGAATGAATTGATCATAAATTATGAGATTTAAAAAAAAAATCCCTTTGAAAGAAGATATTAATGGTAGAGAAAACGGAAAGAGATTGTCTTATTTCTATCTAATCTTATGCAATCTTCAGAAAAATTTGGAAAGTACAAATCTACAATGAAAATTTATGATTCTCTTAATTTTCTTTGTCTTTTGTTGGTATAATGATTAAAATATTACTTAGATCACCTATTCTTGTTCCATTCCCCCATCATGTGTACCTGATTTTAGCTTAGTACTTCAGAAGCCTGAGAACCTGATTGTTATGGCTTGAATCGAGAATTTTGACAGTTTGACCTTTGGGGTCATCTAAAGGTTCACATTGGAGAGTAGATTTGTTTCTACTCTATACAAGTAGTTTTGGTGGCCTGTCTGCTCATTGTTCTACTTCATGTTTTTCTATTGCAGAATATAGCCACCTTGTTGTAGCAAAGTTTTGCTGTTAGTTGGAAAACCAAAGCTCTTTAGATCCACAGAAGAATGGTAAGTTCTCATTTACACCATAATACGTCCTTCCTAAGTTTGATTTTAGGAGGAAAAAGGTGAAAAGGACCAAGAATCAGCATTAAAGTAGAAACTGTCTGGTTATTACTTACTTTATTTTCTTAAAGAAAGTTGGAAACTGTTTAGATATCCTACGCTGATATAGGAAAGAGAAAGGAAGAAAAAGGACTAAATTATTTGTTGATGAGACGGAGGTCAAAGGGTTAAACGTTACCTGTTAGTAAAGGTGCAGTTCCATCTTTTGTATGCATGAGCAGGAAGGAAGAAATGTGTATTATTTTAATTGCCATAGTTTCTTTTAGAAACCTTTTAATTGCGATAGTTGTTTTATACAATTTCTTGTTTGTGTTGTTTCAGTCTGGCAGAAAAGAAACTGTTTTAGATTTGGCAAAATTTGTCGACAAGGGTGTGCAGGTCAAGCTTACAGGTGGAAGACAAGGTGTGTCATACAATCTTTTTATTGAGTGGTTTAGATATACTTAAATCTATATATATATATGGGCTGCATTGACATCCTGTGCTAAATATGGGCTGCATTGACATCCTGTGCTAAAATATAGATGTAAGGTTAGTTATTTTTACATTTTAACCCTGTCGCCAAACCAATTCATTCAGTTATTGATGGCTGGAATATTTGGAAACCAAGTAGCTATAGCCTATATGTTCCCCTGAAGTTAGAGGATGCAAGTCTGGTCAACCGAGTTTGATCCTTTAGATCTACTAGAGTCTCGCATTGGTTGGAGGGTATGTATTGTAGTCTCTTCATAATATTTCGGACAATCCACACCTCATGAGCTAGCTTTTGGGGTAGAGTTGGACCCAAGGTCCATTTTTCTTATCAAAGACGTTGACCCTCTCAATTAGAACTTGTTTAGTGAAGAATAATCTCTGTTGGTTAGGGAAACCTTATCTTGTCAGTAACCCGGTCAAGTGTAATCATTGGAACTTTCATCCTGTCAATCATGTTCTCTTGCTGTTAAAACAACTTATCCTTGTCTTTAGCTAGTTTTCGACTTCCCTTTACGTCTTTGTAATCATGTTCTCTTGCTGTAGCTTACGGGGTTGTATTGTTCATACCTCGCCATATCATGGTCAGGGTTGTAAAAGCACAAATTACAATTTTTTTTCTGACCTGCTAATTAAATTTCTCTTCACAGTGGAAGGAACACTTAAAGGCTATGATCAGCTGCTAAATCTTGTCTTGGATGAAGCCAAGGAGTACCTTAGAGGTAACACAATTACTCATAGCAGTCTTTCCGTGTTTTATTGAGTTCAAAATACTTTTGTTTTTGGTTTATGCTACTTCTGAAAATCTTATTTGCCTATCACTTTGTAACTTTTGAAAATTCTATTTTTATTATCAAGTGGTGGTCAGTCAATGAAATGTATTCTTTCCAACTTATTTTTCTACATCAATGTAACATCCACAAGTTCAGTCTTGCCTTCATTGATACTTTATATTTTCTTTATCATTTGGTCAAAGAGAATTACCTTTTCCCTGGAACCCCATTCGCCAAACTTAGCTTGTACCAAACTCAGGGAAAGGAGATGGATTGTGATAGGTTGACGGCCAGTCTGAAAATAGTCTGCCTGTGATGAATCCTTTCTAATATGGCATTGAGCATAGTTAATTGATGTTGCTGCTGTTGACGTTTTAGTTTTGATTGGGGTGGTTGTTATAAATCCTCTCTTCTTTGTTGCTTGTGACATGTCATCTTTACACCCCTTTAGATATATCTGGCTTATGTTCCGAACTTCTGATATTCTGTTTGTCTTGAACTGATGGAGTTTTAATCTTGTAATGCATCAATAGACATAGAAAGTAGAGTCTTTGTTCTCTGACGTAGGAGATGATCAACTATGCTCATTTGATAGGCTTTAGAATGTTAGTTGTCAGGAAAGTGCATCTGTAGATTGCTGAATGCCAAGTCAAGACTGAGATACTTGGAATTTTCCCTTAAATAACTTTCCCTTGCTTTAAAATGTGGCTTTTGCCCTAGTTTTCTGAAGGCACATTAAAATCCACTTTAGTACAAAGATCTCTGTTCTATTTCTGGAATTGCGTTTCTTTTTTCTTTTTTGTGGGAAACCACCTAGGCTCCAAAATCGGATATCTGTGTGGGAATTTTATAAATATCAAAAAACACTTGCATAGAAAGAGGACTATGCCTTGCCTTCTGGATTCTACCGCAGAATTGAACAAACTCAATCCTGTAGAGAAGGGGATTAGGATGGGGTCAAATATAATCCAATGCCAAAACTAGATTTCCTGTCCTGTCTAAATGTGAATACAGTGTTACATTAAGTCTAGCATGACGGGCTCCTTCGGATTTACACTTTGGTTAACACAAAAAAAGAAGTTAAGAGGACTCCTCCTTCATACAAGTATAATCACTTAAGCTTTAAAAAATAAGTGTATTCAATAGGCTTGACTTGTCTGACTCTAAAGTTTGGCATTTGCATGTTGTCCGACCTGTATGGCCCTTTAGCCTCCATAGGGAGCTTCCCCTAGGCATAGTACAAAGCTATCTCACTACATGTGGCGCCCCATTTAGCCAAGGCATCCCATACTTCATTGGCCTCTCTATAGTAGCGTTGATCCTTAAAACCATTCGGGAGCATAATCTGTCGAGTGCCTTCAATGTGCTCTTTGAGATTCCAAGTTGTATCGCATCTAGCATTCAGCATGTTCACCACCAATTCTGAATCACACTCCTTAAGCACTTTTCTGTAATATTCCAGCACCACCAAGTACCATATCAGGCAGCTCCAGCTTCTGAATTATTATTGCTTCCATTTCTTACAGGGAATGCAACACCCATAACCATCTCTCCACATTTATCCTCAGCATCCACTTTGCGCCCCAGCCCCATCTCTGGCCATTTAACTCCCATCAGCATTCATTTCAAATTCCCCTTTGTTAGGATACTTACATTTCACCTTTATAGTGGTTAATCTTGGTTTAAATAATTCCGCCACTTTACAGATTTCAAGTCAAGGTATGATTCAAATAATTCTGGGGAATTTCTTAGTTAGCATAGTGCTAACTTGAAACATGATCTGATGCTTCATGTTTGCCATTGAAATTTTGGTATTCCCCTGTCTGATCGAGCATCTCTGTTTCCAAATCTTCCAGCAATGAAGTAATGGAACTTTGTGTAAAAATCAACATATGCACGTGATTTCATGGTTTGGCACTCTACCAATCCTTCAAAATGTCCCTGTGACGAATATGGACACAGTTCATTCCCAAGGGTCCAGCAAGAAAGGACCACAGTTCCTTTAGCTGTTTCACCTTCTGCAAAAACATGTTAAATAGTCTCCCTCGCTGGAATTGCACTTAGTTTTGCATAAGCCTCTCTTGCAACACATAAGTTATTTAGTTGTTAAAATTGATGGTCTCATCGGATATCCTCTATCAATGTGTTGCAAATATCCTGCTCAGTTTCTTAGTTAACTAGTTTTTAGTTAAGGGGGTTGGTAAACATAAGAATGTCATTGCTATGTAGTAATGAAAAAAATTAGAGGGATGTCAATGCAGCTTTTATCAAACTGAAATGCTGAAGCAATTTACCACTGTACTCTGCTCTAGTTTCGTGTTGAAAAATAAAATATTTTTGCACTTCTACTACACCTATATTATCATATTTGGGTAGCCCTAAGCGTCAGAAGAGAGAAATTGCCTCTTCTGCCCTCTTAGTAAGGATTCAGAATTTGCAATGTTGCCCTACACTTCCAAAGCATTGTTTCAACTTAGTATTTAGTCATATCTTTTTACATGCTGCATTCATGTGTCTTCCTTTATTTGTCATTTTAATGTTCTATACCGAGACGAGCTACTTCCTGCCCCTTCTTTTTCCTCTATGTTGCATCTGTGGGTCTCAACCATTAATGTAAAACGAGATTATTACATACTTTGCCCCTGTGGGTCTCAACCATATATGTAAAACAAGATTATTACATACTTTGCCCCTGTGGTTCTCAACCATTAATGTAAAACGAGATTATTACGTACTTTACCAGTTCGCGCATCTTCATTTTGTTTTGAATTATTTCATTAAAAATTGAACTTAGCACAAAGATAGTGCTAATGGAAACAGACCCTAGTTACAAGACTTCCAGAAAGACAAAAACAAGGCAAGACTTGTGTCAGTTACAAGGACCCAATGAGATCAACTAGGGACTCTACATCTTGCACTAAAGCTTCTTTACACCAAAAGTGAAACAAAAATATGCATTTCATTTTGATCTTCTGTTCAGAGTTGGCTAAATCTTCAAAACACCTGGAGTTCCTTTCCAACCAAACTGTCCACCAAATACATGCAGGAATGATGCTCCACCACTTCTGACTTGTTCCAGCTGCTAAGTTGTCCCACACAAACAAAAGCTCCATGGTATCTCTTGGCATTGCCCAACTTAGACCTTTCATACTCATGAACAGCTGCCATAATCTACTGGTGACCTGACAATGAAGGAAGAGATGACTGTTTGTTTCATTGGCCTTGCCACATAGGAAACATTTGGAACACAGGAGCATTCCTCTATCATTAAACTC